>NC_092095.1:66685661-66711098 GCF_045679555.1 Salvelinus alpinus | reverse complement strand
AGGACTCCAGACACACAGCACCTCCCTCCTTTGTCTCCCTGTGGGTTAGGACCCCAGACACACAGCACCTCCCTCCTTTGTCTTCCTGTGGGTTAGGACCCCAGACACACAGCACCTCCCTCCTTTGTCTCCCTGTGGGTTAGGACCCCAGACACACAGCACCTCCCTCCTTTGTCTCCCTGTTGGTTAGGACCCCAGACACACAGCACCTCCCTCCTTCGTCTCCCTGTGGGTTAAGACCCCAGACACACAGCATCTCCCTCCTTTGTCTCCCTGTTGGTTTGGACCCCAGACACACAGCACCTCCCTCCTTCGTCTCCCTGTGGGTTAGGACCCCAGACACACAGCACCTCCCTCCTTTGTCTTCCTGTGGGTTAGGACCCCAGACACACAGCACCTCCCTCCTTTGTCTCCCTGTGGGTTAGGACCCCAGACACACAGCACCTCCCTCCTTTGTCTCCCTGTGGGTTAGGACCCCAGACACACAGCACCTCCCTCCTTTGTCTCCCTGTGGGTTAGGACCCCAGACACACAGCACCTCCCTCCTTTGTCTCCACTGTGAGTTAGGACCCCAGACACACAGCGCCTACCCTCCTTTGTCTCCCCTATGGGTTAGGACCCCAGACACACAGCACATCCCTCCTCCGTATGTCTCCCTGTGGGTTAGGACCAAAGACACCTCCCTCCTCCTTTGTCTCCCTGTGGGTTAGGACCCAAGACACCTCCCTCCATTGTCTCCCTGTGGGTTAGGACCCCAGACACCTCCCTCCTCCTTTGTCTCCCTGTGGGTTAGGACCCCAGACACACAGCACCACCCTCCTTTGTCTCCCCTGTGGGTTAGGACCCCAGACACACAGCACCTCCCTCCTTTGTCTCCCTGTGGGTTAGGACCCCAGACACACAGCACCTCCCTCCTTTGTCTCCCTGTGGGTTAGGACCCCAGACACACAGCACCTCCCTCCTTTGTCTCCCTGTGGGTTAGGACCCCAGACACACAGCACCTCCCTCCTTTGTCTTCCTGTGGGTTAGGACCCCAGACACACAGCACCTCCCTCCTTTGTCTCCCTGTGGGTTAGGACCCCAGACACACAGCACCTCCCTCCTTTGTCTCCCTGTGGGTTAGGACCCCAGACACACAGCACCTCCCTCCTTTGTCTCCCTGTGGGTTAGGACCCCAGACACACAGCACCTCCCTCCTTTGTCTCCACTGTGAGTTAGGACCCCAGACACACAGCGCCTACCCTCCTTTGTCTCCCCTATGGGTTAGGACCCCAGACACACAGCACCTCCCTCCTCCGTATGTCTCCCTGTGGGTTAGGACCAAAGACACCTCCCTCCTCCTTTGTCTCCCTGTGGGTTAGGACCCAAGACACCTCCCTCCATTGTCTCCCTGTGGGTTAGGACCCCAGACACCTCCCTCCTCCTTTGTCTCCCTGTGGGTTAGGACCCCAGACACACAGCACCACCCTCCTTTGTCTCCCCTGTGGGTTAGGACCCCAGACACACAGCACCTCCCTCCTTTGTCTCCCTGTGGGTTAGGACCCCAGACACACAGCACCTCCCTCCTTTGTCTCCCTGTGGGTTAGGACCCCAGACACACAGCACCTCCCTCCTTTGTCTCCCTGTGGGTTAGGACCCCAGACACACAGCACCTCCCTCCTTTGTCTTCCTGTGGGTTAGGACCCCAGACACACAGCACCTCCCTCCTTTGTCTCCCTGTGGGTTAGGACCCCAGACACACAGCACCTCCCTCCTTTGTCTCCCTGTGGGTTAGGACCCCAGACACACAGCACCTCCCTCCTTTGTCTCCCTGTGGGTTAGGACCCCAGACACACAGCACCTCCCTCCTTTGTCTCCACTGTGAGTTAGGACCCCAGACACACAGCGCCTACCCTCCTTTGTCTCCCCTATGGGTTAGGACCCCAGACACACAGCACCTCCCTCCTCCGTATGTCTCCCTGTGGGTTAGGACCAAAGACACCTCCCTCCTCCTTTGTCTCCCTGTGGGTTAGGACCCAAGACACCTCCCTCCATTGTCTCCCTGTGGGTTAGGACCCCAGACACCTCCCTCCTCCTTTGTCTCCCTGTGGGTTAGGACCCCAGACACACAGCACCACCCTCCTTTGTCTCCCCTGTGGGTTAGGACCCCAGACACACAGCACCTCCCTCCTTTGTCTCCCTGTGGGTTAGGACCCCAGACACACAGCACCTCCCTCCTTTGTCTCCCTGTGGGTTAGGACCCCAGACACACAGCACCTCCCTCCTTTGTCTCCCTGTTGGTTAGGACTCCAGACACACAGCACCTCCCTCCTTTGTCTCCCTGTGGGTTAGGACCCCAGACACACAGCACCTCCCTCCTTTGTCTTCCTGTGGGTTAGGACCCCAGACACACAGCACCTCCCTCCTTTGTCTCCCTGTGGGTTAGGACCCCAGACACACAGCACCTCCCTCCTTTGTCTCCCTGTGGGTTAGGACCCCAGACACACAGCACCTCCCTCCTTTGTCTCCCTGTTGGTTAGGACCCCAGACACACAACACCTCCCTCCTTCGTCTCCCTGTGGGTTAGGACCCCAGACACACAGCACCTCCCTCCTTTGTCTCCCTGTTGGTTAGGACCCCAGACACACAGCACCTCCCTCCTTCGTCTCCCTGTGGGTTAAGACCCCAGACACACAGCATCTCCCTCCTTTGTCTCCCTGTTGGTTTGGACCCCAGACACACAGCACCTCCCTCCTTCGTCTCCCTGTGGGTTAGGATCCCAGACACACAGCACCTCCCTCCTTTGTGTCCCTTATGGGTAAATTTAGCCAGAATGGGTAAATAGCCGCAGGGCAGCAACACCCATTTATTTCCCTAACAGTAGACATATATTTAGTGTTTTTACGATACGGAAGCTATATTTAATGGGCATGCAGAGCCTTGACCACGGGCTAAGGACACGTTCCTCATCACCCATAATACCCTGTTTCCATCCAGCCAAATAAAGAGAGAGAGAGAGGTGTGTGTGTGTGTGTGTGTGTGTGTGTGTGTGTGTGTGTGTGTGTGTGTGTGTGTGTGTGTGTGTGTGGGTGTGGGTGTGGGTGTGTGTGTGTGTGAGAGAGAGAGAGAGAGAGAGAGAGAGAGAGAGAGAGAACTCAATAGTATTATTTTCTTGTTATTCCAAACGCTGATCATTTGAACAAGACATTCTGTCCATTATAACAGGAGAGTGAAGTGAATAAGACATTCTGTCCATTATAACAGGAGAGTGAAGTAAATAAGACATTCTGTCCATTATAACAGGAGAGTGAAGTGAATAAGACATTCTGTCCATTATAACAGGAGAGTGAAGTGAATAAGACATTATGTCCATTATAACAGGAGAGTGAAGTAAATAAGACATTCTGTCCATTATAACAGGAGAGTGAAGTAAATAAGACATTCTGTCCATTATAACAGGAGAGTGAAGTGAATAAGACATTATGTCCATTATAACAGGAGAGTGAAGTCAATAAGACATTCTGTCCATTATAACAGGAGAGTGAAGTCAATAAGACATTCTGTCCATTATAACAGGAGAGTGAAGTCAATAAGAAATTATGTCCATTATAACAGGAGAGTGAGGAGACAGAACATACAGAAACAAGCTCCAATCAAGTGATTGGTTCTAATGTGGCCATCCCGGATCATGAATTATTTGGCATCATAACACTCGTTTTGCATTAGACCTTACGCCTCGGTGCATCGGTGTATTCAGACTCTGCCATTCACTCCCCCTCTTGTTGTTAGTTAACTCTCCTGGCGCTTTCTGATGAGACTGTGTGTTGCGGTGAATATAGGTCAATATATGTGGTGTGTGTGTGTGGTGGGTCGCGGCACGTTGTGTGTGTGTGGTGGGGGCGCGGAACGATTTGTGTGTGTGTATGCGTGTGTGTGGTGGGTCCGCGGCACGTTGTGTGTGTGTGTGAAACACGTATAGTAGCAGGACAGTGTGTGACACACCTCTTTTAATACAATGTTCACCAAGTTGAACATGTCAGTTAGCTGATGAACTGTATCTCTGCTGCTCCCTGATTCTTACTATACATAATACATCTGTTCTGCTCCCTGATTCTTACTATACATAATACATCTGTCCTTGCTCCCTGATCCTTACTATACATAATACATCTGTTCTGCTCCCTGATTCTTACTATACATAATACATCTGTTCTGCTCCCTGATTCTTACTATACATAATACATCTGTTCTGCTCCCTGATTCTTACTATACATAATACATCTGTTCTGCTCCCTGATCCTTACTATACATAATACATCTGTCCTGCTCCCTGATTCTTACTATACATAATACATCTGTTCTACTCCCTGATTCTTACTATACATAATACATCTGTTCTGCTCCCTGATTCTTACTATACATAATACATCTGTTCTGCTCCCTGATTCTTACTATACATAATACATCTGTTCTGCTCCCTGATCCTTACTATACATAATACATCTGTCCTGCTCCCTGATTCTTACTATACATAATACATCTGTTCTACTCCCTGATTCTTACTATACATAATACATCTGTTCTGCATCCCTGATTCTTACTGATTCTTACTGATTCTTACTGACATAATACATCTGTTCTACTCCCTGATTCTTACTATACATAATACATCTGTTCTGCATCCCTGATTCTTACTGATTCTTTCTACTATACATAATACATCTGTTCTGCTCCCTGATTCTTACTATACATAATACATCTGTTCTGCTCCCTGATTCTTACTATACATAATACATCTGTTCTGCTCCCTGATTCTTACTATACATAATACATCTGTTCTGCTCCCTGATCCTTACTACCCATAATACATCTGTTCTGCTCCCTGATCCTTACTATACATAATACATCTGTCCTGCTCCCTGATTCTTACTATACATAATACATCTGTTCTGCTCCCTGATTCTTACTATACATAATACATCTGTTCTGCTCCCTGATCCTAACTACACATAATACATCTGTTCTGCTCCCTGATTCTTACTATACATAATACATCTGTCCTTGCTCCCTGATTCTTACTATACATAATACATCTGTTCTGCTCCCTGATTCTTACTATACATAATACATCTGTTCTGCTCCCTGATCCTTACTATACATAATACATCTGTTCTGCTCCCTGATTCTTACTATACATAATACATCTGTCCTGCTCCCTGATTCTTACTATACATAATACATCTGTCCTGCTCCCTGATCCTTACTATACATAATACATCTGTTCTGCTCCCTGATCCTTACTATACATAATACATCTCTGCTGCTCCCTGATCCTTACTATACATAATACATCTGTTCTGCTCCCCGATTCTTACTATACATAATACATCTGTTCTGCTCCCTGATTCTTACTATACATAATACATCTGTTCTGCTCCCTGATCCTTACTATACATAATACATCTGTTCTGCTCCCTGATCCTAACTATACATAATACATCTGTCCTGCTCCCTGATCCTTAATATACATAATACATCTGTTCTGCTCCCTGATTCTTACTATACATAATACATCTGTCCTGCTCCCTGATTCTTACTATACATAATACATCTGTCCTGCTCCCTGATCCTTACTATACATAATACGTGGCCTAATTGTAAATAGAGCTGAACATTTAATTAAACCCAACAATACAGGACAGTAAATTGTTGAATCTTCCCCCTCTTTTGTCAGCTGAAAGTGTTCCATTGTGCAGCGGTAGACTAGCTCTTCCATACAAACCCTTTTAATATGTACAGGAATATACAGTGTTATGTCTCAGGAGAATGGGAGGGCTGGACATGCAAATAACACACACGCACACAC
This sequence comes from Salvelinus alpinus, assembly GCF_045679555.1. NCBI lineage: Eukaryota > Metazoa > Chordata > Actinopteri > Salmoniformes > Salmonidae > Salvelinus > Salvelinus alpinus. Next base: position 66,705,253 of record NC_092095.1, on the reverse strand, counting down.
ACCACACACACACACACACACACACACACACACACACACACACACACACACACACACACACACACACACACACACACACACACACACACACACACACACACACACACACACACACACACACACACACACACACACACACACCCTCGGCTGGCGCTAGTGAGGTGAGTTATTCATCATGGATGAGGCCTGTGTACTGAACACAGCATGGGTCCTGTCTATGAGGTAAACAGACTGCAATTAGGTAACATGCTTTTGCACTTTGAGGGCTGCTGCTCCGTCTTCGCGATCCGTGGCAGTGTGTGTGTATGTGCCTTTATGTGTGTGTCCATGCGTGTGTGTGTGCATGCGTGTCCATGCGTGTGTGTGCATGTACATTCGTGAGTGTAGCATCAGGTATCCTAGAGGTTAAGAGCGTTGGGATAGTAACCGAAAGGTAGCTGGTTCGAATCCCTGAGCCGAATAGGTGAAGAATATGTTGATGTGCCCTTGAGCAAGGCACTTAACCCTAATTCCTCATGTACGTCGCTCTGGACAAGAGAGTCTGCTAAAATTAAATGAGTGTATGTGTGATTGCCCTGTGTGTGAGTTGAGGTGACAGGCTGCCGAACACTGATGGGTAAGCTGTGTGTGTGCTCATTGTTGGCCTCGCAGCCATGACTTTTACTGACAAATAAACTGTACACTATGAGCTTCTGAAGAATGGAACAACACTGCTTTGCTAATGAATGAGTTATGCTACGACACAGACTGTACGTTATTTATAATGAGGGACACCAGGAGAAATACGTCCTCTCTGAAAGGAAAATGGATGGCCCTCACTTCAGTCAAATATCTTTGGATCCCACACTCCCTGAATGCTTAAAAACAAACAATTGACCCTCCCCTATAGCCTCAATAATAATTCAAACATCAAGTGGATAGCAGAGAAAACGTCTACTATTTAACCTCACTCCTACGACAGACCAGAGCCTTTAGATTTGCCGTTTTTGAAACTGTTCTTGGTTTATTAAACATTACATGGTAAAGTAGCTAGAAGGTTGTGGATTGGCAGACCACCGCATGACAAGATCTTCATTCGAATAAAAGCACTGCATGAATCTATTGTCTTATTTGCTGTCTGAGAAAAAAATATCCTTTTATAAACACATTTCATACAATTCTACGTTATTTTACATGACTGAATTTGAGAAAAATACATTTATTTTTTTTTACACAGCAGCTGCATTTCATAAGCCTGTATGCACTAGTAACTTTTTTTCATTTGGGCAACTATCATTTTCTAATTTATTCTGTTAAATTCCATGATATTGTTGTTACAAAATTGATGTGTGCTGACTGTGATTAGGGCATGGGAATATAAGAGCATCTGCTAGGCTACATGAACATAGCTCACCGCGTGATCCTCAAACCAAAGACTGTCCAAACTTGTGTTACTAAAAGTGAATTCAAAAGGCATTGTAGAATCACTGTATAGCCTAATAAGGCATTTTTCGTTTCATGTTTATTTAATTCTGTCATGATTTTTTAAAATTTCATTTAAAAAAGCCTAAATGTGAAATGTATGGGCATGTTGTTGAAGTACTGTTGTTGTGCCAGACTGTAGCGTGTCACAAATGCTTCTCAATTTATTTCTCAAATGGCAGGCTATAGGCTTGAAATAATAATAATAATGTAGCATAAATCATTCATTTCCATTCCTTCATAGGCTACCTGGCTTGCTCCTGACTGATTTAGAGTTAGTATGGTGTTTAATAGCCTGCTGAAATGTAAACTCAGCAAAAAAAAGAAACGTCCTCTCACTGCCAACTGCGTATATTTTCAGCAAATTTAACATGTGTAAATATTTGTATGAACAAAACATGATTCAACAACTGAGACATAAACTGAACAAGTTCCACAGACATGAATAATGTGTCCCTGAACAAAGGGGGTTCAAAATTAAAAGTAACAGTCAGTATCTGGTGTGGCCACCAGCTGCATTAAGTACTGCAGTGGATCTCCTCCTCATGGACTGCACCAGATTTGCCAGTTCTTGCTGTCAGATGTAACCCCACTCTTCCACCAAGGCACCTGCAAGTTCCCGGACATTTCTGGGGGGAATGGCCCTAGCCCTCACCCTCCGATCCAACAGGTCCCAGACGTGCTCAATGGGATTGAGATCCCGGCTCTTCTCTGGCCATGGCAGAACACTGACATTCCTGTCTTGCAAGAAATCACGCACAGAACGAGCAGTATGACTGGAGTCATTGTCATGCTGGAGGGTCAGGTCAGGATGAGCCTGCAGGAAGGATACCACATGAGGGAGGAGGATGTCTTCCTTGTAACGCACAGCGTTGAGATTGCCTGCAATGACAACAAGCTCAGTCCGATGATGCTGTGACACACCGCCCCAGACCATAACGGACCATCCACCAGAGTACAGGCCTCCGTGTAACGCTCGTTCCTTCAATGATAAACCCAAATCCGAACACCACCCTTGGTGAGACAAAACCGAGACTCATCAGTGAAGAGCACTTTTTGCCAGTCCTGTCTGGTCCAGCGACGGTGGGTTTGTGCCCATAGGCGACGTTGTTGCCGGTGATGTCTGGTGAGGACATGCCTTACAACAAGCCTACAAGCCCTCAGTCCAGCCTCTCTCCGCCTATTGCGGACAGTCTGAGCACTGATGGAGGGATTGTGCATTCCTGGTGTAACTCGGGCAGTTGTTGTTGCCATCCTGTACCTGTCCCGCAGGTGTGATGTTCGGATGTACCGATCCTGTGCAGGTGTTGTTACACGTGGTCTGCCACTGCGAGGACAATCAGCTGTCCATCCTGTCTCCCTGTCTTAGGCGTCTCACAGTACGGACATTGCAATTTATTGCCCTGGCCACATCTGCAGTCCTCATGCCTCCTTTCAGCATGCCTAAGGCATGTTCACACAGATGAGCAGGGACCCTGGGCATCTTTCTTTTGGTGTTTTTCAGAGTCAGTAGAAAGGCCTCTTTAGTGTCCAAAGTTTTCATAACTGTGACCTTAATTGCCTACCGTTTGCAAGCTGTTAATGTCTTAACGACCGTTCCACAGGTGCATGTTCATTAATTGTTCATGGTTCATTGAACAAGCATGGGTGTCACGCCCTGACCATAGAGAGCCCTTGTTTCTCTATGGTGTAGTAGGTCAGGGCGTGACGAGGGGGTGTTCTAGTTTAAAATTTCTATGTTGGTGTTTTGGTTTGGTTCCCAATTAGAGGCAGCTGGTAATCGTTGCCTCTATTTGGGGATCATATTTAAGTAGCTATTTTTCCCACTTGTGTTTGTGGGATATTATTTTGTGTTTGTGCATGTGCACCACGTAGTCACGTTTCATTGTTCGTTTATTGTTATTGTTTTGCTTAAGTTTCACTTTATAATAAAGATGTGGAACTCTACGTACGCTGCGCCTTGGTCCAGTTCTTACGACAACCGTGACAATGGGAAACAGTGTTTAAACCCTTTACAATGAAGATCTGTGAAGTTATTTGGATTTTTACGAATTATCTTTGAAAGACAGGGTCCTGAAAAAGGGAGTTTATGTACCACGACTAAGGGCTGTGTTCAGTCACTCCGGCGATGCATCTTGCCTAAGAACAGCCCTTAGCCGTGGTATATTGGAAATAAACCACACCTCCTCGGGCCTTAGTGCTTTAATATAATCAGGGCCGTTACATTTGTTTCTTAATCTTAAACTAACAAAGGGTAGGTGTCACGTTCTGACCTTAGTTCTTTTGTTATTTCTTTGTTTTAGTATGGTCAGGGCGTGAGTTGGGTGGGTTATCTATGTTCGTTTTTCTATGTTGGTTTTTGCGTTTGGCCTGGTATGATTCTCAATCAGAGGCAGGTGTCGTTAGTTGTCTCTGATTGAGAATCATACTTAGGTAGCCTTTTTCCACCTGTGTTTCGTGGGTGTTTATTTTCTGTGTCTGTGTGTTCCACACGGAACTGTTTCGGTTGGTTATTTCACATGTGGTTTATTGTTTTGTTTCAGTGTTCGATTGTTTTAATAAAGAGCTTGAACATGTACCACGCTGCGCATTGGTCCTCCGATCCTTACTACTCCTCCTCGTCTGAGGACCTGGGAGGAGATTCTGGACGGAGAAGGACCCTGGGCACAGGCTGGAGAATATCGCCGCCCCAAGGCTGAGCTGGAGGCAGCGAAAGCGGAGAGGCGGCGGTATGAGGAGGCAGCACGGCAGCGCGGCTGGAAGCCCGAGAGGCAGCCCCAAAAATGTATTGTGGCGAAGTCAGGTAGGAGACCTGCGCCAACTCCCCGTGCTTACCGTGGAGAGAGAGGGACCGGGCAGGCACCCTGTTATACCGTGAGGCGCACGGTGTCCCCGGTGCGCAGGCAGAGCCCGGTGCGGTACATAGCAGCGCCTCGTATCGGCTGGGCTAGAGTGGGCATCGAGCCAGGTGCCATGAAGCCGGCTCAGCGCATCTGGTCTCCAGTGCGTCTCCTCGGGCCGGGGTACATGGCACCAGCCCTACGCATGGTGTCCCCGGTTCGCCAGCACAGCCCAGTGCGGGATATTCCACCTCGCCGCACTGGCCTGGCTACGGGGAGCATTCAGCCAGGTAGGGTTGGGCAGGCTCGGTGCTCGAGACCTCCAGTGAGCCTCCACGGTCCGGTCTATCCGGTGCCTCCTCCACGTACCAGACCTCCGGTGGCAGCCCCACGCACCAGGCTGTCTCTCCGTTTCCTTCCTCCAGGTGCTCCCGTCTGTCCAGCGCCGCCTGAGTCTCCCTCCTGTCCAGCGCCGCCTGAGCCGCCCTCCTGTCCAGCGCCGCCTGAGCCGCCCTCATGTCCAGCGCCGCCTGAGGCGCCCTCCTGTCCTGAGCCGCCCGTCTGTCCTGAGCCGCCTGAGCCGCCCGTCTGTACTGAGCCGCCCGTCTGTCCGGAGCCGCCTGAGCCGTCCGTCAGCCAGGAGCTGCCAGATCCGTCCGTCACCAGGAGCTGCCAGATCCGTCCGTCAGCCAGGAGCTGCCAGAGCCGTCCGTCAGCCAGGAGCTGCCAGAGCCGTCCGTCAGCCAGGAGCTGCCCTTCAGTCCGGAGCTGCCCTTCAGTCCGGAACTGCCCCTCAGTCCGGAGCCGCCCCTCAGTCCGGAGCCGCCCCTCAGTCCGGAGCCGCCCCTCAGTCCGGAGCCGCCCCTCAGTCCGGAGCCGCCCCTCAGTCCAGTGGGGCCATTTATTATGGTCCCCAGTCCAAGGTCGGTGGCGAGGGTCGCCGCTCTAAAGATGCCACTGAAGCGGACTAACACTATGTTGAGTGGGGTCCACGCCCGCGCCAGAGCCGCCACCGCGGACAGATGCCCACCCAGACCCTCCCCTATAGGTTCAGGTTTTGCGGCCGGAGTCCGCACCTTGGGGGGGGGGGGGGTACTGTCACGTTCTGACCTTAGTTCTTTTGTTATTTCTTTGTTTTAGTATGGTCAGGGCGTGAGTTTGGTGGGTTATCTTTTTTTAAATTTTTTAATTTTTTAATTTTTAATTTTTAATATATATTTTTATCCCATTTTCTCCCCAATTTTCGTGGTATCCAATCGCTAGTAATTACTATCTTGTCTCATCGCTACAACCCCGTACGGGCTCGGGAGAGACGAAGGTCGAAAGCCATGCGTCCTCCGAAGCACAACCCAACCAAGCCGCACTGCTTTTACATTTACATTTAAGTCATTTAGCAGACGCTCTTATCCAGAGCGACTTACAAATTGGTGCATTCACCTTATGACATCCAGTGGAACAGTCACTTTACAATAGTGCATCTAAATCTTTTAAGGGGGGGGGGGGGGGGTGAGAAGGATTACTTTATCCTATCCTAGGTATTCCTTAAAGAGGTGGGGTTTCAGGTGTCTCCGGAAGGTGGTGATTGACTCCGCTGTCCTGGCGTCGTGAGGGAGTTTGTTCCACCATTGGGGGGCCAGAGCAGCGAACAGTTTTGACTGGGCTGAGCGGGAACTGTACTTCCTCAGTGGTAGGGAGGCGAGCAGGCCAGAGGTGGATGAACGCAGTGCCCTTGTTTGGGTGTAGGGCCTGATCAGAGCCTGGAGGTACTGAGGTGCCGTTCCCCTCACAGCTCCGTAGGCAAGCACCATGGTCTTGTAGCGGATGCGAGCTTCAACTGGAAGCCAGTGGAGAGAGCGGAGGAGCGGTGTGACGTGAGAGAACTTGGGAAGGTTGAACACCAGACGGGCTGCGGCGTTCTGGATGAGTTGTAGGGGTTTAATGGCACAGGCAGGGAGCCCAGCCAGCAGCGAGTTGCAGTAATCCAGACGGGAGATGACAAGTGCCTGGATTAGGACCTGCGCCGCTTCCTGTGTGAGGCAGGGTCGTACTCTGCGGATGTTGTAGAGCATGAACCTACAGGAACGGGCCACCGCCTTGATGTTAGTTGAGAACGACAGGGTGTTGTCCAGGATCACGCCAAGGTTCTTAGCGCTCTGGGAGGAGGACACAATGGAGTTGTCAACCGTGATGGCGAGATCATGGAACGGGCAGTCCTTCCCCGGGAGGAAGAGCAGCTCCGTCTTGCCAAGGTTCAGCTTGAGGTGGTGATCCGTCATCCACACTGATATGTCTGCCAGACATGCAGAGATGCGATTCGCCACCTGGTCATCAGAAGGGGGAAAGGAGAAGATTAATTGTGTGTCGTCTGCATAGCAATGATAGGAGAGACCATGTGAGGTTATGACAGAGCCAAGTGACTTGGTGTATAGCGAGAATAGGAGAGGGCCTAGAACAGAGCCCTGGGGGACACCAGTGGTGAGAGCACGTGGTGAGGAGACAGATTCTCGCCACGCCACCTGGTAGGAGCGACCTGTCAGGTAGGACGCAATCCAAGCGTGGGCCGCGCCGGAGATGCCCAACTCGGAGAGGGTGGAGAGGAGGATCTGATGGTTCACAGTATCGAAGGCAGCCGATAGGTCTAGAAGGATGAGAGCAGAGGAGAGAGAGTTAGCTTTAGCAGTGCGGAGCGCCTCCGTGATACAGAGAAGAGCAGTCTCAGTTGAATGACTAGTCTTGAAACCTGACTGATTTGGATCAAGAAGGTCATTCTGAGAGAGATAGCGGGAGAGCTGGCCAAGGACGGCACGTTCAAGAGTTTTGGAGAGAAAAGAAAGAAGGGATACTGGTCTGTAGTTGTTGACATCGGAGGGATCGAGTGTAGGTTTTTTCAGAAGGGGTGCAACTCTCGCTCTCTTGAAGACGGAAGGGACGTATCCAGCGGTCAGGGATGAGTTGATGAGCGAGGTGAGGTAAGGGAGAAGGTCTCCGGAAATGGTCTGGAGAAGAGAGGAGGGGATAGGGTCAAGCGGGCAGGTTGTTGGGCGGCCGGCCGTCACAAGACGCGAGATTTCATCTGGAGAGAGAGGGGAGAAAGAGGTCAGAGCACAGGGTAGGGCAGTGTGAGCAGAACCAGCGGTGTCGTTTGACTTAGCAAACGAGGATCGGATGTCGTCGACCTTCTTTTCAAAATGGTTGACGAAGTCATCTGCAGAGAGGGAGGAGGGGGGGGGAGGGGGAGGAGGATTCAGGAGGGAGGAGAAGGTGGCAAAGAGCTTCCTAGGGTTAGAGGCAGATGCTTGGAATTTAGAGTGGTAGAAAGTGGCTTTAGCAGCAGAGACAGAAGAGGAAAATGTAGAGAGGAGGGAGTGAAAGGATGCCAGGTCCGCAGGGAGGCGAGTTTTCCTCCATTTCTGCTCGGCTGCCCGGAGCCCTGTTCTTTACACAGCTCGCCTCCAACCCGGAAGCCAGCCGCACCAATGTGTCGGAGGAAACACCGTGTACCTGGCCCCCTTGGTTAGCGCGCACTGCGCCCGGCCCGCCACACGAGTCGCTGGAGCGCGATGAGACAAGGATATCCCTACCGGCCAAACCCTCCCTAACACGGACGGCGCTATGCCAATTGTGCGTCGCCGGGTGGGTTATCTTTGTTCGTTTTTCTATGTTGGTTTTTGCATTTGGCCTGGTTTGATTCTCAATCAGAGGCAGGTGTCGTTAGTTTTCTCTGATTGAGAATCATACTTAGGTAGCCTTTTTCCACCTGTGTTTTGTGGGTGTTTATTTTCTGTGTCTGTGTGTTCCACACGGAACTGTTTCGGTTGGTTATTTCACATGTCGTTTATTGTTTTGTTTCAGTGTTCGATTGTTTTAATAAAGAGCATGAACATGTACCACGCTGCGCATTGGTCCTCCGATCCTTACTACTCCTCCTCGTCTGAGGAGGAGGAAGACAGCCGTTACAGTAGGTCTATGTTTTAAGACATTTTCTTTAACAAAAGCCACAACATATTCCCCAATCAATTCGAGCCCTGGTTTTAAATTAACACACCAAACCCTTCACTGACCCTGAGATATTTAAAGAGTGCATGGTGACTGAAGGAATTGGCTGACACAATCTATGGATAGTAGACTATAATTTAATCTGTCAAACTGGTACAGACCTACCTCTTTTTTCTTAAATAGGAAGAAATATTCTCCAACACAAAGCGCTCTTGTTGTTAGTAGCCTAAAGTCATTTTCATTTGAAGACCGTTTAAATGAATTAGACCTTCTCGAATTAGTCTACTTTCACGACACGTGCTCTGTCCATCTCCACAGCTGCCGCTTCATAGTGATGTAAGTTATGGAAATTACTCAAATATGGCTTATTGTGAGGTCAATAACTCGGATAAATAGCTTCATTATGGGCAATGAAACATATATATTTTTTATTAAAATCAATTATAGCAGTAGCAAGCTTACCTCCGGTCCTCCTTCTCATCTTGGCATTCTCCCTGTCGAACTGAACAGGACATCAGTATAGTCTATAGTCACTCTCCCTGTCAAACTGAACAGGACATCAGTATAGTCTATAGTCACTCTCCCTGTCAAACTGAACAGGACATCAGTATAGCCTATAGTCACTCTCCCTGTCAAACTGAACAGGACATCAGTATAGTCTATAGTCACTCTCCCTGTCAAACTGAACAGGACATCAGTATAGTCTATAGTCACTCTCCCTGTCAAACTGAACAGGACATCAGTATAGTCTATAGTCACTCTCCCTGTCAAACTGAACAGGACATCAGTATAGTCTATAGTCACTCTCCCTGTCAAACTGAACAGGACATCAGTATAGTCTATAGTCACTCTCCCTGTCAAACTGAACAGGACATCAGTATAGACTATAGTCACTCTACAACACTGCTGCCCTCTGCTTCACAGTTCCTCTTTCATTTCCTTATGCTACAACACTGCTGCCCTCTGCTTCACAGTTCCTCTTTCATTTCCTTATGCTACAACACTGCTGCCCTCTGCTTCACAGTTCCTCTTTCAGTTCCTTATGCTACAACACTGCTGCCCTCTGCTTCACAGTTCCTCTTTCAGTTCCTTATGCTACAACACTGCTGCCCTCTGCTTCACAGTTCCTCTTTCATTTCCTTATGCTACAACACTGCTGCCCTCTGCTTCACAGTTCCTCTTTCAGTTCCTTATGCTACAACACTGCTGCCCTCTGCTTCACAGTTCCTCTTTCAGTTCCTTATGCTACAACACTGCTGCCCTCTGCTTCACAGTTCCTCTTTCATTTCCTTATGCTACAACACTGCTGCCCTCTGCTTCACAGTTCCTCTTTCAGTTCCTTATGCTACAACACTGCTGCCCTCTGCTTCACAGTTCCTCTTTCATTTCCTTATGTTACAACACTGCCGCCCTCTGCTTCACAGTTCCTCTTTCATTTCCTTATGCTACAACACTGCTGCCCTCTGCTTCACAGTTCCTCTTTCAGTTCCTTATGTTACAACACTGCTGCCCTCTGCTTCACAGTTCCTCTTTCATTTCCTTATGCTACAACACTGCTGCCCTCTGCTTCACAGTTCCCCTTTTAACTACTTTTTGTCCTTTATTTGTTCAAATTTGCCCCCTATAAAATAAAATATATATTGTAATTAGAGCTGAGTGGGCAAAAGCTAGAAAAAAAGTTAGGTCTCTATCTCTCTCTCTCTCTTTAGCTAGGGGTTTAGTCCCATCGCAGATTCATTTCTTATTTTTATTGAGATATGGTAGTTGCTGTGTGACTGAATGGTAGTAATGCCATGTACTGTATCTGTTGTCGTGGCATCATCACATTAAAAGGCCTTCTCAGATGCAGGGCACTGCACATCTGTAAATATGCAGCTGCATCATTAGGCACTTATGAGTGCTTTTGCATGACTGGGCAACACAAGTAAAACTACCCCACTGGGACGGGGGTAGGAGAGGAGGATTGGTCAATGTGTTCATGTGTGCAGGAGCGAGACTGTTTGTGTTGTTTATTTGTGTTTGTGCATCTTTGTGTATGTAAGTGTGTGTGTGTGTGTGTGTGTGTGTGTGTGTGTGTGTGTGTGTGTGTGTGTGTGTGTGTGTGTGTGTGTGTGTGTGTGTGTGTGTGTGTGTGTGTGTGTGTGTGTGTGTGTGTGTGTGTGTGTGTGTGTGTGTGTGTGTGTGTGTGTGTGTGTGAATGTGTATGAACTTGAGACAGATAATTCCACAGCTATTGTAACACACCAGCTACCTTTCACAGACAGTGCACAAGAACTAGTTCCGTAGTTGATTTACACGCTCAATATCCCTCCTCCTTTCAAGAACTAGTTCTGAAGTTGACTTACACGCTCAGTATCCCTCCTCCTTTCAATAACTAGTTCTGTAGTTGATGCTCAGTATCCCTCCTCCTTTCTTCTCCTACCTCTCACTCATGTACATTGACATGTTTACACATACAGATTTGTGTGTGTGTACGTGTGTGTGTATATGTGACGTGCGTGTGTGTGTGTGTGTGTATGTTAGGCCTGGCAGACTGAAGAGGGACTAATGATGCGGTTGAGTGCTACCAGGTTGTCATTAGCCCAGCATCTGTTCTCATCACACTCCATTATGCGTCTGCATGGACACACACACACACACACACACACACACACACACAGGCATTATGCGTCTGCATGGGCGAGGCGGCCCCGCCGACACAATGAGTGCGTCTCTCCTAATAGTCTGAAGGGCCTTCTTTTCCCTGTCTCCTCTCCTCTTCATGTACACTCATTTCAAATCTTTGGACAGATGAAAGAAACCTACCTGGAATTGACCTACCTGACGATACCTACTTGGAACGTTCTTCCACCTGTCTAGTTCTTCCCCGTCTGTGCTGCAGAGGAAGGAAAGGAGAGGAAGCCACTTTAGACTACTGAGATGCACCCAGCATGGTCAGAAGTTTTGCATTCAGTCCCTAAGTTATGTGGTCTGAAACAGAGGTCACCATGATGATGGCATCATTTCCTGTTTACCCTTCAGTTAATGGTCAGTTATGTCCCAGTGTGGTTTCAGTAGGCATCAAATCATGTCCTTGGACTGCTGTCCATTGGATTTAGGAGACAGACAGAGTGGTATTGACTTGAGCCCTGACCTTACCCAACGCTACAGTATCCCATTCATTTTGGTTTCTTGGAAGTTCACGGCGTGCTCTCATTAAAATTGATTATGGGTAATGTTCTCCTCTGTTATGACATTTTTTGGAAAAACAACGTTCATTCTCTTTAATTACCAGTTCACCGTTTAACTAACAATAAGTGCTCTGTCAATGTGTTTTATGTTTTATTATAAATATGTATTTATTATTTATTTAGTCATAACTGCTCTCATAACTGCTCTCTCAATGTATCTTTTATCTCTTTTATTGTGTCCAATGATGGCTCATAGATCTGTTGTTTTCCAGGGTACTATACTCTAGCCAGATATTACAGATTGTTTTCCAGGGTACTATACTCTAGCCAGATATTACAGATTGTTTTCCAGGGAACTATACTCTAGCCAGATATTACAGATTGTTTTCCAGGGTACTATACTCTAGCCAGATATTACAGATTGTTTTCCAGGATACTATACTCTAGCCAGATATTACAGATTGTTTTCCAGGGTACTATACTCTAGCCAGATATTACAGATTGTTTTCCAGGGTACTATACTCTAGCCAGATATTACAGGTTGTTTTCCAGGGTACTATACTCTAGCCAGATATTACAGATTGTTTTCCAGGGTACTATACTCTAGCCAGATATTACAGATTGTTTTCCAGGGTACTATACTCTAGCCAGATATTACAGGTTGTTTTCCAGGGTACTAGACTCTAGCCAGATATTACAGATTGTTTTCCAGGGTACTATACTCTAGCCAGATATTACAGGTTGTTTTCCAGGGTACTATACTCTAGCCAGATATTACAGATTGTTTTCCAGGATACTATACTCTAGCCAGATATTACAGATTGTTTTCCAGGGTACTATACTCTAGCCAGATATTACAGGTTGTTTTCCAGGGTACTATACTCTAGCCAGATATTACAGATTGTTTTCCAGGGTACTATACTCTAGCCAGATATTACAGGTTGTTTTCCAGGGTACTATACTCTAGCCAGATATTACAGATTGTTTTCCAGGGTACTATATTCTAGACAGATATTACAGATTGTTTTCCAGGGTACTATACTCTAGCCAGATATTACAGGTTGTTTTCCAGGGTACTATACTCTAGCCAGATATTACAGATTGTTTTCCAGGGTACTATACTCTAGCCAGATATTACAGATAGTTTTCCACGGTACTATACTCTAGCCAGATATTACAGATTGTTTTCCAGGGTACTATACTCTAGCCAGATATTACATATTGTTTTCCAGGGTACTATACTCTAGCCAGATATTACAGATTGTTTTCCAGGGTACTATACTCTAGCCAGATATTACATATTGTTTTCCAGAGTACTATACTCTAGCCAGATATTACAGATTGTTTTCCAGGGTACTATACTCTAGCCAGATATTACAGATTGTTTTCCAGGGTACTATACTCTAGCCAGATATTACAGATTGTTTTCCAGGGTACTATACTCTTGCCAGATATTACAGATTGTTTTCCAGAGTACTATACTCTAGCCAGATATTACAGATAGTTTTCCAGGGTACTATACTCTAGCCAGATATTACAGATAGTTTTCCAGGATACTATACTCTAGCCAGATATTACAGGTTGTTTTCCAGGGTACTATACTCTAGCCAGATATTACAGATAGTTTTCCAGGGTACTATACTCTAGCCAGATATTACAGATAGTTTTCCAGGGTACTATACTCTAGCCAGATATTACAGATTGTTTTCCAGGGTACTATACTCTAGCCAGATATTACAGATTATTTTCCAGGGTACTATACTCTAGCCAGATATTACAGATTGTTTTCCAGGGTACTATATTCTAGACAGATATTACAGATAGTTTTCCAGGGTACTATACTCTAGCCAGATATTACAGGTTGTTTTCCAGGGTACTATACTCTAGCCAGATATTACAGATAGTTTTCCAGGGTACTATACTCTAGCCAGATATTACAGATAGTTTTCCAGGGTACTATACTCTAGCCAGATATTACAGATTGTTTTCCAGGGTACTATACTCTAGCCAGATATTACAGATTATTTTCCAGGGTACTATACTCTAGCCAGATATTACAGGTTGTTTTCCAGGGTACTATACTCTAGCCAGATATTACAGATAGTTTTCCAGGGTACTATACTCTAGCCAGATATTACAGATAGTTTTCCAGGGTACTATACTCTAGCCAGATATTACAGATTGTTTTCCAGGGTACTATACTCTAGCCAGATATTACAGATTATTTTCCAGGGTACTATACTCTAGCCAGATATTACAGATTGTTTTCCAGGGTACTATACTCTAGCCAGATATTACAGATTGTTTTCCAGGGTACTATACTCTAGCCAGATATTACAGATAGTTTTCCAGGGTACTATACTCTAGCCAGATATTACAGATTGTTTTCCAGGATACTAGACTCTAGCCAGATATTACAGATAGTTTTCCAGGGTACTATACTCTAGCCAGATATTACAGATTGTTTTCCAGGGTACTATACTCTAGCCAGATATTACAGATTGTTTTCCAGGGTACTATACTCTAGCCAGATATTACAGGTTGTTTTCCAGGGTACTATACTCTAGCCAGATATTACAGATTGTTTTCCAGGGTACTATACTCTAGCCAGATATTACAGATTGTTTTCCAGGGTACTATACTCTAGCCAGATATTACAGATAGTTTTCCAGGGTACTATACTCTAGCCAGATATTACAGATAGTTTTCCAGGGTACTATACTCTAGCCAGATATTACAGAGTTAGTTTTCCAGGAGTACTATACTCTAGCCAGCATATTACAGAGTATGTTTTCCAGGGTACTATACTCTAGCCAGATATTACAGATTGTTTTCCAGGGTACTATACTCTAGCCAGATATTACAGATTGTTTTCCAGGGTACTATACTCTAGCCAGATATTACAGATTGTTTTCCAGGGTACTATACTCTAGCCAGATATTACAGATTGTTTTCCAGGGTACTATACTCTAGCCAGATATTACAGATTGTTTTCCAGGGTACTATACTCTAGCCAGATATTACAGATTGTTTTCCAGGGTACTATACTCTAGCCAGATATTACAGATTGTTTTCCAGGGTACTATACTCTAGCCAGATATTACAGATTGTTTTCCAGGGTACTATACTCTAGCCAGATATTACAGATTGTTTTCCAGGGTACTATACTCTAGCCAGATATTACAGATTGTTTTCCAGGGTACTATACTCTAGCCAGATATTACAGATTGTTTTCCAGGGTACTATACTCTAGCCAGATATTACAGATAGTTTTCCAGGGTACTATACTCTAGCCAGATATTACAGATTGTTTTCCAGGGTACTATACTCTAGCCAGATATTACAGATTGTTTTCCAGGGTACTATACTCTAGCCAGATATTACAGATTGTTTTCCAGGGTACTATACTCTAGCCAGATATTACAGATTGTTTTCCAGGGTACTATACTCTAGCCAGATATTACAGATTGTTTTCCAGGGTACTATACTCTAGCCAGATATTACAGATTGTTTTCCAGGGTACTATACTCTAGCCAGATATTACAGATTGTTTTCCAGGGTACTATACTCTAGCCAGATATTACAGGTTGTTTTCCAGGGTACTATACTCTAGCCAGATATTACAGATTGTTTTCCAGGGTACTATACTCTAGCCAGATATTACAGATAGTTTTCCAGGGTACTATACTCTAGCCAGATATTACAGATTGTTTTCCAGGGTACTATACTCTAGCCAGATATTACAGATTGTTTTCCAGGGTACTATACTCTAGCCAGATATTACAGGTTGTTTTCCAGGGTACTATACTCTAGCCAGATATTACAGATAGTTTTCCAGGGTACTATACTCTAGCCAGATATTACAGATAGTTTTCCAGGGTACTATACTCTAGCCAGATATTACAGATTGTTTTCCAGGGTACTATACTCTAGCCAGATATTACAGATTATTTTCCAGGGTACTATACTCTAGCCAGATATTACAGATTGTTTTCCAGGGTACTATACTCTAGCCAGATATTACAGATTGTTTTCCAGGGTACTATACTCTAGCCAGATATTACAGATAGTTTTCCAGGGTACTATACTCTAGCCAGATATTACAGATTGTTTTCCAGGATACTAGACTCTAGCCAGATATTACAGATAGTTTTCCAGGGTACTATACTCTAGCCAGATATTACAGATTGTTTTCCAGGGTACTATACTCTAGCCAGATATTACAGATTGTTTTCCAGGGTACTATACTCTAGCCAGATATTACAGGTTGTTTTCCAGGGTACTATACTCTAGCCAGATATTACAGATTGTTTTCCAGGGTACTATACTCTAGCCAGATATTACAGATTGTTTTCCAGGGTACTATACTCTAGCCAGATATTACAGATAGTTTTCCAGGGTACTATACTCTAGCCAGATATTACAGATAGTTTTCCAGGATACTATACTCTAGCCAGATATTACAGGTTGTTTTCCAGGGTACTATACTCTAGCCAGATATTACAGATAGTTTTCCAGGATACTATACTCTAGCCAGATATTACAGGTTGTTTTCCAGGGTACTATACTCTAGCCAGATATTACAGATAGTTTTCCAGGGTACTATACTCTAGCCAGATAGTACAGATTGTTTTCCAGGGTACTATACTCTAGCCAGATATTACAGATTGTTTTCCAGGGTACTATACTCTAGCCAGATATTACAGATTGTTTTCCAGGGTACTATACTCTAGCCAGATATTACAGATTGTTTTCCAGGGTACTATACTCTAGCCAGATATTACAGATTGTTTTCCAGGGTACTATACTCTAGCCAGATATTACAGGTTGTTTTCCAGGGTACTATACTCTAGCCAGATATTACAGATTGTTTTCCAGGGTACTATACTCTAGCCAGATATTACAGATTGTTTTCCAGGGTACTATACTCTAGCCAGATATTACAGATAGTTTTCCAGGGTACTATACTCTAGCCAGATATTACAGATAGTTTTCCAGGATACTATACTCTAGCCAGATATTACAGGTTGTTTTCCAGGGTACTATACTCTAGCCAGATATTACAGATTGTTTTCCAGGGTACTATACTCTAGCCAGATATTACAGGTTGTTTTCCAGGGTACTAGACTCTAGCCAGATATTACAGATAGTTTTCCAGAGTACTATACTCTAGCCAGATATTACAGATTGTTTTCCAGGGTACTATACTCTAGCCAGATATTACAGGTTGTTTTCCAGGGTACTAGACTCTAGCCAGATATTACAGATTGTTTTCCAGGGTACTATACTCTAGCCAGATATTACAGGTTGTTTTCCAGGGTACTATACTCTAGCCAGATATTACAGATTGTTTTCCAGGATACTATACTCTAGCCAGATATTACAGATTGTTTTCCAGGGTACTATACTCTAGCCAGATATTACAGGTTGTTTTCCAGGGTACTATACTCTAGCCAGATATTACAGATTGTTTTCCATGGTACTATACTCTAGCCAGATATTACAGGTTGTTTTCCAGGGTACTATACTCTAGCCAGATATTACAGATTGTTTTCCAGGGTACTATATTCTAGACAGATATTACAGATTGTTTTCCAGGGTACTATACTCTAGCCAGATATTACAGGTTGTTTTCCAGGGTACTATACTCTAGCCAGATATTACAGATTGTTTTCCAGGGTACTATACTCTAGCCAGATATTACAGATAGTTTTCCAGGGTACTATACTCTAGCCAGATATTACATATTGTTTTCCAGGGTACTATACTCTAGCCAGATATTACATATTGTTTTCCAGGGTACTATACTCTAGCCAGATATTACAGATTGTTTTCCAGGGTACTATACTCTAGCCAGATATTACATATTGTTTTCCAGAGTACTATACTCTAGCCAGATATTACAGATTGTTTTCCAGGGTACTATGCTCTAGCCAGATATTACAGATAGTTTTCCAGGGTACTATACTCTAGCCAGATATTACAGATAGTTTTCCAGGGTACTATACTCTAGCCAGATATTACAGATTGTTTTCCAGGGTACTATACTCTAGCCAGATATTACAGATTGTTTTCCAGGGTACTATACTCTAGCCAGATATTACAGATTGTTTTCCAGGGTACTATACGCTAGCCAGATATTACAGATTGTTTTCCAGGGTACTATACTCTAGCCAGATATTACAGATAGTTTTCCAGGGTATTATACTCTAGCCAGATATTACAGATTGTTTTCCAGGATACTAGACTCTAGCCAGATATTACAGATAGTTTTCCAGGGTACTATACTCTAGCCAGATATTACAGATTGTTTTCCAGGGTACTATACTCTAGCCAGATATTACAGATTGTTTTCCAGGGTACTATACTCTAGCCAGATATTACAGGTTGTTTTCCAGGGTACTATACTCTAGCCAGATATTACAGATTGTTTTCCAGGGTACTATACTCTAGCCAGATATTACAGATTGTTTTCCAGGGTACTATACTCTAGCCAGATATTACAGATAGTTTTCCAGGGTACTATACTCTAGCCAGATATTACAGATAGTTTTCCAGGATACTATACTCTAGCCAGATATTACAGGTTGTTTTCCAGGGTACTATACTCTAGCCAGATATTACAGATAGTTTTCCAGGGTACTATACTCTAGCCAGATAGTACAGATTGTTTTCCAGGGTACTATACTCTAGCCAGATATTACAGATTGTTTTCCAGGGTACTATACTCTAGCCAGATATTACAGATTGTTTTCCAGGGTACTATACTCTAGCCAGATATTACAGATTGTTTTCCAGGGTACTATACTCTAGCCAGATATTACAGATTGTTTTCCAGGGTACTATACTCTAGCCAGATATTCCAGATAGTTTTCCAGGGTACTATACTCTAGCCAGATATTACAGATTGTTTTCCAGGATACTAGACTCTAGCCAGATATTACAGATAGTTTTCCAGGGTACTATACTCTAGCCAGATATTACAGATTGTTTTCCAGGATACTATACTCTAGCCAGATATTACAGATTGTTTTCCAGGGTACTATACTCTAGCCAGATATTACAGATTGTTTTCCAGGGTACTATACTCTAGCCAGATATTACAGATAGTTTTCCAGGGTACTATACTCTAGCCAGATATTACAGATTGTTTCCAGGATACTATACTCTAGCCAGATATTACAGATTGTTTCCCAGGGTACTATACTCTAGCCAGATATTACAGATTGTTTTCCAGGGTACTATACTCTAGCCAGATATTACAGATAGTTTTCCAGAGTACTATACTCTAGCCAGATATTACAGATTGTTTTCCAGGGTACTATACTCTAGCCAGATATTACAGGTTGTTTTCCAGGGTACTATACTCTAGCCAGATATCACAGATTGTTTTCCTGGGTACTATACTCTAGCCAGATATTACAGGTTGTTTTCCAGGGTACTATACTCTAGCCAGATATTACAGATTGTTTTCCAGGGTACTATACTCTAGCCAGATATTACAGATTGTTTTCCAGGATACTAGACTCTAGCCAGATATTACAGATTGTTTTCCAGGGTACTATAATCTAGCCAGATATTACAGATTGTTTTCCAGGGTACTATACTCTAGCCAGATATTACAGATTGTTTTCCAGGGTACTATACTCTAGCCAGATATTACAGATTGTTTTCCAGGGTACTATAATCTGGCCAGATATTACAGATTGTTTTCCAGGGTACTATACTCTAGCCAGATATTACAGATTGTTTTCCAGGGTACTATACTCTAGCCAGATATTACAGATTGTTTTCCAGGGTACTATACTCTAGCCAGATATTACAGATTGTTTTCCAGGGTACTATACTCTAGCCAGATATTACAGATTGTTTTCCAGGGTACTATACTCTAGCCAGATATTACAGATAGTTTTCCAGGGTACTATACTCTAGCCAGATATTACATATTGTTTTCCAGGGTACTATACTCTAGCCAGATATTACAGATTGTTTTCCAGGATACTAGACTCTAGCCAGATATTACAGATTGTTTTCCAGGGTACTATACTCTAGCCAGATATTACAGATTGTTTTCCAGGGTACTATACTCTAGCCAGATATTACAGATTGTTTTCCAGGATACTAT
>NC_092095.1:66677704-66685561 GCF_045679555.1 Salvelinus alpinus | reverse complement strand
TGTAGTGTAGTGGGGTGTAGTGGGGTGTAGTGTGGTGTAATGGGGTGTAATGTAGTGGGGTGTAGTGTGGTGTAATGGGGTGTAATGTAGTGGGGTGTAGTGTAGTGTAGTGTAGCGTAGTGGGGTGTAGTGTAGTGTAGTGGGGTGTAGTGTAGTGGGGTGTAGTGGGGTGTAGTGTAGTGTGGTGTAGTGTAGTGGGGTGTAGTGGGGTGTAGTGTAGTGGGGTGTCGTGTGGTGTAATGGGGTGTAATGTAGTGGAGTGTAGTGTAGTGGGGTGTAGTGTAGTGGGGTGTAGTGTAGTGGGGTGTAGTGGGGTGTAGTGTAGTGGGGTGTAGTGTGGTGTAATGGGGTGTAGTGTAGTGGGGTGTAGTGTAGTGTAGTGTAGTGTGGTGTAGTGGGGTGTAGTGTAGTGGGGTGTAGTGTAGTGTGGTGTAGTGGGGTGTAGTGTAGTGTAGTGGGGTGTAGTGTAGTGCAGTGCAGTGTAGTGTAGTGTGGTGTAGTGTAGTGTAGTGTGGTGTAGTGTAGTGGGGTGTAGTGTGGTGTAATGGGGTGTAGTGTGGTGTAGTGTGGTGTAGTGTAGTGTAGTGGGGTGTAGTGGGGTGTAGTGTAGTGGGGTCTAGTGTAGTGTGGTGTAGTGTGGTGTAATGGGGTGTAATGTAGTGGGGTGTAGTGTAGTGTAGTGTAGTGGGGTGTAGTATAGTGTAGTGGGGTGTAGTGTAGTGTAGTGTGGTGTAGTGTGGTGTAGTGGGGTGTGGTGTGGTGTAGTGTAGTGGGGTGTAGTGTAGTGTGGTGTAGTGGGGGTAGTGTAGTGTAGTGGGGTGTAGTGTAGTGTAGTGGGGTGTAGTGGGGGTAGTGTAGTGTAGTGGGGTGGGGTGTAGTGTAGTGGGGTGTAGTGGGGTGTAGTTTAGTGTAGTGTAGTGTGGTGTAGTGTGGTGTAGTGGGGTGGGTGTAGTGTAGTGGGGTGTAGTGGGGGTAGTGTAGTGTAGTGGGGGTAGTGGGGTGTAGTGTAGTGTAGTGGGGTATAGTGTAGTGTAGTGGGGTGTAGTGTAGTGGGGTGTGGTGTGGTGTGGTGTAGTGTAGTGGGGTGTAGTGTAGTGGGGGTAGTGGGGTGTAGTGTAGTGTAGTGGGGTGTAGTGTAGTGTAGTGGGGTGTAGTGTAGTGTAGTGGGGTGTGGTGTGGTGTAGTGTAGTGGGGTGTAGTGTAGTGTGGTGTAGTGTAGTGGGGGTAGTGTAGTGTAGTGGGGGTAGTGGGGTGTAGTGTAGTGTAGTGGGGTGTAGTGTAGTGGGGTGTGGTGTGGTGTGGTGTAGTGTAGTGGGGGTAGTGTAGTGTAGTGGGGGTAGTGGGGTGTAGTGTAGTGTAGTGGGGTGTAGTGTAGTGTAGTGGGGTGTAGTGTAGTGGGGTGTGGTGTGGTGTAGTGTAGTGGGGTGTAGAGTAGTGTAGTGTGGTGTGTTACCTTTGTTGCCTCCAGCATCTTCTTCATGTCTTTCAGCTCTCCTTCTCTTTCTTTCAGTCTCTGATGATTCTCTGTCTGCACCTCAGCCAGCTCTTTCTGCAAAACACAATCACATCAACTCACTCCTGAATGGACTGGAATGCAGTCTGGAATGCTCACTGGCCCACAAAGACAACTACATAATCACCTAAGATATGGCACCACCTTACTCTATACAGACACACGCACGCACGCACGCACACACACACACATACACACACACACACTTCTAATGAATCACCACAGCAAAGGCTGAATGAGAGGCAGTTTCTAGGTGTGGTCAGATCAGCTGTGATGGGACATAGACAGCCCAGCAACCTGTATGGATGTTTTGATCAGACTGTATATACATGTTTTTGTGGAGTGAGTCTGCACATGGTGGTGTGTTTGATTAATATTATAACAATAATATATACCATTTAGTAAACGCTTTCATCCAAAATGACTTACGGTCATGTGTGCGTACCGTATGTGTGGCCCCAGCGGGAATCGAACATTGGCTTTGCATACAGAGCCACACATGACCTGATTGGGTGTTGTTTTGTTGCCTGAGACCTGAAGACTTGTGTTAGCTCCCAGAGTGAATGACTAGCCTTTGGTTCAGCGGGATAACACAGTCTTGTGCCAGGCAGTTGATCACATTAGTGGGTGGGTATGGTGGTGTCCATGTCCAGCGCATTCGTAAAGTATTCAGACTGCTTGACTTTTTCCACATTTTGTTACGTTACAGCCTTGTTCTAAAATGGATGAAATAAATACTAATTATTCACCAATCTACACACAATACCGCACAATGACAAAGCGAAAACAGGTTTTTAGACATTTTTGCAAATGTATTACAAAAAGAAACTGAAATATATTTTTTACATAAGTATTCCGACCCTTTGCTATGACACTCAAAATTGAGCTCAGGTGCATCCTGTTTCCATTGATCATCCTTGAGATGTTTCTACAACTTGATTGGTGTCAAGCTGTGGTAAATTCAATTGATTGGACATGATTTGGAAAGGCACATACCTGTCTATATAAGGTCCCACAGTTGACAGTGCATGTCAGAGTAAAAACCAAGTCATTAGGTCGAAGGACTTGTCCGTAGAGCTCAGAGACAGGATCGTGTAAAGGCACAGATCTGGGGAAGGGTACCAAAAAATGTCTGCAGCATTGAAGATCCCCAAGAACACAGTGGGCTCCATCATTCTGAAATGAAAGAAGTTTAGAACCACCAAGACTCTTCCTAGAGCTGGTCGTCGGCCAAACTGAGCAATCGGGGGAGAAGGTCACCTCCCTGACCAAGGCCCAAGAACCCGATGGTCACTCTGACAGAGCTCCAGAGTTCCTCTGTGGAGATGGTAGAACCTTCCATAAGGACAACCATCTCTGCAGCACTCCACCAATCAGGCCTTTATGGTAGAGTGGCCAGACGGAACCCACTCCTCAGTAAAAGGCACAAGACAGCCAGCTTGGAGTTTGCCAAAAGGCACCTAAAGGACTCTTAGATCATGAGAAACAAGATTCTCTGGTCTGATGAAACCAAGATTGAACTCTTTGGCCTGAATGCCAAGCGTCACGTCAGGAGGAAACCTGGCACCATCCCTAAGGTGAAGCATTGTGGTGGCAGCATCATGCTGTGGGGATGTTTTTCAGCGGCAGGGACTGGGAGACTAGTCAGGATTGAGGGAAAGATGAACGGAGCAAAGTACAGAGAGATCCTTGATGACACCTACTCCAGAGCGCTCAGGACCTCAGACTGGGGTGAAGGTTCATCTTCCAACAGGACAACGACCCTAAACACACAGCCAAGTAAACGCAGGAGTGGATTCGGGACAAGTCTCTGAATGTCCTTGAGTGGCCCAGCCAGAGCCCAGACTTGAACCCGATCTAACATCTCTGGAGAGACCTGAAAATAGCTGTGCAGCGACGCTCCCCATCCAACCTGACAGAGCTTGAGACGATATGCAGAGAAGAATAATAGAAACTCCTGAAATGCAGGTGTGACAAGCTTGTAGCGTCATAACCAAGAAGACTCAGGGCTGTAATCGCTGCCAAATGTGTTTCAGCAAAGTACTGAGTAAAGGGTCTGAATACTTATGCAAATGTGATATTTCAGTTTTATATTTGAATACATTTGAACAAAATCCTAAAAACCTGTTTTCGCTTTGTCATTATGGGGTATTGTTTGTATATTGTTTGAGAATATACATTTTTTTAAATTTTATTTAGAATAAGGCTGTAACGTAACAAAATGTGGAAAAAATCAAGGGGTCTGAATAGTTTCCGAATGCACTGTATGTCTGAGGGCTTACCTGTCTCTCCGTGCGCTCTGCCTTGGTGGAGGTGGTCTCATGGTCCTTGTGCTGGTTACTGGTGCACAGCCAGCACACAAACATCTGGCACTGACGACAGTAGAACTCCTGCAGGTACTTGTGCTCGGTACAAATCTTCTGCGCCAGCTTGCCCGTGGGCGCAATCAGCTCATGCTTTTTCAACTCCGCTTTCGTCTGATGCAGTTTCAGGTGGGCCTCGCAGTAGGACGCCATACACACCAGGCAAGACTTCACCGCAGCCCGCTGGTCTCCAGCGCCGTGGCACGTGTCACAGGGCACGGCCATGGCTGGCAGCTGGCTGACACCACCACCACGGGAACCTCCCTTGGCTCTACCCATGGTGTTGGCACGGTGGGCGCTCCGGATGGACTCCCTGGCGGAGGTGGTGAGAGCCCCCTTGCGGAGCTGCTCCACGGCCTCTGCCAGCATGGTGTTCCTGGACAAGGAGGGCTTGGGACAGAATGTCTGGCGGCACTGGGGGCAGCTGTAGACTCCAGGGGAGCGAGGGTCGTCCTTGCTCCAGTAGTCCTTGATGCAGCCCTTGCAGTAGCTGTGGCCACACGGGATGGTGACTGGCTCATTGGGGAGGTCCAGGCACACAGGACAGTTGAACTGCTCCTCTGTCCACAGATTACCACTCATAGTGAGACCACAGGTAGCAGAGGTGAATGTAGAATATTACAAAGAGAGAGATCGGAAGAGAGAGACAGAGAGAATAGAGAGAGGCAACTGAGAGGAAAAAGTTGAGGTAGAGATGGATGAAAACAGAAATGGGTAGAATCAGAAAGATTGCTGTACACACAGAGAGATATGTAGCTACAGAGCAGACACACAGAGAGATATGTAGCTACAGAGCAGACACACAGAGAGATATGTAGCTACAGAGCAGACACACAGAGAGATATGTAGCTACAGAGCAGACACACAGAGAGATATGTAGCTACAGAGCAGAGACACACAGAGATATGAGGTATAAGACAGAGGTATGAGACTGTCCAGGGTGTTAGTCAGAGAGTGGTGATCTCATATGAGATGGACCAATGGTGTTGTCGGGATTAAAGGAAGACAGGTAGCAGGGCGGGGCTAGAGTCACAGATCTGGTTTAGGGAGAAAAACAGGAGGGGATGAGTTTCTTTGTGATGTCACATACCATTAGAGTAACTAGATTAGAATGTCACCAGCATGTTACAGTAACTAGAATAGAATGTCACCGGCATGTTACAGTAACTAGAATAGAAAGTCACTGTTATGCTACAGTAACTAGAATAGAATGTCACCGGCATGTTACAGTAACTAGAATAGAAAGCCACTGTTATGCTACAGTAACTAGAATAGAAGGTCACTGGCATGTTACAGTAACTAGAATAGAAGGTCACCGGCATGCTACAGTAACTACAAAGAACTTACCGGCATGTTACAGTAACTAGAAAAGAAGGTCACCGGCATGCTACAATAACTAGAAAGCAGGTCACCGGCAAGTTACAGTAACTAGAATAGAGGGTCACCAGCATGTTACAGTAACTAGAAAGGTCACCGGCATGTTACAGTAACTAGAATAGAAGGTCACTGGCATGTTACAGTAACTATAATAGAGGGTCACTGGCATGTTACAGTAACTAGAATAGAATGTCACCGGCATGTTACAGTAACTAGAATAGAAGGTCACTGGCATGTTGCAGTAACTAGAATAGAAGGTCACCGGCATGTTACAGTAACTAGAATAGAGGGTCACCGGCATGTTACAGTAACTAGAATAGAAGGTCACTGGCATGCTACAGTAACTAGAAAGAAGGTCACCGGCATGCTAGAGTAACTAGAAAGGTCACCAGCATGTTACAGTAACTTGAATAGAAAGTCACCGGCATGTTATAGTAACTAGAATAGAAGGTCACTGGCATGTTACAGTAACTAGAATAGAAGGTCACCGGCATGTTACCGTAACTAGAATAGAAGGTCACCAGCATGTTACAGTAACTAGAATAGAAGATCACCGGCATGTTACCGTAACTAGAATAAAAGGTCACCAGCATGTTACAGTAACTAGAATAGAAAGTCACCGGCATGTTATAGTAACTAGAATAGAAGGTCACTGGCATGTTACAGTAACCAGAATAGAAGGTCACTGTTATGCTACAGTAACTAGAAAGAAGGTCACCTGCATGTTACCGGAACTAGAATAGAAGGTCGCCTGCATGTTACCGTAACTAGAATAGAAGGTCACCGGCATGTTACAGTAACTAGAATAGAAGGTCACCGGCATGTTACAGTAACTAGAATAGAAGGTCACCGGCATGTTACCGTAACTAGAATAAAAGGTCACCAGCATGTTACAGTAACTAGAATAAAAGGTCACAGGCATGTTACCGTAACTAGAATAGAAGGTCACTGGCATGCTACAATAACTAGAATGGAAGGTCACTGGCATGTTACAGTAACTAGAATAGAAGGTCACCGGCATGTTACATCAACTAGAATAGAAGGTCACTGGCATGTTACAGTAACTGGAATAGAAGGTCACATGCATGCTACAATAACTAGAATAGAAGGTCACTTGCATGTTACAGTAACTAGAATAGAAGGTCGCCGGAATGTTACAGTAACTAGAATAGAAGATCACCTGCATGTTATCGTAACTAGAATAGAAGGTCACCGGCATGTTACAGTAACTAGAATAGAAGGTCACCTGCATGCTACAATAACTAGAATAGAAGGTCACTTGCATGTTACAGTAACTAGAATAGAAGGTCGCCGGAATGTTACAGTAACTAGAATAGAAGATCACCTGCATGTTATCGTAACTAGAATAGAAGGTCACCGGCATGTTACAGTAACTAGAATAGAAGGCCACATGCATGTTACCATAACTAGAATAGAAGGTCACCGGCATGTTACAGTAACAAAACAATAAAGAAAGTCACATGCTTCCTTCCTTGCATATCAGCTGATTATACCTAGACCATTCCACTATAGGTGAACTCTCTCTGTCTTTTTCTCTCCCTCCATCTCTTTCTCTAAAAACAACATAGTGTGTGAAAACAGATGCTAGGTGGAAGTGGTGATCTGATCAAGCCTGTCTTCAACCAGTAGAGGCCACAGGAGGCTGGTGACAACTTCATTGGGGAGGATAGGCTTGTGTTATTGGCTGGAGCTGAATCAGTGGAATGGTATCAAATACACCAAACACATGGTTTCCATGTGTTTGATGTCATTCCATTCGCTCCATTCCAGCCATTAGTATGAGCCATCCTCCCCTCAGCAGCCTCCACTGGTAGTGGCCTACCATCCTCACTGTGAAGTGGTGATCTGACCAAGCCTGTCTTCAACCAGTAGAGGTCTACCATCCTCACTGTCTGTATGTGTCATGTGCATTTGACCAATCAACCTTCCCTTCCCTATTGCTGTCTTGCTCCATAATATCCATCCATTGTTATGGCGTCTACTTCCACTGCAAGGTGTGCAGTTTCATTCTCTAATGCCAGGCCTAATTCAGTTCATTAGCATCTTAGCTGGGCGTTGAGGGTTGGGCTCATTAGCATACCTGTGAAAAGACAGATGCGACCCCTCCTGTCTCCGCCTCCAGTATCTCCGCTGCAGTAGTTTATCAGGGGGCTAGTCTGTTATATCTGGTGTAATTCTCCTGTCTTATCCGGTGTCCTGTGTGAATTTAAGTATGCTCCCTCTAATTCTCTCTCTCTCTTCCTCCCCTCCCGGAGGACCTGAGCCCTAGGACCATGCCTCCGGACTACCTGGCTTGATGTCCCCAGTCCACCTGGTCGTGCTGCTGCTCCAGTTTCAACTGTTCTGCCTGCGGCTATGGAACCCTGACTTGTTCACCTGACGTGCTACCTTGTCCCGGACCTGCTACCTTGTCCCGGACCTGCTACCTTGTCCCGGACCTGCTACCTTGTCCCGGACCTTCTACCTTATCCCGTACCTTCTACCTTATCCCGGACCTTCTACCTTGTCCCGGGCCTGCTACCTTGTCCCGGACCTCCTACCTTGTCCCGGACCTGCTACCTTGTCCCGGACCTACTACCTTGT
>NC_092095.1:66577704-66672704 GCF_045679555.1 Salvelinus alpinus | reverse complement strand
ATCCTACAGAAAATCTGTGGGCCGAACTGAAAAGGCGTGTGCGAGCAAGGAGGCCTACAAAGCTGACTCGGTTACACCAGCAGGAGGAATGGGCAAAATTCACCCAACTTATTGTGCAAAGCTTGTGGAAGGCTACCCGTGTTGAAAGAAATAAAAGCTGAAATAAATCATTCTCTCGACAAGTACTCTGACATTTTACATTCTTAAAATAAAGTGGTGATCCTAACTGACCAAAGACAGGGCATTTTTACTAGGATTAAATGTCAGGAATTGTGAAAAACTGAGTTTAAATGTATTTGGCTAAGGTGTAAGTAAACTTACAACTTCAACTGTATACCAGCCATGGTAAAAGTGTATATATTTTTTAAACATAAAATAACATTTAATTCTGCTTGTTTTCTCCATATGCCTGGCATAGTACCTGAGGGATCTTTGTTATAGTCACCTTGGCATAGAGAACCAGGAGGTTTGTTCCTCCCATAAGAGGCTCCTTGGCATAGAGAACCAAGAGGGTTTGTTCCTCTCATCAGAGGCTCCTTGGCATAGAGAACCAGGAGGGTTTGTTCCTCTCATCAGAGGCTCCTTAGAATAGAGAACCAGGAGGTTTGTTCTTCCCATCAGAGGCTCCTTGGAATAGAGAACCAGGAGGTTTGTTCCTCCCATAAGAGGCTCCTTGGCATAGAGAACCAGGAGGTTTGTTCTTCCCATCAGAGGCTCCTTGGCATAGAGAACCAGGAGGTTTGTTCCTCCCATCAGAGGCTCCTTGGCATAGAGAACCAGGAGGTTTGTTCCTCCCATCAGAGGCTCCTTGGCATAGAGAACAAGGAGGTTTGTTCTTCCCATCAGAGGCTGCTTGGCATAGAGAACCAAGAGGTTTGTTCTTCCCATCAGAGGCTCCTTGGCATAGAGAACAAGGAGGTTTGTTCTTCCCATCAGAGGCTCCTTGGCATAGAGAACCAGGAGGTTTGTTCTTCCCATCAGAGGCTCCTTGGCATAGAGAACCAGGAGGTTTGTTCTTCCCATCAGAGGCTCCTTGGCATAGAGAACCAGGAGGTTTGTTCTTCCCATCAGAGGCTCCTTGGCATAGAGAACCAGGAGGTTTGTTCTTCCCATCAGAGGCTGCTTGGCATAGAGAACCAAGAGGTTTGTTCTTCCCATCAGAGGCTCCTTGGCATAGAGAACCAGGAGGTTTGTTCCTCCCATCAGAGGCTCCTTGGCATAGAGAACCAGGAGGTTTGTTCCTCCCATCAGAGGCTCCTTGGCATAGAGAACCAGGAGCGTTGTTCCTCCCATCATAGAGAGGTCTCCTTGGAGGGGGAGACTGTGTGTGTGTGTGTGTGACTCACCATTATAATAAATCCAATAGACTCAAGAGTGGAAACATCCTAGAGAACGATGAGGGTAAAAAACAGGATGTAGGATGTAGTTTCAGGTTGTATGAACATAGTGAACATGTGGATTATCATTGATACACTGTCTGACTGATCTCTGTACACACACACACACACACACACACACACACACACACACACACACACACATGTCCCACAGGACGTCCTCAACCACCCTCTAATCTACAACATCTGTTAGGAAACGGATGGTTTCCTTCTATTTAATGGGAAAGCCAATACACAGCCCAGCTCATTAAAATACTATCACAATCCATCAGGACTTAATACAAACACCATCAATCATAATATTGAGTCACCATCCTTATGAAATGTCTCGGTCACTTTGGCTGCCGAGACTATACGTATCTGACAGACTGATTTTGGCCTGGTAAATTATGACTGTATGTAAATGTGTTTGAATTGTTTTCTAAGAGGCATCTAGGGGATACACCTAATAATACAACACATTGTCAAAAACAACAACTTTTGAGTCCTTCATATTGTAGGTCTGTGTTGAATGAGGGTATTTACTAAATGGAGAGCTACATATACACTAGATGGTGATAACTGCTGAGGTATGACTCTAGGGGCTGAGATATGACTCTAGGGGCTGAGATATGACTCTAGGGGCTGAGATACAACTCTAGGGGCTGAGGTACGATTCTAGGGGCAGGGGGCGACTCTAGGGGCTGAGGTACGACTCTAGGGGCTGAGATACGATTCTAGGGGCAGGGGGCGACTCTAGGGGCTGAGGTACGACTCTAGGGGCTGAGATACGATTCTAGGGGCAGGGGGCGACTCTAGGGGCTGAGGTACGACTCTAGGGGCAGGGGGCGACTCTAGGGGCAGGGGGTGACTCTAGGGGCTGAGGTACGACTCTAGGGGCTGAGGGGCGACTCTAGGGGCTGAGGGGCGACTCTAGGGGCTGAGGGGCGACTCTAGGGGCTGAGGGGCGACTCTAGGGGCAGAGGTACGACTCTAGTGGCCGAGGTGCGACTCTAGGGGCTGAGGGGCGACTCTAGGGGCTGAGGGGCGACTCTAGGGGCAGAGGTATGACTCTAGTGGCTGAGGTACGACTCTAGGGGCCGAGGTACGACTCTAGGGCCGAGGTACGCCTCTAGGGCCGAGGTACGACTCTAGGGCCGAGGTACGACTCTAGGGGGCGAGGTACGGTACGACTCTAGGGACGAGGTACGGTACGACTCTAGGGACGAGGTACGGTACGACTCTAGGGGCGAGGTACGGTACGACTCTAGGGCCGAGGTACGACTCTAGGGCCGAGGTACGACTCTAGGGCCGAGGTACGACTCTAGGGGCCGAGGTAAGTCTCTAGGGCCGAGGTACGACTCTAGGGCCGAGGTACGACTCTAGGGCCGAGGTCGATTCTAGGGGCTGAGTTTTCACATCTCTCGGGGCTGAGGTACAACTCTCGGGGCTGAAGTATGACTTTAGGGGCTAAGGTATGATTAAAGACCATGGTATGACTCTAGGGGCTAAGATATGATTAGGGGCTAAGGTATGACTCTACGGGCTGAAGGATACATTTTAAGGCTGACATAAAGGTTAAAAGCATGTTTTAAAGTTTACTGATCTGGGTTGGTGCTTTAGCTGGCTAGTACAGGATGGTGAAAAATGCCCTGTCCAGTTTCCGTGAGATACCTTGAGGCTATAGGCCATCCTCCTTACCTCAGCTCCATAAATATCCCAGCATGCCTCAGGAGGGCTTTGCTGTGTCATTGGCTGCGTTTATACAGGTCGTCCAATTTAGATATTTTGTCCAATGATTGACAAGAGATCTGATCTGATTGGTTTCAAAATATCAGAATTGGGCTGCCGGTGTAAACACAGCCATTGTAGCAACAGGGGTCTGTTCTACTGGTCTGTCTGGAAGGATGTTCTTCACACACCAGACAGACAGACAGACAGACAGACAGACAGACAGACAGACAGACAGACAGACAGACAGACAGACAGACAGACAGACAGAAACAGGGAGAAAAAGAGAAACACAGAGAGACAGACAGACAGAGACAAACAGGGAGAAAAAGAGAGAGAGAGAGAGAGACAGATAGTGAGAAACAGAGAGAGAGTGTATGTGTGTTTATTTGTGTGAGTGCGAGAAAGAGAGATTGTGTGTGTGTGTGCATCTTTTTGTGCATGTGTACTTGAGTTCATGCCAGGTTGTGCATGAATTGGTTGATTGCAGGTGACAGGTTTCACACAATTTATCTTGGGCGTCAAATAGTGCATAACACCGTGTGAATGCCGAAGCATAGCCAAAGTCAACCTTGATCTCACGCTAGGATGTGTTGGGGGGAAAGAGAGTACTGCAGCATTACAAGTCAGTGTGGATCTGGATTCTCTCTGACAGGTTTTGGAATGAGGGGTCAATGATGATGTGTCTCAGTAGTAATAACAATCTGATACCATTCAGTGAGACACTTGTAAGAGATACAAGCAAAGTGGGCAAGCTAGGACTCACACAGTACTGGTGATGAAACAGTCAAGCTGGGACTCACACAGTACTGGTGATGAAACAGTCAAGCTGGGACTCACACAGTACTGGTGATGAAACAGTCAAGCTGGGACTCATACAGTACTGGTGATGAAACAGTCAAGCTGGGACTCACACAGTACTGGTGATGAAACAGTCAAGCTGGGACTCATACAGTACTGGTGATGAAACAGTCAAGCTGGGACTCACACAGTACTGGTGATGAAACAGTCAAGCTGGGACTCACACAGTACTGGTGATGAAACAGTCAAGCTGGAACTCACACAGTACTGGTGATGAAACAGTCAAGCTGGGACTCACACAGTACTGGTGATGAAACAGTCAAGCTAGGACTCACACAGTACTGATGATGAAACAGTCAAGCTAGGACTCATACAGTACTGGTGATGAAACAGTCAAGCTAGGACTCACACAGTACTGGTGATGAAACAGTCAAGCTGGGACTCACACAGTACTGGTGATGAAACAGTCAAGCTAGGACTCATACAGTACTGGTGATGAAACAGTCAAGCTAGGACTCACACAGTACTGGTGATGAAACAGTCAAGCTAGGACTCACACAGTACTGGTGATGAAACAGTCAAGCTAGGACTCACACAGTACTGGTGATGAAACAGTCAAGCTGGGACTCACACAGTACTGGTGATGAAACAGTCAAGCTGGGACTCACACAGTACTGATGATGAAACAGTCAAGCTGGAACTCATACAGTACTGGTGATGAAACAGTCAAGCTGGGACTCACACAGTACTGGTGATGAAACAGTCAAGCTAGGACTCATACAGTACTGGTGATGAAACAGTCAAGCTAGGACTCATACAGTACTGGTGATGAAACAGTCAAGCTGGGACTCACACAGTACTGGTGATGAAACAGTCAAGCTAGGACTCACATAGTACTGGTGATGACACAGTCAAGCTAGGACTCACACAGTACTGGTGATGAAACAGTCAAGCTAGGACTCACACAGTACTGGTGATGAAACAGTCAAGCTAGGACTCACACAGTACTGGTGATGAAACAGTCAAGCTGGAACTCACACAGTACTGGTGATGAAACAGTCAAGCTGGGACTCACACAGTACTGGTGATGAAACAGTCAAGCTGGGACTCATACAGTACTGGTGATGAAACAGTCAAGCTGGGACTCACACAGTACTGGTGATGAAACAGTCAAGCTAGGACTCACACAGTACTGGTGATGAAACAGTCAAGCTGGGACTCACACAGTACTGGTGATGACACAGTCAAGCTAGGACTCACACAGTACTGGTGATGAAACAGTCAAGCTAGGACTCACACAGTACTGGTGATGAAACAGTCAAGCTAGGACTCACACAGTACTGGTGATGAAACAGTCAAGCTGGAGACAGTGTGTGTATGATGTATGGTAAATATAGTCTTGTATTCTGGCTTTAATGGCCACACCTACTCTTATATCTCTACCTGGTACAGCCAGAAGAGGACTGGCTTCCCTTCTGAGACTGGTTCCTCTCTACCCGGTACAGCCAGAAGAGGACTGGCCACCCCTCTGAGACTGGTTCCTCTCAACCCGGTACAGCCAGAAGAGGACTGGCCACCTCTCTGAGAATGGTTCCTCTCAACCCAGAAGAGGACTGGCCACCTCTCTGAGACTGGGTCCTCTCTACCCAGAAGAGGACTGGCCACCTCTCTGAGACTGGTTCCTCTCTACCCAGTACAGCCAGAAGAGGACTGGCCACCCCTCTGAGACTGGTTCCTCTCTACCCGGTACAGCCAGAAGAGGACTGGCCACCTCTCTGAGAATGGTTCCTCTCTACCCGGTACAGTCAGAAGAGGACTGGCCACCCCTCAGAGACTGGTTCCTCTCAACCCGGTACAGCCAGAAGAGGTCTGGCCACCCCTCTGAGACTGATTCCTCTCTACCCAGTACAGCCAGAAGAGGACTGGCCACCCCTCAGAGACTGGTTCCTCTCTACCCAGTACAGCCAGAAGAGGACTGGCCACCTCTCTGAGACTGGTTCCTCTCTACCCAGTACAGCCAGAAGAGGACTGGCCACCTCTCTGAGACTGGATCCTCTCTACCCGTACAGCCAGAAGAGGACTGGCCACCTCTCTGAGACTGGTTCCTCTCTACCCGTACAGCCAGAAGCGGACTGGCCACCTCTCTGAGACTGGTTCCTCTCCACCCAGAAGAGGACTGGCCACCTCTCTGAGACTGGTTCCTCTCTACCCAGAAGAGGACTGGCCACCTCTCTGAGACTGGTTCCTCTCCACCCAGAAGAGGACTGGCCACCTCTCTGAGACTGGTTCCTCTCCACCCAGAAGAGGACTGGTCACCTCTCTGAGACTGGTTCCTCTCTACCCGTACAGCCAGAAGAGGACTGGCCACCTCTCTGAGACTGGTTCCTCTCTACCCGTACAGCCAGAAGAGGACTGGCCACCCCTCTGAGACTGGTTCCTCTCTAGGTTTCTTCCTAGGTTCTTGCCTTTCTATGGAGTTGTTCCTAGCCACTGTGCTTCTGCCTCTGCATTGCTTGCTGTTTGGGGTTTTAGTCTGGGTTCCTGTAAATCACTTTGTGACAACTGCTGATGTAAAAAGGGCTTTATAAATACATTTGACTGTATCCATCCTGTACTGTACGTGTTGGCTAACTCTATGCTTCTTGTTGCCATGCACCATACATGTCAGAAGACTGAAGTTGGTCTCAGCACAAATACAGTTTGAAAACATGGTGACTGTAGGGAAAGAGCAAGAGGCTAAATGATGATAGTGTCTTTACAATGGAGTAATCAACCAAGCTTCCTAGTGATGTAGTGAGGCTAACTGAATGATAGTCTTTACAATGGAGTAATCAACCAAGCTTCCTAGTGATGTAGTGAGGCTAACTGAATGATAGTCTTTACAATGGAGTAATCAACCAAGCTTCCTAGTGATGTAGTGAGGCTAACTGAATGATAGTCTTTACAATGGAGTAATCAACCAAGCTTCCTAGTGATGTAGTGAGGCTAACTGAATGATAGTCTTTACAATGGAGTAATCAACCAAGCTTCCTAGTGATGTAGTGAGGCTAACTGAATGATAGTCTTTACAATGGAGTAATCAACCAAGCTTCCTAGTGATGTAGTGAGGCTAACTGAATGATAGTGTCTTTACAATGGAGTAATCAACCAAGCTTCCTAGTGATGTAGTGAGGCTAACTGAATGATAGTCTTTACAATGGAGTAATCAACCAAGCTTCCTAGTGATGTAGTGAGGCTAACTGAATGATAGTCTTTACAATGGAGTAATCAACCAAGCTTCCTAGTGAATGTAGAAGGGCACAGTTGACAGATGTTTGGCACCAAAGTTAATTTTTATTCATTTTTTACAATGTACAATATACAAAAATATAGAGTACCAAAAAATTCACAGTGTCTAAAAGGCAGTGATTAAAAAGTCTCAATTCACAAATCCAACAGCCATGTTTGTAGTTCTGGAAAAGAGCAATAACTTGTGAGCAGGACTACAATACCCAGCTGACAGTACCACCTGGTTGATTGCGTAGAAGGGTGCAGAGCCCTCCAATTGGTGTTTTTCCAACATGCAACAGCAGCATGTCCAATCACGATGACAAAACGAAGTGAATGTGTCCTGTGAGTGTCCACAACGATGAATGTACAGTCATTTCTTTTTTTTCTTCTTTTTAACACACTCTCTCTCACACACACACACACACACACACACACACACACACACACACACACACACACACACACACACACACACACACACACACACACACACACACACACACACACACACACACACACACACACACACACACACACACACACTTAAACTCATTGAAATACATGAAGAGGGTTGTATCTTGAGATTTGAGGGTAACAGATACCATGGCAGCTAAACCTATGTGTGGCTACATTACTACATCACAGGGCTGAACATTAATCTACATAATATCCAGGCTGGTCCCAGATCTGTCATTACTACATTACAGGGTTGAACATTCATCTACATAACATCTAGCCTTGTCCCTGATCTGTTTGTGCTCCTGCCAACCCCATTGGTCATTGTCAAGCCATGTGACAATGAGTGATAAGGGGTTGGCATGACAGCACAAACAGACTGGCACTCACATCAAATCCAGGATGGAGAACAACTCAAACCTCGGTTACTGACAGGTACAAACCTCCATGTCCTTCTTGATATTTACAAAACATATGCATTTTTACAACTAGAAGCCTTTAAAAACACAGAAAAGTTATACAATATACATTTTACAAACCATACTTTAGGTTTCATTGCCTTTAGCATGGAACAGCATCTACGAACAAATTAAGATTTGCTGTTTAAGAAAACATGACTTAACATTCATCGAATGGAGAATGAATAGTTTGAGAACCTTCACAGTAAACTTCCAGACTCAGTATCATTTAGGTGAAGATGTCCTACCATCAGCTCAGTATCATTTAGGTGAAGATGTCCTACCATCAGCTCAGTATCATTTAGGTGAAGATGTCCTACCATCAGCTCAGTATCATTTAGGTGAAGATGTCCTACCATCAGCTCAGTATCATTTAGGTGAAGATGTCCTACCATCAGCTCAGTATCATTTAGGTGAAGATGTCCTACCATCAGCTCAGTATCATTTAGGTGAAGATGTCCTACCATCAGCTCTGTATCATTTAGGTGAAGATGTCCTACCATCAGCTCAGTATCATTTAGGTGAAGATGTCCTACCATCAGCTCAGTATCATTTAGGTAAAGATGTCCTACCATCAGCTCAGTATCATTTAGGTGAAGATGTCCTACCATCAGCTCAGTATCATTTAGGTGAAGATGTCCTACCATCAGCTCAGTATCATTTAGGTGAAGATGTCCTACCATCAGCTCAGTATCATTTAGGTGAAGATGTCCTACCATCAGCTCATTATCATTTAGGTGAAGATGTCCTACCATCAGCTCATTATCATTTAGGTGAAGATGTCCTACCATCAGCTCAGTATCATTTAGGTGAAGATGTCCTACCATCAGCTCAGTATCATTTAGGTGAAGATGTCCTACCATCAGCTCAGTATCATTTAGGTGAAGATGTCCTACCATCAGCTCAGTATCATTTAGGTGAAGATGTCCTACCATCAGCTCAGTATCATTTAGGTGAAGATGTCCTATCATCAGCTCAGTATCATTTAGGTAAAGATGTCCTACCATCAGCTCAGTATCATTTAGGTGAAGATGTCCTACCATCAGCTCAGTATCATTTAGGTGAAGATGTCCTACCATCAGCTCAGTATCATTTAGGTGAAGATGTCCTACCATCAGCTCAGTATCATTTAGGTGAAGATGTCCTACCATCAGCTCAGTATCATTTAGGTGAAGATGTCCTACCATCAGCTCAGTATCATTTAGGTGAAGATGTCCTACCATCAGCTCAGTATCATTTAGGTGAAGATGTCCTACCATCAGCTCAGTATCATTTAGGTGAAGATGTCCTACCATCAGCTCAGTATCATTTAGGTGAAGATGTCCTACCATCAGCTCAGTATCATTTAGGTGAAGATGTCCTACCATCAGCTCAGTATCATTTAGGTGAAGATGTCCTACCATCAGCTCAGTATCATTTAGGTGAAGATGTCCTACCATCAGCTCAGTATCATTTAGGTAAAGATGTCCTACCATCAGCTCAGTATCATTTAGGTAAAGATGTCCTACCATCAGCTCTGTATCATTTAGGTAAAGATGTCCTACCATCAGCTCAGTATCATTTAGGTGAAGATGTCCTACCATCAGCTCAGTATCATTTAGGTGAAGATGTCCTACCATCAGCTCAGTATCATTTAGGTAAAGATGTCCTACCATCAGCTCTGTATCATTTAGGTGAAGATGTCCTACCATCAGCTCAGTATCATTTAGGTGAAGATGTCCTACCATCAGCTCAGTATCATTTAGGTGAAGATGTCCTACCATCAGCTCAGTATCATTTAGGTGAAGATGTCCTACCATCAGCTCAGTATCATTTAGGTGAAGATGTCCTACCATCAGCTCAGTATCATTTAGGTGAAGATGTCCTACCATCAGCTCAGTATCATTTAGGTAAAGATGTCCTACCATCAGCTCTGTATCATTTAGGTGAAGATGTCCTACCATCAGCTCAGTATCATTTAGGTAAAGATGTCCTACCATCAGCTCTGTATCATTTAGGTGAAGATGTCCTACCATCAGCTCAGTATCATTTAGGTGAAGATGTCCTACCATCAGCTCAGTATCATTTAGGTGAAGATGTCCTACCATCAGCTCAGTATCATTTAGGTGAAGATGTCCTACCATCAGCTCAGTATCATTTAGGTGAAGATGTCCTATCATCAGTTTATATGGGGCTCAGATCTGTAACATGAACAACTTGAATGACTGGAAGAGATAGGAGTTGATCATCACTACTCTAATACCATCACATTGATACTCTCCACACTCTCCACACTCACAGTAACATATACAACAATGAATGGCCCAGCAAGACACACACACACACACACACACACACACACACACACACACACACACACACACACACACACACACACACACACACACACACACACACACACACACACACACACACACACACACACACACACACACACACACACAGTATGGCTGGTGTTACTATCTTCTTCTGCAGATGATTACCATAACATGATCCAGTAATGTGATCCAGTATTGTGATCCAGTGGAAGCAGTGCTGACTGATCCAGTATTGTGATCCAGTATTGTGATCTAGTGGAGGAGGTGCTGAGTGATCCAGTATTGTGATCCAGTGGAAGCAGTGCTGAGTGATCCAGTATTGTGATCCAGTGGAGGAGGTGCTGAGTGATCCAGTATTGTGATCCAGTGGAGGAGGTGCTGAGTGATCCAGTATTGTGATCCAGTGGAAGCAGTGCTGAGTGATCCAGTATTGTGATCCAGTGGAGGAGGTGCTGAGTGATCCAGTATTGTAATCCAGTATTGTGATCCAGTGGAAGTGGTGCTGATTGATCCAGTATTGTAATCCAGGTGATGACCTTATCTGCCACCATTCAATACACATTTCATCATAGCAACATGACAAACACATTTCCCTTCGGCATGATGATGAAACAGTGCCCTTACACACCAACTGTATTCATCATGCTTCACGGCAAGGTTTGGTGTACAGATCATTTCCCACATCCATAGACATTTCCAATTGGATGCATCCATTTATCCATTTGAAGGGATGAGAGTGGTGAGACAGCTATCCATTTATCCATTTGAAGGGATGAGGGTGGTGAGACAGCTAACCATTTGAAGGGATGAGGGTGGTGCGACAGCTATCCATTTGAAGGGATGAGGGTGGTGAGACAGCTAACCATTTATCCATTTGAAGGGATGAGGGTGGTGAGACAGCTAACCATTTGAAGGGATGAGGGTGGTGAGACAGCTATCCATTTGAAGGGATGAGGGTGGTGAGACAGCTATCCATTTATCCATTTGAAGGGATGAGGGTGGTGAGACAGCTAACCATTTGAAGGGATGAGGGTGGTGAGACAGCTATCCATTTGAAGGGATGAGGGTGGTGAGACAGCTAACCATTTGAAGGGATGAGGGTGGTGAGACAGCTATCCATTTGAAGGGATGAGGGTGGTGAGACAGCTATCCATTTGAAGGGATGAGGGTGGTGAGACAGCTAACCATTTGAAGGGATGAGGGTGGTGAGACAGCTATCCATTTGAAGGGATGAGGGTGGTGAGACAGCTATCCATTTGAAGGGATGAGGGTGGTGAGACAGCTATCCATTTGAAGGGATGAGGGTGGTGAGACAGCTATCCATTTGAAGGGCTGAGGGTGGTGAGACAGCTATCCATTTGAAGGGATGAGGGTGATGAGACAGCTATCCATTTGAAGGGATGAGGGTGGTGAGACAGCTATCCATTTGAAGGGATGAGGGTGGTGAGACAGCTATCCATTTGAAGGGATGAGGGTGGTGAGACAGCTATCCATTTGAAGGGATGAGGGTGGTGAGACAGCTATCCATTTGAAGGGATGAGGGTGGTGAGACAGCTATCCATTTGAAGGGATGAGGGTGGTGAGACAGCTATCCATTTGAAGGGATGAGGGTGGTGAGACAGTATTGCTGAGCCTTAGCTGAGTATCTGGGTTGTTCAAAATACATGTTTTTTCTCAAAATGGCTCCTTTTACGTCGACTCTGAATCGCCGCCATTGTCATTTTTGGGTGTCGGTGCAGGTAGTTACAGGATTATAAACCCCTTCAGACCCCTTCCCATTTGGCTCCCTATTCCCTACATAGTGCACTCCTTTCAACCAGGGCCCATTGGGCTCTAGTCAAAAGTAGTGCACTATATAGGGAATATGGTGCCATTTGAGACGTACCCAGGAGTCCTTGGGCTGCTCAGATGAAAGCAGTACCAGCCCCTCACTCTCTTTCCCTCTCTGTTAGTCCACACTGCGGGAGCACCTGACCATGAGGCTATTCTGATGCAGTGTGTCCAAACAGACAGGAGAAACAAGTTGGTGAGCAGGAGATGACAAACGTTCCCATACTGTCAGTGTCATTGAGCTCTGCATTTTCACCATCATAAAGTCGGTTTTTAGAGCTGGAAGGTGTCTTGGTCAGCATATTCCGGTACGGTATCCTTTGGGAACGGTTGACTTTGCTGTCTATATCGAATACAAACCAGCCACAATGTCTTATATTCTCCTCAGATCAAATGTGAAGTCTGTGGGTTTTTGTGATATACATGATCTGATACCGTAGGGTTTTACAGGAGACTTTGAACAGTGTTGTTTTAGAACAGATTCCACAAGTAGTGAATCTCCATACTGAACCTTAAGGCTGCTACAGCCCAGCTCCCTCATAAGACTCCAACTCCCAGCATTCCACATGGTCCAGTCTACTTCCTCGTCTTGAGATGAGTTGCTGTACTGCACAGTAGAGTAGAAAAACAACGTCATAAAACAGTCATATCAACTGAACAGTCACAATGATACGAAAGTGTTGTCCTATTGGTTGACAGGGACAGTTCAACCTCCGTCCACACTGGTGATTGAGAAGAACGTGCATGGTTCAGACCTTGAGAGGACACACCCAGTTCAAGGGTCTGCCCGGTCGTTAACACAGCTCCCCCTCACCGTAGCAGAGTACACACTCAACTGAGGAGAGGAGAGGAAATGGTGAAGGGTCTGGGGTGCAGGAGTGTTTCCAACTTCCCATAGAGAAGAGTTGGAGGGGGGGGGGGGTCCTGTCTCAACTGTGGTGCATATAGTTCCTGCAAGGTGAGTCGGGGTGGAAGGGGTGGTCGTATTTGCCCAGGGGTGCAGGGTAGTAGGTGGTGGTGTAAACGTTATTCTGGGGGAGGGAGGGGAGGGGCGAGAGGGACGAGGGGAAGAAGTTGCAGCTCTCGTCCGGGAGAAGATTGTTCTTGTTCAGCGTCTGTGGAAGACAGAAGGGAACAGAACAGGGGGTGTTCAGTAGGTGCAACATGGGAGAAAACGTTTCAAAAGGCAGGAGGAGCAACCTGATCTCATCCAATGAGAAAGCTCATTTTTGTTTCCAGTTCCACTTCCCTGCAATGCCCTACTGTACCACCCACTAACACTCAGGGAGAATCTCTCTCCTCGCCTCCTTCTCAAAACCCATTGGAGGAGAAGGTCAACGGGGCGGGACCTCTGGCTTTGGGCTTTGAGAAGGAGGCGAGGAGAGGACACAAGGAGTATGCAATTGAGATTCTCTCCCACAGTTACATCATACTGTATCTTCACACACAGACCCGATCAATCACACACAGATAGTATAATACATAAAACTGTATCAACAAGTAGACACGATCAATCACACACAGATGGACTAACGATCCCTTTCGGGGGTCTCAGACAGACAAACCATGGTGGTAATCGCTGGTAACCATGGAGAGAGGCAGACACAGGAAGGACATGAGGGAGTGTGTGTGTGTGTGTGTGTGTGTGTGTGTGTGTGTGTGTGTGTGTGTGTGTGTGTGTGTGTGTGTGTGTGTGTGTGTGTGTGTGTGTGTGTGAGAGGAGACAGCCAGAGAGCAGACGTTAGTTAATTAATTCAAGTAATGGCTCGATTAATCAAACACAGCTGTGTGAGTCTCGCCCTCCTTTCTGATAGGTTAACAGGCTAATGAACACATTAATAAAGAGTGGGAGGCAAACAGGTGGTACATCACTGGGACATCACAAGGGCAGGACTGACGGACGGACGGACACACACACAGCTACTGTCTCTCTGCCATTCTACCAAAGAGCAAAATAGGCAAAATAAGACAAGCAAGGACTACAATGACCTGACCATTTGAGGTCTGATATTTGGTATTTGAAGCAGACCTACGTTCAAATAGTATTTACTTTCTTTCAAATTCTTCATCTGTGCTTGATTGGGCTTGCCTGATGCAATGGAACCAATGGAAAAATTCCAAAAGTGCAAACCCCACCCATCTGGCACTCCAGGCAGACTTAATTAAAAGTATTTGAAAGAAAACCAATGTTATCTATCTGAACCTGCAGGTCTGACTCTGCCCTAACGGATTGTTCCATTCCCTGTGTGTAAGGGAGGGGGGTAGAAAGAGTGGAATACTCCACCTTGAACTCCATGGGGGTGTACTTCTCGTTCTTTGGCGTCGTGTTGCCCTTATAGCTGAGGTGGTTGGGCGTGGTGGGGTGGATGACGGCTGACTCCTGGGAGGGCTTGTGGAGTCGTTGGCAGTAGGCGTAGACCAGGACCGACAGCCCCACCGCCGCAAAGAAACACAACGCTCCCGTGGCCATCAGGTGGAACAGAGAGAAGGCTGGTAGGAGGAAAGAGACAGAGTTTGAATAATATTTACTCCATTAATTTTATATGTTCCAATATGTTTGCTTTGGCAATGTAGTCTTGTTCCCAAAAATTGCGAGTTCAAACCTGTTTTGAAGGCTAAGTGCAGCTAAGCTAGTGATCAGACCTGGGTTCAAATACTATTTAAAATCAGTTAAAATGCCTTATCTGTGCTTGATTGAGCTTGCCTGGCTAAATGGAACATTTCTAAAAGTGTGAACCCTGGTCATATATCACTGCAGCCAGGCTAGAGCGGAAGCTAAAAGTGTGAACCTGGTCATATATCACTGCAGCCAGGCTAGAGCGGAAGCTAAAAGTGTGAACCTGGTCATATATCACTGCAGCCAGGCTAGAGCGGAAGCTAAAAGTGTGAACCCTGGTCATATAGCACTGCAGCCAGGCTAGAGCGGAAGCTAAAAGTGTGAACCCTGGTCATATATCACTGCAGCCAGGCTAGAGCGGAAGCTAAAAGTGTGAACCCTGGTC
Source organism: Salvelinus alpinus (assembly GCF_045679555.1). Taxonomy (NCBI): domain Eukaryota; kingdom Metazoa; phylum Chordata; class Actinopteri; order Salmoniformes; family Salmonidae; genus Salvelinus; species Salvelinus alpinus. Next base: position 66,657,462 of record NC_092095.1, on the reverse strand, counting down.
ATATATCACTGCAGCCAGGCTAGAGCGGAAGCTAAAAGTGTGAACCCTGGTCATATATCACTGCAGCCAGGCTAGAGCGGAAGCTAAAAGTGTGAACCCTGGTCATATATCACTGCAGCCAGGCTAGAGCGGAAGCTAAAAGTGTGAACCCTGGTCATATATCACTGCAGCCAGGCTAGAGCGGAAGCTAAAAGTGTGAACCCTGGTCATATAGCACTGCAGCCAGGCTAGAGCGGAAGCTAAAAGTGTGAACCCTGGTCATATATCACTGCAGCCAGGCTAGAGCGGAAGCTAAAAGTGTGAACCCTGGTCACATAGCACTGCAGCCAGGCTAGAGCGGAAGCTAAAAGTGTGAACCCTGGTCACATAGCACTGCAGCCAGGCTAGAGCGGAAGCTAAAAGTGTGAACCTGGTCACATAGCACTGCAGCCAGGCTAGAGCGGAAGCTAAAAGTGTGAACCTGGTCATATAGCACTGCAGCCAGGCTAGAGCGGAAGCTAAAAGTCTTGGAAAGATTACAAATAGTATTTGAACCCAGGTCTACTAGCAACATTGCAATAGCGCCATAATGTTTTTGTCATGAGAGGATCTGCTCAAAAGACCAAGAATCATACTGAAACTAAAGCCTTGTTCGCACGCCTTAAGACTAAAATTAGTTCTTCAAATCTGTTTTGGAATACTGACTGTCCAAACAGCAAGTTACAAGTGACCAAATCAGATTTGTGTGTGTTCAGACAGCAGTCATTTGCTGATGTTGCTATGCTAGTTGTCATAGTAACGACAGATGTGTGCGCAGTGGTGTAGGCTGATTGGTGGTGGTGCTCGTGCTTCCTATCACTCAGAAGTTATGTAGCAAGCTAAGGTGACAACAATGCCTCCATGTTTAGAATTTTCTAATTCATAGTGGAAGTACACTTTTTTTGAAACCTCAAAGTATAAGATGATCTAACTTTCAAAACTAGTCCTTTTCGGCTAGCCACAGCAGTCAGCTAGCTAGCCACAGCAGTCAGCAGGCTAGCCATAGCCGTCAGCTAGCTAGCCACAGCAGTCAGCTAGCTAGCCACAGCAGTCAGCTAGCTAGCCACAGCAGTCAGCAGGCTAGCCATAGCCGTCAGCTAGCTAGCCACAGCAGTCAGCTAGCCACAGCAGTCAGCAGGCTAGCCACAGCCGTCAGCTAGCTAGCCACAGCAGTCAGCTAGCTAGCTGTTTAGCTTTCTAGCACATTCAGTAATTTGTTTTTAAATTAACAAGCTAATTAGCTTCCACATGGTCTTGTCAAAACTGTCAACCCACTAGCTAGTAAGCAACAATATATACCAAATAAATAAAATTTGACCGTTCAGACAGAAGTTGCACAGGCAGGAATCAGATTTGTATCTGATTTCAAACCACCTACAAAGGTGGTTTGAAATATGGCTTGAAATATTTGATTCCATGTACTTTTTGGCTGTTCAGACTGCAGGAAAAATAACAGATTCGGACCAGATATGGAAAAAAATTGTATTTGAATCACTTCAAACTGCCAATGTGAACAAGGCTTTAAGGCTCTATTAAATCAGATCCGCTTTAGCCTACATCCACATGGCGGTTGATTTGGCAGTGTCAGAGTTGGAACCGCGTTAGAGCTATCAGATCCACAAGCGGCTCCTGGCATCATTCCTAAAGCAGACATTGCCATTGGCTGAACGGTGTCGCATTAAGAGAAATCCCATGCAGCCTTGTTTAGAAGTTTTAACACTGGAATGTGAGGTGTAATCTACACCTTGATCAGGCTGATAGAAATCCTCATTATTTTGTTTAATGATTTTTGATTTGAGCGCAATTATTTCTATATAGCCTACACTTTCTCATTCTGAACTTGTAATGCGAGTGGGAAGGGGTGTGGCTTCGTGACAATGATCAATAGCAGCTGCTCCCTGATTTGACAGCTCCAACACAGTTACACCTCCGACACCGCCAACATATCAGCTGTGGGTATTTGCTATCGCCGGTTAACGCTTGATCTGACTGAATCTAGGCCTAAAGCTTTTAGGAATGACAGCATTGTGTGTAATCAGGGTGGCGATGATTCATTTCTGATGCAACGGAAGTGGGAAGGGCGTAAGAGGAGAGGGGGAGGAAGGGGGTGACGAGATGCACGCTCCATGTCCTTGGGGTCCCTGTAACCCCCCACTGGGATGGGGGGGGATTCTCATAATTCACTTACCCCCACAGCGCTGATCGTTATCCTGTCCAGGCAGAACGACTGCAGAGAAAAATAGAGAGAAGAAGAGGAAAGAAATAGGGAGGAACCGAGAGAGAAACAGACTGTTACTGCAATGCACAATTCAACCAGCCAATAGAGTCAAAGCTCCCCACAATCACAGAGTACCACTTTCTGCAGCAAAACCAACCAAACACTGCCCATAAAGTGATGGTCAGCTGGCTATTTAGCAGTATGTTCAAAATGTTGGGGACTGACCTGGCACCTCGGGGGGCTGGCAGGGCCTGCTCGCGGTGGCATTGCCCTGACACAGGCTGGGGTCTGCCTCCCGTTCCCCACACTCCCTGCTGCGATGCTGCAGCCCCTCCTTGTCACACTCCCCCCACTCTGACCACACCAGCCAGCCACCTGGAGGAACAGCGGAGGAGAAGTGGAGGGGGTTGGAGGAGAGAGAGGAGAGGGTGGACGGAGAGAAGAGAGGATGATGAGTTGTTGTTCCACTATAAGTCAAAGCAAAGCCACAGTGAACTCAACATAGCAGCTACATAACCTTAACATGACTTATGCACCATCATTTCAATTAAATGAGTTACTTTGAATGGTCAACATTTTTAAAACAATATTTGAACGAATGCTGCAAATATGTGTACCTGTGCAGGCTATGATTGAATGTTGTGTATCTGTGTATGACTGAGTGCTGCATATCTGTCATCTGTGAATCTGTTCATTCTGCATACCTTCACAGGTGTGTGTGTTGCACAGGGCCTCTTCAGTGTGCAGGCCGATGCAGATGTCACCTCCGTTGGCGGGGGCAGGGTTGCTACAGGTACGGGTACGCTGGTAGTGCCCACCTCCACAGGTGGCAGAGCAGTGAGACCATGACGCCCAGCACGACCAGGTTCCTTTCACTGGACACACACACACACCAAATATAAAAAAATATAAAAGGTTAATATCCTGTAGCCCTTCACAGTCAGTTTACAGGTTGAAAAGGGCTGATTGGACACTGATAAGCACCTCCATTGGAACACAGTGGCTGTATAGTAACGTGTTATACAGCTCTGGCTCTGCGCTTCACAGGTCTGTAGGGGTTTTGAATGACAGACGTTCTGAACTTGTGCACCATGCGCAACAAGAAGTTGCCCCCCATCCCTCCAGATAATTAGGCAACTTTTTCACATTTGTTGTTGTCTGTGTGAGGAGAATGCTGTAAATTACGAGGACTCGATGTATTTTAAAAGAGGATACATTGAGAATTATAATAAATACCGCTTTGATGTCATACAAGCAAGCCAAACACCCGTGAGTCCAAATGCGCACTTCACATTTCCATATCATAAAACTCAGGTCATATAGTGTCAACGTTTATGATTACTATGTTGATGTACAGTTACAAGATGACATGGCGTTATACCCTGGGTTGTCCTGAACAGAATGAGCCTATGTTTGTTACATTGTGAGAATTTGCCGTGGACCACGCACCAGAATACATTCATGACCAGTGATGGAAAAAGTACCCAATTGTCATACTTGAGTAAAGTAACGATACCTTAAAAGAAAACGACTCAAGTAAAAGTGAAAGTCACCCACTAAAATACTTCTTGAGTAAAAGTCTAAAAGTATTTGGTCTTAAATGTACTTAAGTATCAAAAGTAAATCTAATCGCAAAAATATAATTACAGTTGAAGTCGGAAGTTTACATGCACTTAGGTTGGAGTCATTAAAACTCGTTTTTCAACCACTCCACAAATTTCTTGTTAACAAACTATAGTTTTGGCAAGTCGTTTAGGACAACTACTTTGTGCATGATACAAGTAATTCTTCCAACAATTGCTTACAGACAGATTATTTCACTTATAATTCACTGTATCACAATTCCAGTGGGTCAGAAGTTTACATACACTAAGTTGACTGTGCCTTTAAACAGCTTGGAAAATTCCTGAAAATGATGTCATGGCTTTAGAAGCTTCTGATTGGCTAATTGACATAATTTGAGTCAATTGGAGGTGTACCTGTGGATGTATTTCAAGGCCTACCTTCAAACTCAGTGCCTCTTCGCTTGACATCATGGGAAAATCAAAAGAAATCAGCCAATACCTCAGAACAAAAATTGTAGACTTCCACAAGTCTGGTTCATCCTTGTCTGGTTCATCCAAATGCCTGAAGGTACAAATCTGTACAAACAATAGTACGCAAGTATAAACACCATGGGACCATGCAGCCGTCATACCGCTCAGGAAGGAGACACGTTCTGTCTCCTAGAGATGAACGTACTTTTGTCCAAAAAGTGCAAATCAATCCCAGACGGGGACAAAGATCGTACTTTTTGGAGAAATGTCCTCTGGTCTGATGAAACAAAAATAGAACTGTTTGGGCATAATGACCATCATTATGTTTGGAGGAAAAAGGGGGAGGCTTGCAAGCCAAAGAACACCATCCCAACTGTGAAGCACAGGGGTGGCAGCATCATGTTGTGGGGTGCACAAAATAGATGGCACCATGAGGGAGGAAAATTATGTGGATATATTGAAGCAACATCTCAAGACATCAGTCAGGAAGTTAAAGCTTGGTCGCAAATGGGTCTTCCAAATTGACAATGACCCCAAGCATACTTCCAAAGTTGTGGCAAAATGGCTTAAGGACAACAAAGTCAAGGTATTGGAGTGGCCATCACAAAGCACTGACCTCAATCCTATAGAAAATTTGTGGGCAGAACTGAGAAAGTGTGTGCGAGTAAGGAGGCCTACAAACCTGACTCAGTTACCCCAGCTCTGTCAGGAGGAACGGGCCAAAATTCACCCAACTTACTTTGGGAAGCTTGTGGAAGGCTACCCATGATGAAATAAATAAAAGCTGAAATAAATCACTCTCTCTACTATTATTCTGACATTTCACATTCTTAAAATAAAGTGGTGATCCTAACTGACCTAAGACAGGGAATTTTTACTAGTATTAAATGTCAGGAATTGTGAAAATCTGAGTTTAAATGTATTTGGCTAAGGTGTATGTAAACTTCCGACTTCAACTGTAGGTATCAAAAGTAAAAGTATAAATAATTTAAAATTGCTAATATTAAGCAAACCTTGACGGCGTGATTTTCTTGTTTTTTACATTTACGGATAGCTAGGGGCACACTTCAACACTCAGACATAATTTACAAACTAAGCATTTGTGTTTAGTGAGTCTGCCAGATCAGAGGCAGTGGGGATGACCAGGGATGTTCTCTTGATAAGTGCATGAATTAGACAATTTTCCTGTCCTGCAAAGCATTCAAAATGTAACTAGTAATTTTGGGTGTCAGGGAAAATGTATGGAGTAAAAGTACATTATTTTCTTGTGGAATGTATTGGAGTAAAAGTAAAAGTTGTCAAATATAAATAGTAAAGTACAGACACCACAAAAACGACTTAAGTAGTACTTGAAAGTATTCTTACTTAAGTAACACCACTGTTCATGACTCCATTCTATGCGCACCAAAATGATGATCTGCTTCTCTGAATTGCCTTGTGAAAACCTAACGTATTTTATAATTTAGCAAGTCATGTTGGCAGTAGAACAAGCTTTCAAATGATGCCCATCTGACCCAGATTGTGAATTATAATGGACTGTTTTTGGAATGCGAAAACAACAACAGTAATAGTGTGAAGGCGGGGATGCAGGTTGTGTTCCAAACAAAACAACAACAGTAATTGTGTGAAGGCGGGGATGCAGGTTGTGTTCCAAACAAAACAACAACAGTAATTGTGTGAAGGCGGGGATGCAGGTTGTGTTCCAAACAAAACAACAACAGTAATTGTGTGAAGGCAGGGATGCAGGTTGTGTTCCAAACAAAACAACAACAGTAGTTGTGTGAAGGCGGGGATGCAGGTTGTGTTCCAAACAAAACAACAACAGTAATAGTGTGAAGGCGGGGATGCAGGTTGTGTTCCAAACAAAACAACAACAGTAATTGTGTGAAGGCGGGGATGCAGGTTGTGTTCCAAACAAAACAACAACAGTAATAGTGTGAAGGCGGGGATGCAGGTTGTGTTCCAAACAAAACAACAACAGTAATTGTGTGAAGTGCGGGGATGCAGGGTTGTGTTCCAAACAAAACAACAACAGTAATAGTGTGAAGGCGGGGATGCAGGTTGTGTTCCAAACAAAACAACAACAGTAATTGTGTGAAGGCGGGGATGCAGGTTGTGTTCCAAACAAAACAACAACAGTAATTGTGTGAAGGCGGGGATGCAGGGTTGTGTTCCAAACAAAACAACTACAGTAATTGTGTGAAGGCGGAGATGCAGGGTTGTGTTCCAAACAAAACAACAACAGTAGTTGTGTGAAGGCGGGGATGCAGGTTGTGTTCCAAACAAAACAACAACAGTAATTGTGTGAAGGCGGGGATGCAGGTTGTGTTCCAAACAAAACAACAACAGTAATTGTGTGAAGGCAGGGATGCAGGTTGTGTTCCAAACAAAACAACAACAGTAGTTGTGTGAAGGCGGGGATGCAGGTTGTGTTCCAAACAAAACAACAACAGTAATTGTGTGAAGGCGGGGATGCAGGTTGTGTTCCAAACAAAACAACAACAGTAATAGTGTGAAGGCGGGGATGCAGGTTGTGTTCCAAACAAAACAACGAGGAGAGCTAAAAATAGCACCTTAAAGTTGAAGACACTTCTTTGAATCTTTTGATTTTCTTATCAACAAATGCGTTAAAAAGTACAGTAAATGTAAAATGCACATAAATTGGATTCAGTCTTGTGTCTGTGAACTGTTGTGTCCTCAACTTTAGTCATCATTTCCCCATCATCTCCAAACTGTTCCTTTTTAATTGCTACCATGGTTTTGCATATGCTTTCCATATTTCTTCTGTAAGAAACATTTCAATTTAGGCCAATCCATAAAGGCCCACGAGTGTAAGGGGTTAACTATTTATCCAGATACAGAGTTTTTTTAAACATGTTTTCAGCACATGAAAACAAAACATTTGATTCATGTTTATTAGACCAGTTTGTTTTTCACTACAGACTTTTAAAGGCAATTTACGCTTCAACAGCTTTTACCATGAATGCGATCTCCGAGAACGTGGGGGAAATTGCCTTTAAAAGGCTATTGCCGGCTTTGAAGGAATCCCAATCTCGGTTCTACACTGCCCGTTAAGTTAATCGGTCAGTACAGTATTTGAGCAGATATAGAGTAGCACTGGAGTAGTCGGTGTCTTACCTGGGCAGGGCTGGGTGTTGCAGTCCTGGTACTCCACTGGGGATCCACTACAGCCACTGGGGCTCTTGCCCTCGGCTGAGGCACAGGTGCGTTTGCGCGTGCGGAAGCCTTTGGCACACTCCTGGGAGCAGGTCGACCACGTCTCCCACGGCGACCACCTGGTGCCACCTGGTTGTCGGAGCAAAGGTCGACCACTACTGCCTCCTCCACTGGTCCTGACCAAGTCTTCAACCAGAGCTGAACCACACAGAGACACACATATACTCAAACATGAGACATTACAACACAAAAGGTGATTTACAATATTATTTTGACTTCTCAAAGTCAAAAATATGTTGTTTTCCTAATGGTATGGTAGGAGAACAGCTCTGATAAACAATGGTCTTCTGTGACCTAAAGCTTGGCAATGAAATACCTGACAATGTGCTGGTTCTAAGAGTGCAGAGGCTTCCTTCCTCATTACATGGTATGATAGTAACCTGTGCAGTTAGAATCTGGGCCAAACATTCAACCGTGGGGTAAAATCTGGGTTAATCGGTTCCAGATGAACTCTTTGAAAAGGTAAAAAAAAGAAACACGTCACCTAAATTATGGAAATGACTTCAATAATGAATTGAAAGCTTTTTATTTTCTGTCTGTGTGGTTTGAAACCAGGGCAGCAGTAATATTTCATACGGTTCATGTTACTGTGAGGCCAGATGTCTCCTCTGGTCTAGACAGCGCCCCTGTGACACAGTGTTTAGACCCAGTGACAGCCTGTGACACGGTGTTTAGACCCAGTGACAGCCTGTGACATGTTGTTTAGGCCCGGTGACAGCCTGTGACATGGTGTTTAGGCCCGGTGACAGCCTGTGACATGGTGTTTAGACCCGGTGACAGCCTGTGACATTGTGTTTAGGCCCGGTGAAAGCCTGTGACATTGTGTTTAGGCCCGGTGACAGCCTGTGACATGGTGTTTAGGCCCGGTGACAGCCTGTGACATTGTGTTTAGGCCCGGTGACAGCCTGTGACATGGTGTTTAGACCCGGTGACAGCCTGTGACATGGTGTTTAGACCCAGTGACAGCCTGTGACATGGTGTTTAGACCCGGTGACAGCCTGTGACATGGTGTTTAGACCCGGTGACAGCCTGTGACATGGTGTTTAGACCCGGTGACAGCCTGTGACATGGTGTTTAGGCCCGGTGACAGCCTGTGACATGGTGTTTAGACCCAGTGACAGCCTGTGACATGGTGTTTAGGCCCGGTGACAGCCTGTGACATGGTGTTTAGACCCAGTGACAGCCTGTGACATGGTGTTTAGGCCCGGTGACAGCCTGTGACACAGTGTTTAGACCCGGTGACAGCCTGTGACATGGTGTTTAGGCCCGGTGACAGCCTGTGACATGATGTTTAGACCCAGTGACAGCCTGTGACACAGTGTTTAGACCCGGTGACAGCCTGTGACATGGTGTTTAGGCCCGGTGACAGCCTGTGACATGATGTTTAGACCCAGTGACAGCCTGTGACATGATGTTTAGGCCCGGTGACAGCCTGTGACATGGTGTTTAGACCCGGTGACAGCCTGTGACATGGTGTTTAGACCCGGTGACTTCCTGTGACATGGTGTTTAGACCCGGTGACAGCCTGTGACATGGTGTTTAGACCCGGTGACAGCCTGTGACATGGTGTTTAGACCCGGTGACAGCCTGTGACATGATGTTTAGACCCGGTGACTTCCTGTGACATGGTGTTTAGACCCGGTGACAGCCTGTGACATGGTGTTTAGACCCGGTGACAGCCTGTGACATGGTGTTTAGACCCAGTGACAGCCTGTGACATGGTGTTTAGGCCCGGTGACAGCCTGTGACATGGTGTTTAGACCCAGTGACAGCCTGTGACATGGTGTTTAAGCCCGGTGACAGCCTGTGACACAGTGTTTAGACCCGGTGACAGCCTGTGACACGGTGTTTAGGCCCGGTGACAGCCTGTGACATGATGTTTAGGCCCGGTGACAGCCTGTGACATGATGTTTAGACCCAGTGACAGCCTGTGACATTGTGTTTAGACCCGGTGACAGCCTGTGACATGATGTTTAGACCCGGTGACAGCCTGTGACATGGTGTTTAGACCCGGTGACAGCCTGTGACATGGTGTTTAGACCCGGTGACAGCCTGTGACATGGTGTTTAGACCCGGTGACAGCCTGTGACATGGTGTTTAGACCCGGTCACAGCCTGTGACATGATGTTTAGACCCAGTGACAGCCTGTGACATGGTGTTTAGACCCAGTGACAGCCTGTGACATGGTGTTTAGGCCCGGTGACAGCCTGTGACATGATGTTTAGACCCGGTGACAGCCTGTGACATGGTGTTTAGGCCCGGTGACAGCCTGTGACATGATGTTTAGACCCGGTGACAGCCTGTGACATGGTGTTTAGGCCCGGTGACAGCCTGTGACATGATGTTTAGACCCAGTGACAGCCTGTGACATGGTGTTTAGGCCCGGTGACAGCCTGTGACATGGTGTTTAGACCCGGTGACAGCCTGTGACATGGTGTTTAGACCCGGTGACTTCCTGTGACATGGTGTTTAGACCCGGTGACAGCCTGTGACATGGTGTTTAGACCCGGTGACTTCCTGTGACATGGTGTTTAGGCCCGGTGACAGCCTGTGACATGGTGTTTAGACCCGGTGACTTCCTGTGACATGGTGTTTAGACCCGGTGACAGCCTGTGACATGGTGTTTAGACCCGGTGACAGCCTGTGACATGGTGTTTAGACCTGGTGACAGCCTGTGACATGGTGTTTAGACCCGGTGACAGCCTGTGACATGATGTTTAGACCCAGTGACATCCTGTGACATGGTGTTTAGACCCAGTGACAGCCTGTGACATGGTGTTTAGACCCGGTGACAGCCTGTGACATGGTGTTTAGACCCGGTGACAGCCTGTGACATGGTGTTTAGGCCTGGTGACAGCCTGTGACATGGTGTTTAGGCCCGGTGACAGCCTGTGACATGATGTTTAGACCCGGTGACAGCCTGTGACATGATGTTTAGACCCAGTGACAGCCTGTGACATGGTGTTTAGACCCGGTGACAGCCTGTGACATGGTGTTTAGACCCGGTGACAGCCTGTGACATGATGTTTAGACCCAGTGACAGCCTGTGACATGGTGTTTAGACCCGGTGACAGCCTGTGACATGGTGTTTAGGCCCGGTGACAGCCTGTGACATGGTGTTTAGGCCCGGTGACAGCCTGTGACATGGTGTTTAGGCCCGGTGACAGCCTGTGACATGGTGTTTAGACCCAGTGACAGCCTGTGACATGGTGTTTAGACCCGGTGACAGCCTGTGACATGGTGTTTAGACCCGGTGACAGCCTGTGACATGGTGTTTAGACCCGGTGACAGCCTGTGACATGGTGTTTAGACCCGGTGACAGCCTGTGACATGGTGTTTAGACCCGGTGACAGCCTGTGACATGGTGTTTAGACCCGGTGACAGCCTGTGACATGGTGTTTAGACCCGGTGACAGCCTGTGACATTGTGTTTAGACCCAGTGACCACACGGTTACTCTGTTCTCTGCAAATTGTCGCAAACACATGCTCTCTATCTGCCTTGCTTCACATGGAGCCTGTCTTAAATATGCACACACACACACACACCCTTCTCCCCCGTCTAGTTACTGTCAGCAGGAGAGGCGTTCTGCCTGCCTGTCTGACCTTTAAATCAATGAGAGGCTGTGGACTGTGACACCTACCCCACCCCGGGGAGCCTGTCACTGGGTACGACCGCTCAGATCGTCCCGCCCCAGTGAGCACAGCATGGGTCATCCCAGCTGGCCGGTTAAAAACCACAGCCCACTGCATAACATCAGAGGTTTAGCATGCTTTCCTTCCTGTCTGTCTGTCTGTCTGTCTGTCTGTCTGTCTGTCTGTCTGTCTGTCTGTCTGTCTGTCTGTCTGTCTGTCTGTCTGTCTGTCTGTCTGTCTGTCTGTCTGTCTGTCTGTCCTTGGTTCTTTAGAAGGGGAGTGGAAAGGTGTATGGAGAAAGTGTGTGAGTGTATGTCCAGTATATATGTATGAGTGGGACGGCCTCAGACTTACCTTCAGTCTCACAGGTGGCGGTGCCGTCGTTGGGGCAGACGCGGGTCTCCACCTTCTTCTTGCCCAGCTGCAGCTGATGAGGGTCTGGAAGTAGGGCCCTGCAGGTGTAGCGGGTCCTCTGCTCCTGGCGGGCCCCGTCCTGGGTCACATTCACCGGCATCCAGGGGGTCCAGGGGGTGTTGCGACGGACCTCCGGACACGCCTCCAGGTTACAGGTCTTGTACTCCTAAGGGAGTGTGTTTTAGGGAAGAGGAGAGAGGAGAGAAGGATGTAGGAAAAGGAGAGAGGATATGTCAGTTTCAACCTGACTGTTCATCCTCTGGCTATGATAAATGAATAATGAAAGATGCCATTCACTAGATCAAATAAGGGTGTTATCTGTGAGAAAGTAGTAGTAAAGGATGCCGTTGGGGTGCAGTGTGTGTGTGTGTGTGTGTGTGTGTGTGTGTGTGTGTGTGTGTGTGTGTGTGTGTGTGTGTGTGTGTGTGTGTGTGTGTGTGTGTGTGTGTGTGTGTGTGTGTGTGTGTGTGTGTGTGTGTGTGTGTGTGTGTGTGTACCGTACCAGAGCACATCCTGGGCAGGTGTTCCCCTTCTCACAGCTCCTGACCCGGGAGTGGACCCCTCCTCCACACTCTGCACTGCACTGAGACCAGGAGCCCCAAGACGACCAGAACACAGGCAGGGGACATGGGCTCTTCTCATTGCACAGCCTGCACACACACGCACACACACACACACGGTAAACCTGCAGTCCTACTCTTTCTGCCTGGTGGTCTCTGTAAGAGAAGGTGAACCGCTGCTTTACAATATGTGCACCATTTCAGGACTTTGCAACGCTGAACCAGGGTCTCCTGCAATGCCACAATACTTTGTTAACCTGCTGAGCTAAAGCTGAGGGCATTAGCTTGGGCAGCTAACGTAAGTCTTCAGTAAGGTTACTCATTACACAAATCTCGTCTGTCACTAAGCATATGATGCAAGATGGGGAGAAAAGCTGACTGAATGTACACCTGACTGAACCTGACTGAATGTACACCTGACTGAATGTAAACCTGACTGAATGTACACCTGACTGAACCTGACTGAATGTACACCTGACTGAATGTACACCTGACTGAATGTACACCTGACTGAATGTACACCTGACTGAATGTACACCTGACTGAATGTAAACCTGACTGAATGTACACCTGACTGTATGTAAACCTGACTGAATGTAAACCTGACTGTATGTGAACCTGACTGTATGTGAACCTGACTGTATGTGAACCTGACTGAATGTGAACCTGACTGAATGTGAACCTGACTGAATATAAACCTGACTGTATGTACTGCATTGAGTCCCTCTGTCTCACCTCTCGTCTCGGCCTTGTCCCACACAGACACGCCCCCCATGCCGGGGTGAGGGGTTGTTGCAGGAGCGCTGGCGCACCTCATACCCGATGCCACAGCTGGTGCTGCACTGACCCCAGGAGGACCAGGGGGTCCAGCCTCCGTTCCTAGAGGAGACAGAGAGACAGAGACAAAGAGAGACAGAGACAGACAGACAGAGACAGAGAGAGACAGAGAGAGAGAAACTCAGAACAACTGGGAAGACACACAGAGTCACCTAAAACTCGAACCGCCTAGTCTATTGTAAACTCTAACCTCCTAGTCTATTGTAAACTCTAACTGCCTAGTCTATTGTAAACTCTAACCGCCTAGTCTATTGTAAACTCTAACCGCCTAATCTATTGTAAACTCTAACCGCCTAGTCTATTGTAAACTCTAACCGCCTAGTCTATTGTAAACTCTAACTGCCTAGTCTATTGTAAACTCTAACCGCCTAGTATATTGTAAACTCTAACCGCCTAGTCTATTGTAAACTCTAACCGCCTAGTCTACTGTAAACTCTAACCGCCTAGTCTACTGTAAACTCTAACCGCCTAGTCTATTGTAAACTCTAACCGCCTAGTCTACTGTAAACTCTAACCGCCTAGTCTATTGTAAACTCTAACCGCCTAGTCTATTGTAAACTCTAACCGCCTAGTCTATTGTAAACTCTAACCGCCTAGTCTATTGTAAACTCTAACCGCCTAGTCTATTGTAAACTCTCTGAAAGCAGAAGAATAGAAGAACAGAACAAACATTGCTGAGTCGACATGTGCTTGTCTGGGAAGCTGACTGGGCTGAGGCATAAAAAAAATCCACCTAATTTGTTTAAGTGCTTCAGGCTGATGGAGCTTCCCTTCTAATTAAATTGGTGCTTCCTGTAAAAGACAATTTAATTTCAGCACCTCTGTCTCTCTCCTGCATAGTAACACAGTAAAGTAAGCAACAAGAAGCCACCAGTGAAGACCGTAATCTCTCTAATAACACACACACACAAACGCACCCACACACGTTTGTTTTACTATTGATTCCCATTCAAAATCCTATTTTCCCTAACCCCAAACCCTTAACCTAACCCTAACCCTATCTCTCAACCCTAATCCTAACCCCAAACCCTTAACCTAACCCTAACCCTATCTCTCAACCCTAATCCTAACCCCAAACCCTTAACCTAACCCTAACCCTATCTCTCAACCCTAATCCTAACCCAAACCCTTAACCTAACCCTAACCCTATCTCTCAACCCTAATCCTAACCCCAAACCCTTAACCTAACCATAACCCTATCTCTCAACCCTAATCCTAACCCAAACCCTTAACCTAACCCTAACCCTAATTCTAACCCAAAGCCTAAAATAGCCTTTTTCCTTCTGGGGACTGGCAAAATGTCCCCACTTGTCTGCATGTTCCTTGTTTTACTATCCTTGTGAGAATTTCTGGTCCCCACAAGGATAGTAAAGCCAAACACACACACACACACACATACACATACACATACACACACACACACACACATACACATACACACACACACACACACACACACACACACACACACACACACACACACACACACACACACACACACACACACACACACACACACACACACATAGACCTGCTATACTGAGAGGTGACAGTCATTTGGTTTTCAACTCACTCTCTAGATAAATCCAATCTCTTTTGCCTAATGAGGGAAACCTCTATTAATAGAGGGCAAGGGAGTCCTTGAGTTTCCTCTGAGAACATGTCACCACTGTCTGGTAGTTGGACTCTGCTGCTGGTCTGATGCTACAACTTGAGTTTCCTCTGAGAACATGTCAACACTGTCTGGTAGTTGGACTCTGCTGCTGGTCTGATGCTACAACTTGAGTTTCCTCTGAGAACATGTCAACACTGTCTGGTAGTTGGACTCTGCTGCTGGTCTGATGCTACAACCTGAGTTTCCTCTGAGAACATGTCAACACTGTCTGGTAGTTGGACTCTGCTGCTGGTCTGATGCTACAACTTGAGTGTCCTCTGAGAACATGTCAACACTGTCTGGTAGTTGGACTCTGCTGCTGGTCTGATGCTACATCTTGAGTTTCCTCTGAGAACATACCAACACTGTCTGGTAGTTGGACTCTGCTGCTGGTCTGATACTACAACTTGAGTTTCCTCTGAGAACATGTCAACCCTGTCTGGTAGTTGGACTCTGCTGCTGGTCTGATGCTACAACTTGAGTTTCCTCTGAGAACATACCAACACTGTCTGGTAGTTGGACTCTGCTGCTGGTCTGATGCTACAACCTGAGTTTCCTCTGAGAACATGTCACCACTGTCTGGTAGTTGGACTCTGCTGCTGGTCTGATGCTACAACTTGAGTTTCCTCTGAGAACATGCCAACACTGTCTGGTAGTTGGACTCTGCTGCTGGTCTGATGCTACAACTTGAGTTTCCTCTGAGAACATGTCACCACTGTCTGGTAGTTGGACTCTGCTGCTGGTCTGATGCTACAACCTGAGTTTCCTCTGAGAACATACCAACACTGTCTGGTAGTTGGACTCTGCTGCTGGTCTGATGCTACAACCTGAGTTTCCTCTGAGAACATGTCACCACTGTCTGGTAGTTGGACTCTGCTGCTGGTCTGATGCTACAACCTGAGTTTCCTCTGAGAACATGCCAACACTGTCTGGTAGTTGGACTCTGCTGCTGGTCTGATGCTACAACCTGAGTTTCCTCTGAGAACATGTCAACACTGTCTGGTAGTTGGACTCTGCTGCTGGTCTGATGCTACAACCTGAGTTTCCTCTGAGAACATGTCACCACTGTCTGGTAGTTGGACTCTGCTGCTGGTCTGATGCTACAACCTGAGTTTCCTCTGAGAACATGTCACCACTGTCTGGTAGTTGGACTCTGCTGCTGGTCTGATGCTACAACCTGAGTTTCCTCTGAGAACATGCCAACACTGTCTGGTAGTTGGACTCTGCTGCTGGTCTGATGCTACAACCTGAGTTTCCTCTGAGAACATGTCAACACTGTCTGGTAGTTGGACTCTGGTGCTGGTCTGATGCTACAACCTGAGTTTCCTCTGAGAACATGTCACCACTGTCTGGTAGTTGGAAGTCTATAGTCTAAACTCTCTGAAAGCAGAAGAATAGAAGAATAGAACTCATCAAGAATAAAACAAACATTGCTGAGTCTACGTGTGCTTGTCTGCTGCTGGTCTGAAGTCTCATGCTACTACTTGTCTTTGTCTAGAGATCCATTTAAGGTCAACATGTACAATACCTTCTCATCAAATATACTGACAGTTTGTTAACATGCTGGAAACATAGAATGAAAGCGGACTCGAACGCACGTCAGCCCAACTGGAACACAACACGGGAATCAGGTGCTCAAATGAGGGATTTGATAATCCCCAAAAGCTCCAGGAAACAAGCTCTGACTCTGCTGACGATCATGACTATTCCACTTTGGGGAAGTCAGTAACTGTTATGATGTTTGGTACTGAATGATGAATAGTAGACTGTAGCTTCCCCTGTCTTCTTTCTCTACAGTACCTGGAACAGTTGGCCACCTGGATGGTGGAGCCCTTGCAGTTGGAGCCTCCACACTGAGGGACTGGACTGTTACAAGAGCGTGAGCGACACGCGCAACTGGTGCTGGCGTCCTCCCTGTCGTCGTGGTTACAGGGTTGCCATGGCACCCAGGGGCTGAAGCCGCCGTCCTGGGTCAGGTTCCTTACCTGTGAGCGGGCAGGAGTTCAGCATCAGAAGGGACCAATCAGAGATGGGGTCAGAATGGTGGCTAATGGGGAAAAGTGGTAGGAGAGAGGGGAATGTGGTAAAAGAGATGGGAATGTGGTAAAAGAGAGGGGAAGGTGATAGGAGAAAGGGGAAGGTTGTAGGAGAGAGGGAAATGTGGTAGGAGAAAGGGGAAGGTGGTAGGAGAGAGGGGAATGTGGTAGGAGATAAGGGAAGGTGGTAGGAGAGAGGGGAAGATGGTAGGAGAAAGGGGAAGGTGATAGGAGAAAGGGGAAGGTGGTAGGAGAAAGGGGAATGTGGTAAAAGAGAGGGGAAGGTGATAGGAGGAAGGGGAAGGTTGTAGGAGAGAGGGGAATGTGGTAGGAGATAAGGGAAGGTGGTAGGAGAAAGGGGAAGGTGATAGGAGAAAGGGGAAGGTGGTAGGAGAAAGGGGAAGGTTGTAGGAGAGAGGGGAATGTGGTAGGAGAGAGGGGAAGGTGATAGGAGAGAGGGGAAGGTGGTAGGAGAGAGGGGAAGGTGGTAGGAGAGAGGGGAAGGTTGTAGGAGAGAGGGGAAGGTGGTAGGAGAGAGGGGAAGGTTGTAGGAGAGAGGGGAAGGTTGTAGGAGAGAGGGGAAGGTGGTAGGAGAGAGGGGAAGGTGGTAGGAGAGAGGGGAAGGTGGTAGGAGAGAGGGGAAGGTTGTAGGAGAGAGGGGAAGGTTGTAGGAGAGAGGGGAAGGTGGTAGGAGAGAGGGGAAGGTGGTAGGAGAGAGGGGAAGGTTGTAGGAGAGAGGGGAAGGTGGTAGGAGAGAGGGGAAGGTGTGTGGGGAAAGTAAATTAATGTGTGTGTCTGTCTTGCCTGTGTCTGAGTCTGTCTGCTGTGTGTGTCTGAGTGTCTGTGTGTGTGTGTGTGTGTGTCTGAGTGTATGTATGTGTGTGTATGTGGTTTGGTGTGTATGCGTGTGTTTGTTTTCCTACATTATCAGGACTCTTAACATTTCACCTGAATGTCCTGAAAAGGTAGGAAAACCTGTTGTTTTTTACATGTAAAAAATTTTCAGGTCCTGAATTTGTTCAAAGCTTAAAAGTTAGATTCAGGCTTTTGGTGTTATGGTTAGGTTTAGGTTTAAGGGTTAGGTATACGATTAGGGTTAGGGTTTTGGGGTTAGGGTTAGTAGTAGGGTTAGGTTTAGGGGTTAGGGAAAATATGATTTTTAATGGTCAAACATTTGTACACTCCAAAAAGTCCTGATATTTCATGAAAACAAAGTGTGTGTGTATGTTACATATGAGGTATGTGTGTGATACATATGAGGTGTGTGTGTGTGTGTTACATATGAAGTGTGTGTGTGTGTGTCTGTTACATATGAGGTGTGTGTGTGATACATATGAGGTGTGTGTGTGTTACATATGAGGTGTGTGTGTGTGTGTTACATATGAGGTGTGTGTGTGATACATATGAGGTGTGTGTGTGTTACATATGAGGTATGTGTGTGTGTGTTACATATGAGGTGTGTGTGTGTGTTACATATGAAGTGTGTGTGTGTGTCTGTTACATATGAGGTATGTGTGTGATACATATGAGGTGTGTGTGTGTGTCTGTTACATATGAGGTGTGCTTGTTACATATGATATGAGGTGTGTGTGTGTGACCCTTACCGGGCACTCAGTGATATTCTGGCTCCACTGGCTCATGTTGGAGCTGTCCTCGATGGTGGTGCAGCGCTTCTGCTTACGGTCCCAGCCACAGTAGGGGTCTCGGGCGTCCAGGCAGTGCCTGTAGGACCCCAGGGCACAAAGACAGCAGTCAGTGGAGAGGGACAGCACTGGAAAACACCTCACACCTCAACTCACTCAACAACATGTTAGCATAAAGCTAGGAAAACAGCTCTCCCCCAATAAAACCCATACAGTATCAGACTGGTGCTAGTTGAGGTGTTGACACATCAAGGAGGACACACTCTGACATATGCTCCACTGTAAGGCACCGTGCCACACAACACGCTTCACTGCAGCTAAGTGTTTGTACGCGCCAGAAAAAACACAAGCTAATTTCAGTCATTAAATCCAGGATTGTTAATGAAAAGAAGTTGTCAGAGACTCCAGGAAGGGAACCCCCTAGCTTAGGAATGCTGTTTGACAACGTGTTTGTGAAACGGCACAGGTCAGGGCACCCCATAGAAATAGATACAGGACTCTAGTGTTTACCAATTTATAGAAGTAGTAAAAGAAGAACGTGTACTACTTCAAAATGGAGATGGCCTCAATGGTGCTGCCCGTGCTCTCAGAGACGCCATAATGGGACAGATACAATGATGCGATGTCTATCAAAGTCAATGGGCAACCTCTCTACCATAAGACTCTGTCTGACAGGCACAGGTGAGGACAGCTTCTCTACCGTAGGACCCTGTCTGACAGGCACAGGTGAGGACAGCCTTTTTACCGTAGGACCCTGTGTGACAGGCACAGGTGAGGACAGCCTCTCTACCGTAGGACCCTGTGTGACAGGCACAGGTCAGGGCAGCCTCTTTACCGTAGGACCCTGTGTGACAGGCACAGGTTAGGGCAGCCTCTTTACCGTAGGACCCTGTGTGACAGGCACAGGTTAGGGCAGCCTCTTTACCGTAGGACCCTGTGTGACAGGCACAGGTTAGGGCAGCCTCTTTACCGTAGGACCTGTGTGACAGGCACAGGTTAGGGCAGCCTCTTTACCGTAGGACCCTGTGTGACAGGCACAGATCAGGGCAGCCTCTTTACCGTAGGACCCTGTGTGACAGGCACAGGTTAGGGCAGCCTCTTTACCGTAGGACCCTGTGTGACAGGCACAGGTTAGGGCAGCCTCTTTATGTAGGACTCTGTGATCTTCCTGGTTGTTTATCTGGCTCCATGAGGCCCAGATGGAGCAGAGAAAACAGGTCCTGTTGACCCAGAGCACTCCGTAGGCTGATGTACAGAGCAAGAGGCCAGTGTGTGTGTGTGTGTGTGTGTGTGTGTGTGTCTGCCTTGGAGCGGAAGAGATAGTGTGTCAACATTGTGGAAGCATTTCACGGTAGAGTCTAGTATGACTTTTCTTATGACCTATGTAGTGCTTATGAAGACTTTGTGAACGCTCTATAAAGCCTTTTATAGATTGTTTGATTATTTGCTGTCTTTGTATCTCCTGTTCCCTTGTATCTGTGCAAGACAATGAGTCAGTCCCAAATACCACCCAATTCCCTATATATTACACTACTATCCATGGGCCCTTGTCAAAAGTAGTGCACTATATAGGGAATAGGGTGCCATTTGGGACTAAGCCTTCTACAATCAGATGAATGGAATATAAATGCCCTAACACCAGCCTACCTAGGACTTATTGGTATTCTGTATAGGGAGCGCGACCAACAAAACACTCCCCTGCAATAAACAGTTGACAGATCAGTTCCTGATAATCAGCAGTAATATCAGTTTAGCAGGCAGCGGGGGAGATACTATCTAACAACCACTGTGTTGATCACCCTGCTGACGGGCTGGCGGCTACAGACTGCACCAAATAATGGTTGTCTGAGAGGGATGGGAAGGGGACAGGGGTATGGTCATAGGGTGTGTGTGTGTGTTACACAAATTATTGTGTGTGTGTGTGTGTGTGTGTATACTGTATGAGAGAGAGATTTGATGGGGTTGGGAGTATAAACGTTTCTCTGTGAGACCCAAGTCAGGACGGGCATGGGTTAGTTTGGGCTTCCAGTCCAGTGAAGGCTCTTTTCTCCAGGTTCAGAGAGCCTCTCTCTACAGCAACAATACATTGCTAAGCAGTGGGGGGGTTAACAAGCCCCCCCAGACCCCTAACTGTCCCTCAAACCCCCGCCTCATCTCCCACTGAGTGAGCCCACTCTGGAAACAGTTTATCACACAACAGCCCCCAGTCTACCAGACAAGGTCTCACTGTGACCCCACTCTGGAAACAGTTTATCACACGACAGCCCCCAGTCTACCAGAAAAGGTCTCACTGTGACCCCACTCTGGAAACAGTTTATCACACGACAGCCCCCAGTCTACCAGACAAGGTCTCACTGTGACCCCACTCTGGAAACAGTTTATCACACGACAGCCCCCAGTCTACCAGACAAGGTCTCACTGTGACCCCACTCTGGAAACAGTTTATCACACGACAGCCCCCAGTCTACCAGACAAGGTCTCACTGTGACCCCACTCTGGAAACAGTTTATCACACGACAGCCCCCAGTCTACCAGACAAGGTCTCACTGTGACCCCACTCTGGAAACAGTTTATCACACGACAGCCCCCAGTCTACCAGACAAGGTCTCACTGTGACCCCACTCTGGAAACAGTTTATCACACGACAGCCCCCAGTCTACCAGACAAGGTCTCACTGTGACCCCACTCTGGAAACAGTTTATCACACGACAGCCCCCAGTCTACCAGACAAGGTCTCACTGTGACCCCACTCTGGAAACAGTTTATCACACGACAGCCACCAGTCTACCAGACAAGGTCTCACTGTGACCCCACTCTGGAAACAGTTTATCACACGACAGCCCCCAGTCTACCAGACAAGGTCTCACTGTGACCCCACTCTGGAAACAGTTTATCACACGACAGCCCCCAGTCTACCAGACAAGGTCTCACTGTGACCCCACTCTGGAAACAGTTTATCACACAACAGCCCCCAGTCTACCAGACAAGGTCTCACTGTGACCCTACTCTGGAAACAGTTTATCACACAACAGCCCCCAGTCTACCAGACAAGGTCTCACTGTGACCCCACTCTGGAAACAGTTTATCACACAACAGCCCCCAGTCTACCAGACAAGGTCTCACTCTGGGGGTACGCAAGAGAGGGATGGAGAGAAGGAAGGCGAGAGGAGAAGAAATGAGGGAGATATGTGACAGGAGAGATGTGACAGGAGAGGGGGATAGTATAAAGAAAGCCACTCCCAAGCTGCACCAGTATTCAATATCACCATATATCGCCAGCAATCAACATCTCCATCTATCAATCACCAGCAATCAACATCTCCATCTATCAATCACCAGCAATCAACATCTCCATCTATCAATCACCAGTAATCAATATCTCCATCTATCAATCACCAGCAATCAATATCTCCATCTATCAATCACCAGTAATCAATATCTCCATCTATCAATCACCAGCAATCAACATCTCCATCTATCAATCACCAGTAATCAATATCTCCATCTATCAATCACCAGCAATCAATATCTCCATCTGTCAATCACCAGTAATCAATATCTCCATCTATCAATCACCAGCAATCAACATCTCCATCTATCAATCACCAGCAATCAATATCTCCATCTATCAATCACCAGCAATCAACATCTCCATCTATCAATCACCAGTAATCAATATCTCCATCTATCAATCACCAGCAATCAACATCTCCATCTATCAATCACCAGTAATCAATATCTCCATCTATCAATCACCAGCAATCAACATCTCCATCTATCAATCACCAGTAATCAATATCTCCATCTATCAATCACCAGTAATCAATATCTCCATCTATCAATCACCAGCAATCAACATCTCCATCTATCAATCACCAGTAATCAATATCTCCATCTATCAATCACCAGCAATCAATATCTCCATCTATCAATCACCAGTAATCAATATCTCCATCTATCAATCACCAGCAATCAACATCTCCATCTATCAATCACCAGCAATCAATATCTCCATCTGTCAATCACCAGTAATCAATATCTCCATCTATCAATCACCAGCAATCAACATCTCCATCTATCAATCACCAGTAATCAATATCTCCATCTATCAATCACCAGCAATCAACATCTCCATCTATCAATCACCAGTAATCAATATCTCCATCTATCAATCACCAGCAATCAACATCTCCATCTATCAATCACCACCAATCAATATCTCCATCTATCAATCACCAGTAATCAATATCTCCATCTATCAATCACCAGCAATCAACATCTCCATCTATCAATCACCACCAATCAATATCTCCATCTATCAATCACCAGTAATCAATATCTCCATCTATCAATCACCAGCAATCAATATCTCCATCTATCAATCACCAGTAATCAATATCTCCATCTGTCAATCACCAGTAATCAATATCTCCATCTATCAATCACCAGTAATCAATATCTCCATCTATCAATTACCAGCAATCAACATCTCCATCTATCAATCACCAGTAATCAATATCTCAGTATTTCCCTACATAAAGCCATCCAATGGACTGTCTGTCTGCCTTACATTATGGAGCGGAAGAGATAGTGTGTCAACATTGTGGAAGCATTTCACGGTAAAGTCTAGTAAGCCATCTACAATCTGATGAATGGAATATAAATGCACTAACACCAGTCTACCTAGGACTTATTGGTATTCTGGATAGGGAGCGCGACCAACAAAACACTCCCCTGCAATAAACAGTGGACAGATCAGTTCCTGATAATCAGCAGTAATATCAGTTTAGCAGGAAGCGGGGGAGATACTATCTAACAACCACTGTGTTGATCACCCTGCTGACGGGCTGGTGGCTACAGACTGCACCAAATAATGGTTGTCTGAGAGGGATGGGAAGGGGACAGGGGTATGGTCATAGGGTGTGTGTGTGTTACACAAATTATTATTATGTGTGTGTGTGTGTGTGTGTGTGTGTGTGTGTGTGTGTGTGTGTGTGTGTGTGTGTGTGTGTGTGTGTGTGTGTGTGTGTGTGTGTGTGTGTGTGTGTGTGTGTGTGTGTGTGTGTGTGTGTGTGTGTGTGTGCTCTTGTGTTTGTGTATATATCCTGAGAGGAAAACCCCAATAAAGCCCCTACATTATTGTAGAAAACTTCCCACTCAACCCCAGCCTCCACTCCTCTTCCCCTCAACCCCAGCCTCTACTCCTCTTCCCCCCAACCCCAGCCTCTACTCCTCTTCCCCTCAACCCCAGCCTCTACTCCTCTTCCCCTCAACCCCAGCCTCTACACCCCTTCCCCCCAACCCCAGCCTCTACTCCTCTTCCCCCCAACCTCCACTCCTCCCTAACTCCAGCCTCCACTCCTCTTCCCCTCAACCCCAGCCTCTACACCTCTTCCCCCCAACCCCAGCCTCTACTCCTCTTCCCCTCAACCCCAGCCTCTACTCCTCTTCCCCCTAACCCCAGCCTCTACTCCCCTTCCCCCCAACCCCAGCCTCTACTCCTCTTCCCCCTAACCCCAGCCTCCACTCCTCCCTAACTCCAGCCTCCACTCCTCTTCCCCCCAATCCCAGCCTCTACCTCTTTCCCCCCAACCCAAACCTCCACTTCTCTTCTCCCCAACCCCAGCATCTACCCCTTTTCCCACCAATCCCAGCCTCTACCTCTTTCCCCCCAACCCCAGCCTCCATCCCTCTTCCCCCCCAGTTAACCACTTCCTCATTCTACTCTCCCCACAGTTAACCACTTCCCCATTCTACTCTCCCCCCAGTTAACCACTTCCTCATTCTACTCTCCTCACAGTTAACCACTTCCTCATTCTATTCTCCTCACAGTTAACCACTTTCCCATTATACTCTCCCCCCAGTTAACCACTTCCTCATTCTACTCTCCCCCCAGTTAACCACTTCCCCATTCTACTCTCCACCCAGTTAATCACTTCCCCATTCTACTCTCCACCCAGTTAACCACTTCCTCATTCTACTCTCCACCCAGTTAACCACTTCCCCATTATACTCTCCCCCCAGTTAACCACTTCCTCATTCTACTCTCCCCCCAGTTAACCACTTCCTCATTCTACTCTCCCCCCAGTTAACCACTTCCCCATTCTACTCTCCTCACAGTTAACTACTTCCCCATTCTACTCTCCTCACAGTTAACCACTTCCCCATTCTACTCTCCACCCAGTTAATCACTTCCTCATTCTACTCTCCACCCAGTTAACCACTTCCCCATTCTACTCTCCACCCAGTTAACCACTTCCCCATTCTACTCTCCACCCAGTTAACCACTTCCCCATTCTACTCTCCACCCAGTTAATCACTTCCCCATTCTACTCTCCACCCAGTTAACTACTTCCCCATTCTACTCTCCTCACAGTTAATCACTTCCTCATTCTACTCTCCACCCAGTTAACCACTTCCCCATTCTACTCTCCACCCAGTTAATCACTTCCTCATTCTACTCTCCACCCAGTTAACCACTTCCCCATTCTACTCTCCACCCAGTTAATCACTTCCCCATTCTACTCTCCTCACAGTTAACCACTTCCCCATTCTACTCTCCTCACAGTTAACCACTTCCCCATTCTACTCTCCACCCAGTTAACCACTTCCCCATTCTACTCTCCTCACAGTTAATCACTTCCCCATTCTACTCTCCTCACAGTTAACCACTTCCCCATTCTACTCTCCTCACAGTTAACCACTTCCCCATTCTACTCTCCACCCAGTTAACCACTTCCCCCTTCTACTTTCCACCCAGTTAACCACTTCCCCATTCTACTCTCCACCCAGTTAACCACTTCCCCATTCTACTCTCCTCACAGTTAATCACTTCCCCATTCTACTCTCCTCACAGTTAATCACTTCCCCATTCTACTCTCCTCACAGTTAACCACTTCCCCCTTCTACTCTCCACCCAGTTAACCACTTCCCCCTTCTACTCTCCTCACAGTTAACTACTTCCTCATTCTACTCTCACCCAGTTAACCACTTCCCCATTCTACTCTCCTCACAGTTAACCACTTCCCCATTCTACTCTCCTCACAGTTAACCACTTCCTCATTCTACTCTCCCCCCAGTTAACCACTTCCTCATTCTACTCTCCCCCCAGTTAACCACTTCCTCATTCTACTCTCCCCCCAGTTAACCACTTCCCCCTTCTACTCTCCACCCAGTTAACCACTTCTTCATTCTACTCTCCTCACAGTTAACCACTTCCTCATTCTACTCTCCCCCCAGTTAACCACTTCCCCCTTCTACTCTCCACCCAGTTAACCACTTCTTCATTCTACTCTCCCCCCAGTTAACCACTTCTTCATTCTACTCTCCACCCAGTTAACCACTTCTTCATTCTACTCTCCACCCAGTTAACCAGTTCTTCATTCTACTCTCCCACAGTTAACCACTTCTTCATTCTACTCTCCACCCAGTTAACCACTTCTTCATTCTACTCTCCTCACAGTTAACCACTTCTTCATTCTACTCTCCTCACAGTTAACCACTTCCTCATTCTACTCTCCTCACAGTTAACCACTTCCTCATTCTACTCTCCCCCCAGTTAACCACTTCCCCATTCTACTCTCCTCACAGTTCTGCTATGGAGAATGTAACCAACGAGCTCTTTGAGATATTAAGAGACTAACACACTAGCTAAACCCACTTGGCCAATAACTACCATAGATTATAGGATTATAGCTACTACACTAAGCAAGCTGCTAGTAAGAGAGGGCTCTCATCCATTATGCATGTAATACAATGTTTCCCTATGTGGCTGCAAGTCAAGCCGCTAATATCGTCGTTTGCCAAGTGTATTACTGTGATTATTTATCCTTAGGGGGAGGGAAGGAAACATTTTCTCTCAGAACAATTAAACAAACAACCCACAGCTCGAAATGCTGGTCTGTAGAGCCGAAATGTCTCTACATGCAGCTCGTAACTATGGTCTGTAGAGCCGAAATGTCTCCACACGCAGTCGGTAACCCTGGTCTGTAGAGACAAAATGTCTCCACACGCAGCTCGTAACTATGGTCTGTAGAGCCGAAATGTCTCCACACGCGGTCGGTAACCCTGGTCTGTAGAGACAAAATGTCTCCACACGCAGTCGGTAACCCTGGTCTGTAGAGACAAAATGTCTCCACACGCAGTCGGTAACCCTGGTCTGTAGAGACAAAATGTCTCCACACGCAGATGCCATTCAGAGCACAGAGTATAATGAGAGAAAACATAACCTGGGGGCACACTGGGGTTTATGGGGTTGTGAGTGGCTAGGCTAGGTAGTTCCTGACATGGGGTTGGAAGGGAGTGGCTAGGCTAGGTAGTTCCTGACATGGGATTGGAAGGGAGTGGCTAGGCTAGGTAGTTCCTGACATGGGGTTGGAAGGGAGTGGCTAGGCTAGGTGGTTCCTGACATTGGGTTGGAAGGGAGTGGCTAGGCTAGGTAGTTCCTGACATTGGGTTGGAAGGGAGTGGCTAGGCTAGGTGATTCCTGACATGGGGTTGGAAGGGAGTGGCTAGGCTAGGTAGTTCCTGACATGGGATTGGAAGGGAGTGGCTAGGCTAGGTAGTTCCTGACATGGGATTGGAAGGGAGTGGCTAGGCTAGGTAGTTCCTGACATGGGGTTGGAAGGGAGTGGCTAGGCTAGGTGGTTCCTGACATTGGGTTGGAAGGGAGTGGCTAGGCTAGGTAGTTCCTGACATTGGGTTGGAAGGGAGTGGCTAGGCTAGGTGATTCCTGACATGGGGTTGGAAGGGAGTGGCTAGGCTAGGTGATTCCTGACATGGGGTTGGAAGGGAGTGGCTAGGCTAGGTGGTTCCTGACATGGGGTTGGAAGGGAGTGGCTAGGCTAGGTAGTTTCTGACATGGGGTTGGAAGGGAGTGGCTAGGCTAGGTGATTCCTGACATGGGGTTGGAAGGGAGTGGCTAGGCTAGGTAGTTCCTGACATTGGGTTGGAAGGGAGTGGCTAGGCTAGGTGATTCCTGACATGGGGTTGGAAGGGAGTGGCTAGGCTAGGTAGTTCCTGACATGGGGTTGGAAGGGAGTGGCTAGGCTAGGTGATTCCTGACATGGGGTTGGAAGGGAGTGGCTAGGCTAGGTAGTTCCTGACATTGGGTTGGAAGGGAGTGGCTAGGCTAGGTAGTTCCTGACATTGGGTTGGAAGGGAGTGGCTAGGCTAGGTAGTTCCTGACATTGGGTTGGAAGGGAGTGGCTAGGCTAGTTCCTGACATTGGGTTGGAAGGGAGTGGCTAGGCTAGTTCCTGACATTGGGTTGGAAGGGAGTGGCTAGGCTAGGTGATTCCTGACATGGGGTTGGAAGGGAGTGGATAGGGGGATGATTAGGTGGCCATGAGGGCCAGATTGGATATTTTAGCCAGGACACCGGGGTTAACAACCCTACTCTTATGATAAGTGCCATGGGATCTTTAATGACTACAGAGAATCAGGACATCCGTTTAACGTCCCATCCGAAAAACGTCACCCTACACATGGCAATGTCCCCAATCACTGCCCTGGGGCACTGGGATCTTAGCTTCAGAGACATGCCCGCGGTGGGATACAGGGTGGTATGCTGATGGTTATTACACAGTTAATACACAGGATGATATGTAAAATATGTGGTAAAAGCTAGGGGTAGGACACATGCAATCACCATTACAACTACGTAATCTATTGTAGTAATGTCTATTGTAATCTATTATAGTAACATCCATCTATGTCCAGTCAGTTAGGGAGGTGGTCAGTTCACTATCTTTCCCACATCAACAACCCTCTCTCTCTCTCTCTCTTTTTCCCTGACTGTATTTATTTCCTGTTGCCCTCCTCCTCCCTCCTCCCCTCTGACAGGTGAGCGTGATGGATCGCACAGAAAACCTCTGCTGGCACTGCAACACCATCCCAGACTGCCATTGTACTGGCTCCAGTCTGCAGCCGGAACCAGAGGAAATTAGTTTTTCCCCCACTAGCACCGGGAGAGGCAGAGGGCAGTGTTCACAAGGAGCTAGCAGGGATTCATCCAAAGGAAAAGGTCAAATGTAATTACAGGAAGCCTCAGCTGGATTGGTTACTTACAGATGTGGCCAAATGTTGACACATTGCACTTTACAAAAGGAGTGCAACTGAGTAGAATGAGCTGTTTTTTTCTTTTCAAAACTCGTATAATTGCTATTTTTACCCTGCAGGCACCTGCAACTTACCACAGGTGAGATAAATTACACAGTAAATGAGAACCATTGCCTCCAACCGTGTTAATTAGAATTTTGAATAATTTAGTCTAGGCCAATCATTTTTCCCCCATTTCAGTTAGAATCCCCCCCCCAAAAAAACATATTTAAGAAGAAAAGGTGAGTCATGCAAGGGTGCCAATATATCATGCATTGGTGCCAATATATCTGACTGCATCTGTACAGTATAAACAGGGGGTAATGACATGGCAGATAAAGTATGGTATTATTCATGAGTGAATGACTGGCAAATGCTGTTCGGCTTATACTGAATGAATAAAAGCGTCTGCTAAATGGCATATATTATAAATGAATGTACATATATAATAATTATATGTTAATATGTATTAACTAACGAGCCTCTACCCCGGGTCCGGGATCACCCCCCACCCCCCCACACACTGATTAGCATAGCTAGCATAGCTTCACAAGTAGATAGTAGCATCTAAATATCATTAAATCACAAGTCCAAGACACCAGATGAAAGATACAGATCTTGTGAATAAAGCCACCATTTCAGATTTTTAAAATGTTTTACAGGGAAGACAAAATATGTAAATCTATTAGCTAAACACGTTAGCAAAATACACAATTTCTTTGTCCACCATTTTTTCTCTCCACCAGTAGCTATCACCAATTCGGCTAAACTAAGATATTGATAGCCAATAACCTATAAAAAACCTCATCAGATGACAGTCTGATAACATATTTATGGTATAGGATAGGTTTTGTTAGAAAAAAGTGCATATTTCAGGTAGAAATCACAGTTTACAATTGCACCGACCATCACAAGACGACTAGAATTACTATAGAGAGCAACGTGTATGACCAATTTACTCTTAATAAAACATTTCATAAGAATAGACAAAGCATAGCAATGGAAAGACCCAGATCTTGTGATTCCAGACAATATTTCAGATTTTCTAAGCGTTTTACAGCGAAAACACAATAAATCGATAAGTTAGCATACCACATGTGAAAACGTTACCAGAGCATCGATTCAAGCCAAAGAGAGCTATAACGTAATCATCGCCAAAATATATTAATTTTTTCACTAACCTTCTCAGAATTCTTCCGATGACACTCCTGTAACATCATTTTACAACATACATATACAGTTTGTTCGAAAATGTGCATATTTAGCCATACAAAACCGTGGTTACACAATGAAAATACTAGGAAATCAAGCCTCAAAATGTCGGACGTCATCTTTCAGAGTGATCTAGTTTAATTGAAAGCTAATCATATACTTGACTAAAAAATACAGGGTTGACAGGAATCGAAAGACAAATTAGTTCTTAATGCAATCGCTGATTTACATTTCTATAACAAACAAAATGGCGTAATATGCGTTTAAAATATTTCGACAGAACAACGATTTATCATATTAAATATTCCTTACTATGAGGTGATTTTCCATCAGATTCTTGGGCAATGTATCCTTTCTTGGGTCTAATCTTCTTTTGGTCGATAGATGTCCTCTGTCCTTCGAAATATCCACTAACGATCGAACGGGACCCCGAAACGTGCCCAAAGTTTCAGAGTGCACGACAAAGAAATTCCTCAAAATCGCACTAAACGGATATAAATTGCTATAAAACGGTTCAAATTAACTACATTATGATGTTTTTAACAACTATAACGACTAAAAACATGACCGGAGAAATATCACTCTCTAAACAACCATTTGGAAGGAGGCAGGTCTGATGTCCATTTTGCGCAAGACGCATGCAGGAAGAGAGCGGTACTTCCACGTTTTCGTGTTTTATAGTGTCTCTGATTGCGCAATCGACTCCATTCAAAACGTCATGACGTACTGACACCCAGAGGAAGACGTAGGCAGTGTCGGTTTCTCCATAGCATCTACTGGCACCTTAAAACCGATCCCAGATCAGGGGTAAAAATTTCTGAAATCTGACTCCCTGTCAGGAAAAGTGCTGTAGAAGTAGTTCTGTACCACTCAGAGACAAAATTCCAACGGCTATAGCAACTAGAAAGTGTTTTCTATCCAATAATAACAATAATATGCATATTGTACGATCAAGAATTGAGCACGAGGCAGTTTAATTTGGAGACCAAAAAATGCTAATGCGGAACAGCACCCCCTATAGTTGCAAGAAGTTAAACCACATATATCAGTAGTCATATGGTGAGGTGTCGTTGCATTGGCTGTTAGAGGTGGACAGGATGTGGAACCTATGGAAGCTACAGGAGTGTAAGAAACCTTATATCAGTAGTCATTATAGTCATAACACCACCATTCTTCATACTGTACAGTAAGGTGTGATATCATTATAGTCATAACACCACCATTCTTCATACTGTACAGTAAGGTGTGATATCATTATAGTCATAACACCACCATTCTTCATATTGTACAGTAAGGTGTGATATCATTATAGTGATAACACCACCATTCTTCATACTGTACAGCAAGGTGTGATATCATTATAGTGATAACACCACCATTCTTCATACTGTACAGTAAGGTGTGATATCATTATAGTCATAACACCACCATTCTTCATACTGTACAGTAAGGTGTGATATCATTATAGTGATACCACCATTATTCATACTGTACAGTAAGGTGTGATATCATTATAGTCATAACACCACCATTCTTCATACTCAAATCAAATCAAATCAAATCAAATTTTATTAGTCACATACACATGGTTAGCAGATGTTAATGCGAGTGTAGCGAAATGCTTGTGCTTCTAGTTCCGACAATGCAGTAATAACCAACAAGTAATCTAACCTAACAATTCCACAACTACTACCTTATACACACACACAAGTGTAAAGGGATAAAGAATATGTACATAAAGATATATGAATGAGTGGTGGTACAGAACGGCATGGCAAGATGCAGTAGATGGTATAGAGTACGGTATATACATATGAGATGAGTACTGTAGGGTATGTAAACATAAAGTGGCATAGTTTAAAGTGGCTAGTGGTACATGTATTACATAAAGATGGCAAGATGCAGTAGATGATATAGAGTACAGTATATACATATGAGATGGGTAATGTAGGGTATGTAAACATTATATTAAGTGGCATTGTTTAAAGTGGCTAGTGGTACATTTTTACATAATTTCCATCAATTCCCATTTTTAAAGTGGCTGGAGTTGAGTCAGTATGTTGGCAGCGGCCGCTAAATGTTAGTGGTGGCTGTTTAACAGTCTGATGGCCTTGAGATAGAAGCTGTTTTTCAGTCTCTTGGTCCCGGCTTTGATGCACCTGTACTGACCTCGCCTTCTGGATGAAAGCGGGGTGAACAGGCAGTGGCTTGGGTGGTTGTTGTCCTTGATGATCTTTATGGCCTTCCTATGACATCGGGTGGTGTAGGTGTCCTGGAGGGCAGGTAGTTTGCCCCCGGTGGTGCGTTCTGCAGACCTCACTACCCTCTGGAGAGCCTTACGGTTGTGGGTGGAGCAGTTGCCGTACCAGGCGGTGATACAGCCCGACAGGATGCTCTCGATTGTGCATCTGTAGAAGTTTGTGAGTGCTTTTGGTGACAAGCCGAATTTCTTCAGCCTCCTGAGGTTGAAGAGGCGCTGCTGCGCCTTCTTCACAACGCTGTCTGTGTGGGTGGACCAATTCAGTTTGTCCGTGATGTGTACACCGAGGAACTTAAAACTTTCCACCTTCTCCACTACTGACCCGTCGATGTGGATAGGGGGGTGCTCCCTCTGCTGTTTCCTGAAGTCCACAATCATCTCCTTTGTTTTGTTGACGTTGAGTGTGAGGTTATTTTCCTGACACCACACTCCGAGGGCCCTCACCTCCTCCCTGTAGGCCGTCTCGTCGTTGTTGGTAATCAAGCCTACCACTGTAGTGTCATCCGCAAACTTGATGATTGAGTTGGAGGCGTGCATGGCCACGCAGTCGTGGGTGAACAGGGAGTACAGGAGAGGGCTCAGAACGCACCCTTGTGGGGCCCCAGTGTTGAGGATCAGCGGGGTGGAGATGTTGTTACCTACCCTCACCACCTGGGGGCGGCCCGTCAGGAAGTCCAGGACCCAGTTGCACAGGGCGGGGTCGAGACCCAGGGTCTCGAGCTTGATGACGAGTTTGGAGGGTACTATGGTGTTAAATGCTGAGCTGTAATCGATGAACAGCATTCTCACATGGGTATTCCTCTTGTCCAGATGGGTTAGGGCAGTGTGCAGTGTGGTTGCGATTGCGTCGTCTGTGGACCTATTGGGTCGGTAAGCAAATTGGAGTGGGTCTAGGGTGTCCGGTAGGGTGGAGGTGATATGGTCCTTGACTAGTCTCTCAAAGCACTTCATGATGACGGAAGTGAGTGCTACGGGGCGGTAGTCGTTTAGCTCAGTTACCTTAGCTTTCTTGGGAACAGGAACAATGGTGGCCCTCTTGAAGCATGTGGGAACAGCAGACTGGGATAAGGATTGATTGAATATGTCCGTAAACACACCAGCCAGCTGGTCTGCGCATGCTCTGAGGACGCGGCTGGGAATGCCGTCTGGGCCTGCAGCCTTGCGAGGGTTAACACGTTTAAATGTTTTACTCACCTCGGCTGCAGTGAAGGAGAGCCCGCAGGTTTTGGTAGGGGGCCGTGTCAGTGGCACTGTATTGTCCTCAAAGCGGGCAAAAAAGTTGTTTAGCCTGTCTGGGAGCAAGACATCCTGGTCCGCGACGGGGCTGGTTTTCTTTTTGTAATCCGTGATTGACTGTAGACCCTGCCACATACCTCTTGTGTCTGAGCTGTTGAATTGCGACTCGATTTTGTCTCTGTACTGGGACTTAGCCTGTTTGATTGCCTTGCGGAGAGAATAGCTACACTGTTTGTATTCGGTCATGCTTCCGGTCACCTTGCCCTGGTTAAAAGCAGTGGTTCGCGCTTTCAGTTTCACGCGAATGCTGCCGTCAATCCACGGTTTCTGGTTTGGGAATGTTTTAATCGTTGCTGTGGGTACGACATCGTCAATGCACTTCCTAATGAACTCGCTCACCGAATCAGCATATTCGTCAATATTGTTGTTGGACGCAATGCGGAACATATTCCAATCCGCGTGATCGAAGCAGTCTTGAAGCGTGGATTCAGATTGGTCGGACCAGCGTTGAACAGACCTGAGCGCGGGAGCTTGTTGTTTTAGTTTCTGTTTGTAGGCTGGAATCAACAAAATGGAGTCGTGGTCAGCTTTTCCGAAAGGGGGGCGGGGGAGGGCCTTATATGCGTCGCGGAAATTAGTATAACAATGATCTAGGGTTTTTCCAGCCCTGGTAGCACAATCGATATGCTGATAGAATTTAGGGAGTTTTGTTTTTAGATTAGCCTTGTTAAAATCCCCAGCTACGATGAATGCAGCCTCAGGGTGTGTGGTTTCCAGTTTACAAAGAGTCAGATAAAGTTCGTTCAGGGCCATCGATGTGTCTGCATGGGGGGGAATATATACGGCTGTGATTATGATTGAAGAGAATTCCCTTGGTAGATAATGCGGTCGACATTTGATTGTGAGGAGTTCTAGATCAGGTGAACAGAATGACTTGAGTTCCTGTGTGTTGTTATGATGATCACACCACGTCTCGTTAATCATAAGGCATACCCCCCCGCCCCTCTTCTTACCAGAAAGATGTTTGTTTCTGTCGGCGCGATGCATGAAGAAACCAGCTGGCTGCACCGACTCCGTTAGCGTCTCTTGAGTTAGCCATGTTTCCGTGAAGCAGAGCACGTTGCAATCCCTGATGTCTCTCTGGAATGCTACCCGTGCTCGGATTTCATCAACCTTATTGTCAAGAGACTGGACATTGGCGAGTAGTATGCTAGGGAGTGGAGCGCGATGTGCCCGTCTCCGAAGCCTGACCACGAGACCGCCTCGTTTGCCCCTTTTACGGCGTCGCACAGGGTCGCCGGCTGGGATCAGATCCATTGTATTGGGTGGAAGGCAAAACACTGGATCCGTTTCGGGAAAGTCATATTCCTGGTAGGAACGATGATGAGTTGACGTTAATCGTATATTCAGTAGTTCCTCCCGACTGTATGTAATGAAACCTAAGATTACCTGGGGTACCGATGTAAGAAATAACACATAAAAAAACAAAATACTGCATATTTTCCAAGGAACGCGAAGCGAGGCGGCCATCTCTTTTCGGCGCCGGATGTTGGATACTGTACAGTAAGGTGTGATATCATTATAGTCATAACACCACCATTCTTCATACTGTACAGTAAGGTGTGATATCATTATAGTTATAACACCACCATTATTCATACTGTACAGTAAGGTGTGATATCATTATAGTGATACCACCATTATTCATACTGTACAGTAAGGTGTGATATCATTATAGTCATAACACCACCATTCTTCATACTGTACAGTAAAATGTGATATCATTATAGTGATACCACCATTCTTCATACTGTACAGTAAGGTGTGATATCATTATAGTCATAACACCACCATTCTTCATACTGTACAGTAAGGTGTGATATCATTATAGTGATACCACCATTATTCATACTGTACAGTAAGGTGTGATATCATTATAGTCATAACACCACCATTCTTCATACTGTACAGTAAGGTGTGATATCATTATAGTCATAACACCACCATTCTTCATACTGTACAGTAAGGTGTGATATCATTATAGTTATAACACCACCATTCTTCATACTGTACAGTAAGGTGTGATATCATTATAGTCATAACACCACCATTCTTCATACTGTACAGTAAGGTGTGATATCATTATAGTCATAACACCACCATTCTTTATACTGTACAGTAAGGTGTGATATCATTATAGTGATACCACCATTATTCATACTGTACAGTAAGGTGTGATATCATTATAGTGATACCACCATTATTCATACTGTACAGTAAGGTGTGATATCATTATAGTCATAACACCACCATTCTTCATACTGTACAGTAAAATGTGATATCATTATAGTGATACCACCATTCTTCATACTGTACAGTAAGGTGTGATATCATTATAGTCATAACACCATCATTCTTCATACTGTACAGTAAGGTGTGATATCATTATAGTCATAACACCACCATTCTTCATACTGTACAGTAAGGTGTGATATCATTATAGTGATAACACCACCATTCTTCATACTGTACAGTAAGGTGTGATATCATTATAGTCATAACACCACCGTTCTTCATACTGTACAGTAAGGTGTGATATCATTGGGTGTCTGAGGTCCTATGGGAGCTACGGAGGGCTGTGGGGTGTAGGAGACCTCATATATCAGTAGTAATAACAATAATAACGCCACCATTCCTGCACTGACTACTTCCTGTCTGGATCAGTCAGACCCTGCTAGGCTGGAGGACAGAAAATGTGGCTTCTTTCCAATTAACTGTCACTAAGATGATTAGCTTCAGGTAGAATATCGATACAATATTATTGTTATCTTCTGGACTTTGCCCTCACCAGTTGATACATCCACTTTCCAGAACAAGAAGTGTACAGGAAGTAGTTTATAAACAAAGACACTTGGTAAACATTGCAAAGGCAGGTTTGGTTGAACTGCAGCCGTATAAGTGGTGGGGTATTGAAGAGGGAGTGTACAGGAAGTAGTTTATATATATTTATATAGTTTATATGGGGTATTGAAGAGGGAGTGGTCTTCTTACCGTTCAGTTTTGTAGCTGGAGCATCTCTCCAGTGGGATCTTCAGCACCCTGTCGCTAAGCCCCACAAACAACGACCTATCGCTGTGGAGGATTTCAAGGCTCTTGATTGGCTCGCTTTCACCCTCGGGGAGGAGCCTCATCTCTTCCAGGTAACACCCCCGCATGCTCTTATTGGTCGTGGAGAGGGCCTTCAGGATGGTGCCGTATTCTTATTGGACAAACAGACAAAATGAGACATCAAGCTTCCGTTTCCCTCTCTCTCTCCCTCCCTCTCTCTCTCCCTCTCTCCCTCTCTCCTTCCTGTTGACTCACCAGTGCCGATGTACATGACATGGTAGAGGGTGTCTCGGCCCTGCACGATGTCCACCACCAGCTTGGAGAAGCGGATGTTGTCCTGGTACAGGAGGGGGTCGGTGGAGACGGGCTGCACCACGTCAGACATGAGGAAGAGACGCTGGGCGTCCTGCAGGCTGCGCTCCGTCTGGTTCTCCCCTGGACCACGCTCCTCCAGGGTATCACACTGAGGGGGCAGACGGACAACTTTTTGATTTGTTTTTTAACATAAAAGTCCCTT
Source organism: Salvelinus alpinus (assembly GCF_045679555.1). NCBI lineage: Eukaryota > Metazoa > Chordata > Actinopteri > Salmoniformes > Salmonidae > Salvelinus > Salvelinus alpinus. The sequence goes on along the minus strand of NC_092095.1, from coordinate 66,620,746 downwards.
TCCTAAATTATACTGATTTGTTTTGCAATAAACCAGAGATCACAAGGTGGAGCCTAGGAGCTTGATGAAAGGCTCATTTGAGTCATTGACTAGTGGAATCAGGTGTGATGAAAGGCTCATTTGAGTCATCGACTAGTGGAATCAGGTGTGATGAAAGGCTCATTTGAGTCATCGACTAGTGGAATCAGGTGTGATGAAAGGCTCATTTGAGTCATCGACTAGTGGAATCAGGTGTGATGAAAGGCTCATTTGAGTCATCGACTAGTGGAATTAGGTGTGCTAGTTCAGACATACGTGAAACACCTTGGTCCCTGAGTAAAGGGCTGAGAAACAGTGAAATAAGGAATCTAGTAGAAGACCAGACAGTAGACTTTGCATCGTCCCCTACCTGGAAGTTGGGGATGGGGTTGGGGGTGGAGAGCCAGCTTGTACGAGGGTTCTCCTGGTAACGGAAGGGTCCGTTGAAAGCCTGGGTGATGGAGCTGAGGTTGAAAGCACACACAGCCGACGCAGAGATGCTGTTCCTGTTAGGAAGAGAGGGACATGAAGACGTCAGGAAACCGTGACTCAGAGGCCATGGCAGTGAACCAATCGATACTGTTTTTAACGGTGATCGTTGTGCCCTTTCCTTTTCAATGATGATCAAATGTTTTGGTTGCACCTCGACTCACGTTGGTTGAACGCCGTCCACTGTTTTCAATCCAATCCATCAAATGTATCTATAAAGCCCTTTGTACGTACATCAGCAGGAAAAATACAGCAGCCTATTTGATACAGGAAACCACTGTTCATAAAGAACTGAATTGATGTGTAAGACCTACTTATACTCTTAGTTCAAAAGAGAGCTTAATGACATCTACAACATACAGAGACATTTATCTATCAATTATAATAGTTACCATCACTATGAATATAAGGTATAATATGGCACATAATTGGATAATAATTGGATAATGACAGGATAATGACAGGATAATGATTTTTGATGATCTCCCAGTGCTGGCACAGCTTTGGTTGTCTTTCTTTCCTATAGACCTGTGCTCCCAGCTCCCTTAAACAATCCTCACAGTCATTCAAACCTCTCAGTGGCAAAACAGACAAAGTATTCACTGGTAAAAGGAGTGAAAGGGTAAGTAGAAAAGGACTACAAAAAGGAACTGCAACCGACACACAAGGCAGAACTCATAGTAATAGAATCTACACAACATTCAAGTCAATGATGGCATAATGGGTGGACTGGCAGCCATTGCGAGTGCACCCGTGTAACAGTCAAATTGCCAGGGTTAGAGGTTCCAAGCCCTTTCTATAGATTCTATTTCTATGGTAAAACCCTCCGAATCAGATAAGATCCAGGCGCAGATCAAGACACACCACGTCTTCATCACTAAGGTCTTTCAGAGTTGTTCCTGTTATCCCTGGAGGATACCTGAGATCACTATCGTTTCAATGCCTTGCAGCCTGTCTTTTGTCTGTGCGACTGGGATAAGATGTCTTTCTCAATACCTCAGAGTTTACAAGCCTTTTAGCTCTGCCCTGGGTGAGTCCAAAATGGACCTCAGACAGAAGAGTGATTGTGCCAGTAATATGGGCCCAAACGGATGCTACCGCTCTCTCTCTCAATAAGACCATTAGTACAGGTATGAAAGGAACCACTGGGGTGCTGTACTGTAGCTGACTGTACTGTAGCAGGCTGTATTGTATCAGGCTGTACTGTATCTGAATGCACTGTATCTGACTGTACTGCAGCAGGCTGTACTGTATCAGGCTGTACTGTACCAGGCTGTACTGTATCTGACTGTACTGTATCTGACTGTACTGTAGCTGACTGTTCTGTAGCTGACTGTTCTGTAGCTGACTGTACTGTATCAGGCTGTACTGTATCAGGCTGTACTGTATCTGACTGTACTGTACCAGGCTGTACTGTATCTGACTGTACTGTATCTGACTGTACTGTATCTGAATGCACTGTATCTGACTGTACTGCAGCAGGCTGTACTGTATCAGGCTGTACTGTACCAGGCTGTACTGTATCTGACTGTACTGTATCTGACTGTACTGTAGCTGACTGTTCTGTAGCTGACTGTACTGTATCAGGCTGTACTGTATCAGGCTGTACTGTAGCTGACTGTACTGTATCAGGCTGTACTGTATCAGGCTGTACTGTATCTGACTGTACTGTATCTGACTGTACTGTAGCTGACTGTACTGTGGCTGACTGTACTGTGGCTGACTGTACTGTAGCTGACTGTTCTGTAGCTGACTGTTCTGTAGCTGACTGTACTGTATCTGACTGTACTGTATCTGACTGTACTGTAGCTGACTGTACTGTATCAGGCTGTACTGTATCTGACTGTACTGTAGCTGACTGTACCTGACTGTACTGTATCTGACTGTACTGTATCAGGCTGTACTGTGGCTGACTGTACTGTATCTGACTGTACTGTATCTGACTGTACTGTATCTGACTGTACTGTATCTGACTGTACTGTATCTGACTGTACTGTAGCTGACTGTACTGTATCTCACTGTACTGTATCTCACTGTACTGTATCAGGCTGTACCGTATCTGACTGTACTGTAGCTGACTGTACTGTATCTGACTGTACTGTATCTGACTGTACTGTATCAGGCTGTACTGTATCTGACTGTACTGTGGCTGACTGTACTGTATCTGACTGTACTGTATCTCACTGTACTGTAGCAGGCTGTACTGTATCAGGCTGTACTGTATCTGACGGTACTGTAGCTGACTGTACTGTAGCTGACTGTACTGCAGCAGGCTGTACTGTAGCTGACTGTACTGTATCTGACTGTGCTGTAGCTGACTGTACTGTATCAGGCTGTACTGTATCTGACTGTACTGTAGCTGACTGTACTGTATCTGACTGTACTGTATCTGACTGTACTGTAGCTGACTGTACTGTATCTGACTGTACTGTATCTGACTGTACTGTATCTGACTGTACTGTATCAGGCTGTACTGTATCTGACTGTACTGTGGCTGACTGTACTGTAGCTGACTGTACTGTGGGTGACTGCACTGTGGCTGACTGTACTGTATCTGACTGTACTGTATCTGACTGTACTGTATCAGGCTGTACTGTATCTGACTGTACTGTAGCTGACTGTACTGTAGCTGACTGTACTGTAGCTCGCTGTAGCTGACTGTACTGTGGCTGACTGTACTGTAGCTGACTGTACTGTATCTGACTGTACTGTAGCTGACTGTACTGTGGCTGACTGTACTGTATCTGACTGTACTGTAGCTGACTGTACTGTGGCTGACTGTACTGTATCTGACTGTACTGTATCTGACTGTACTGTAGCTGACTGTACTGTGGCTGACTGTACTGTATCTGACTGTACTGTATCTGACTGTACTGTATCTGACTGTACTGTATCTGACTGTACTGTATCTGACTGTACTGTATCAGGCTGTACTGTATCTGACTGTACTGTAGCTGACTGTACTGTAGCTGACTGTACTGTAGCTCGCTGTAGCTGACTGTACTGTGGCTGACTGTACTGTAGCTGACTGTACTGTATCTGACTGTACTGTATCTGACTGTACTGTAGCTGACTGTACTGTAGCTCGCTGTAGCTGACTGTACTGTGGCTGACTGTACTGTGGCTGACTGTACTGTGGCTGACTGTACTGCAGTGTGTAGGTTTACATCATGTTAATAACAGGGTCTAGGAGGAGAGGTAGATGGGTTAGAAGCCTACCACACTAATATAGTGTGTTATAACTACTGCTACTGAGTCTATTAGAGAGGGGTTCTGAACAGACCAATGATAAGGCACATGGGACTATAGACTGGCAGAGAGGGGTTCTGAACAGACCAATGATAAGGCACATGGGACTATAGACTGGCAGAGAGGGGTTCTGGACAGACCAATGATAAGGCACATGGGACTATAGACTGGCAGAGAGGGGTTCTGAACAGACCAATGATAAGACACATGGGACTATAGACTGGCAGAGAGGGGTCCTGAACAGACCAATGATAAGACACATGGGACTATAGACTGGCAGAGAGGGGTTCTGGACAGACCAATGATAAGGCACATGGGACTATAGACTGGCAGAGAGGGGTTCTGAACAGACCAATGATAAGGCACATGGGACTATAGACTGGCAGAGAGGGGTTCTGAACAGACCAATGATAAGGCACATGGGACTATAGACTGGCAGAGAGGGGTTCTGGACAGACCAATGATAAGGCACATGGGACTATAGACTGGCAGAGAGGGGTTCTGAACAGACCAATGATAAGACACATGGGACTATAGACTGGCAGAGAGGGGTCCTGAACAGACCAATGATAAGACACATGGGACTATAGACTGGCAGAGAGGGGTTCTGGACAGACCAATGATAAGGCACATGGGACTATAGACTGGCAGAGAGGGGTTCTGAACAGACCAATGATAAGGCACATGGGACTATAGACTGGCAGAGAGGGGTTCTGGACAGACCAATGATAAGGCACATGGGACTATAGACTGGCAGAGAGGGGTTCTGAACAGACCAATGATAAGACACATGGGACTATAGACTGGCAGAGAGGGGTCCTGAACAGACCAATGATAAGACACATGGGACTATAGACTGGCAGAGAGGGGTTCTGAACAGACCAATGATAAGGCACATGGGACTATAGACTGGCAGAGAGGGGTTCTGGACAGGCCAATGATAAGACACATGGGACTATAGACTGGCAGAGAGGGGTTCTGAACAGACCAATGATAAGGCACATGGGACTATAGACTGGCAGAGAGGGGTTCTGAACAGACCAATGATAAGACACATGGGACTATAGACTGGCAGAGAGGGGTTCTAAACAGACCAATGATAAGACACATGGGACTATAGACTGGCAGAGAGGGGTTCTGGACAGACCAATGATAAGGCACATGGGACTATAGACTGGCAGAGAGGGGTTCTGAACAGACCAATGATAAGACACATGGGACTATAGACTGGCAGAGAGGGGTTCTGGACAGACCAATGATAAGGCACATGGGACTATAGACTGGCAGAGAGGGGTTCTGAACAGACCAATGGTAAGACACATGGGACTATAGACTGGCAGAGAGGGGTTCTGGACAGACCAATGATAAGGCACATGGGACTATAGACTGGCAGAGAGGAGCTTCTGGACAGGATATGATGCTTTGGGCTATGCACAAAATAGGACCGACAGACTGACTGACAGACAGACAGCAACCCAAAACCTGATAGGATTAACTAGCACAAATGGTTCACCACAATTGATTTCCACAACCCTTTGAGTTTGAAAAGTATTTAAGTGTTTCACAGTCACACAGAAATGTTCTTAACTGGTTATCCTCCAACACCATTCTTCCTTGCGGACTAAAGCGTCTCTCCCAGACAAGGTTCTGCTCTGTCGCTAAGCCAAGGGCACCAACACAGACAGAGACAGGAGAAGAAAAGACTCTAGAAGTGATTTTCACTTCCCTCCTCTTAGCATTTGTCCAAACAGCTTGAAATTACAAGAGAGGATTGCCTCGCTGGGTTGTAGTCCCTTTGTAATATGCTTCTTAGCATCTGTAAAACCTTCAGCCTCAGCAGGATGCTGTTAGGGCAATGTGTAAATAAATGGACTAAAACAAAGTGGGACTGGATAGATGGAGAATAAAGGTGTGTGTAAGTGAGCTTGTGCGTCTGTTGTGTGTGTGTGTGTGTGTGTGTGTGTGTGTGTGTGTGTGTGTGTGTGTGTGTGTGTGTGTGTGTGTATGTGTGTGTGTGTGTCCCTGCATCTATACATGTACATGTGTACAGAACCAGTCAAAGGTTTGGACACACCTACTCATTCCAGGGTTTTTCTTTATTTTTACTATTTTCGACATTGTAGAATAATTGTGAAGACATCAAAACTATGAAATAACACATATGTAATCATGTAGTAACCAAACAAGTGTTTTGAGATATTTGAGATTCTTCAAAGTAGCCACCCTTTGCCTTGATGACAGCTTTGCAATGTAGAAAATAGTAAAAATAAAGAAAAACCCTTGAATGAGTAGGTGTGTCAACTTTTGACTGGTTCTGTATATGTAAATGTGCCTGTGTGTGTATGACTGACAATGTGTGTGTTCATTTTATGTGTGTGTGTGTGTGTGTGTGTGTGTGTGTGTGTGTGTGTGTGTGTGTGTGTGTGTGTGTGTGTGTGTGTGTGTGTGTGTGTGTGTGTGTGTGTGTGTGTGTGTGTGTGTGTGTGTGTGTGTGTGTGTGTGTGTGTACCTGCATTGCTTGCTGTTTGGGGTTTTAGGCTGGGTTTCTGTACAGCACTTTGAGATATCAGCTGATGTAAGAAGGGCTATATAAATACATTTGATTTGATTTGATATGTGCATCTGTGTGTAGGTGTGTGTGTGTGCACGTGTGTCACTCTCACTCACACGTTGGTGGTGAAGATGCCGTAGATGAGGTCCTGTTCGGGCAGATAGAAGGTGCTCTGCAGCTCGTTATAGTAGAAGGGGATCTCTCCTGACCGCGAGCAGTTCAACCGCGCCTTCATGAACGTAGTCCAAGTGTCCTCCAATAGGAAGCGACCGCCCACGTCGTTCTTACAGACCCGGGCGACCCGGGAGAACACGGTCCGACCGCAGTCGTGTTCGACTGCGTTCTCTCTCAGGAAGAAATAGGTGAAGAGACCCACCTCATAGACTGAGATAAAGTGAGGGTCTGGAGGAGAGAGGGAAGGAGGGAGGGAGAGGAGGGGAAGGAGAAGGGGAGGGTGAGAGGGAGGGGAGAAGAGAGAAATAGAGAAAGAGAGGGAGGGAAGGTGTAAGTTAGGCATGAGATATGGTATTTCAGCTCCAAACGGCTGATGCAGCGGCAGGAATGTGAGCAATGATGTTGTTGGCATGGAATCAGTAGTTTTCTCTTCCTTACACTTTCCTATTACCATTAGGACTCATCCTCTAGTATTCCTTACACTTTCCTATTACCATTAGGACTCATCCTCTAGGATTCCTTACACTTTCCTATTACCATTAGGACTCATCCTCTAGGATTCCTTACACTTTCCTATTACCATTATGACTCATCCTCTAGGATTCCTTACACTTTCCTATTACCATTATGACTCATCCTCTAGGATTCCTTACACTTTCCTATTACCATTAGGACTCATCCTCTAGGATTCCTTACACTTCCCTATTACCATTAGGACTCATCCTCTAGGATTCCTTACACTTTCCTATTACCATTATGACTCATCTTCTAGGATTCCTTACACTTCCCTATTACCATTAGGACTCATCCTCTAGGATTCCTTACACTTTACTATTACCATTATGACTCAACCTCTAGGATTCCTTACACTTTCCTATTACCATTATGACTCATCCTCTAGGATTCCTTACACTTTCCTATTACCATTAGGACTCATCCTCTAGGATTCCTTACACTTTCCTATTACCATTAGGACTCATCCTCTAGGATTCCTTACACTTCCCTATTACCATTAGGACTCATCCTCTAGGATTCCTTACACTTTCCTATTACCATTATGACTCATCCTCTAGGATTCCTTACACTTTCCTATTACCATTATGACTCAACCTCTAGGATTCCTTACACTTTCCTATTACCATTATGACTCAACCTCTAGGATTCCTTACACTTTCCTATTACCATTATGACTCAACCTCTAGGATTCCTTACACTTTCCTATTACCATTATGACTCATCCTCTAGGATTCCTTACACTTTCCTATTACCATTATGACTCATCCTCTAGGATTCCTTACACTTTCCTATTACCATTAGGAGTCATCCTCTAGGATTCCTTACACTTCCCTATTACCATTAGGACTCATCCTCTAGGATTCCTTACACTTTCCTATTACCATTATGACTCATCCTCTAGGATTCCTTACACTTTCCTATTACCATTATGACTCAACCTCTAGGATTCCTTACACTTTCCTATTACCATTATGACTCAACCTCTAGGATTCCTTACACTTTCCTATTACCATTATGACTCAACCTCTAGGATTCCTTACACTTTCCTATTACCATTATGACTCATCCTCTAGGATTCCTTACACTTTCCTATTACCATTAGGACTCATCCTCTAGGATTCCTTACACTTCCCTATTACCATTAGGACTCATCCTCTAGGATTCCTTACACTTTCCTATTACCATTATGACTCAACCTCTAGGATTCCTTACACTTTCCTATTACCATTATGACTCATCCTCTAGGATTCCTTACACTTTCCTATTACCATTAGGACTCATCCTCTAGGATTCCTTACACTTCCCTATTACCATTAGGACTCATCCTCTAGGATTCCTTACACTTCCCTATTACCATTAGGACTCATCCTCTAGGATTCCTTACACTTTCCTATTACCATTAGGACTCATCCTCTAGGATTCCTTACACTTTCCTATTACCATTATGACTCATCCTCTAGGATTCCTTACACTTCCCTATTACCATTAGGACTCATCCTCTAGGATTCCTTACACTTTCCTATTACCATTAGGACTCATCCTCTAGGATTCCTTACACTTTCCTATTACCATTAGGACTCATCCTCTAGGATTCCTTACACTTCCCTATTACCATTAGGACTCATCCTCTAGGATTCCTTACACTTCCCTATTACCATTAGGACTCATCCTCTAGGATTCCTTACACTTTCCTATTACCATTAGGACTCATCCTCTAGGATTCCTTACACTTTCCTATTACCATTATGACTCATCCTCTAGGGTTCCTTACACTTTCCTATTACCATTATGACTCATCCTCTAGGGTTCATAACACTTTCCTATTACCATTATGACTCATCCTCTAGGATTCCTTACACTTTCCTATTACCATTAGGACTCATCCTCTAGGGTTCCTTACACTTTCCTATTACCATTAGGACTCATCCTCTAGGATTCCTTACACTTTCCTATTACCATTAGGACTCATCCTCTAGGATTCCTTACACTTTCCTATTACCATTAGGACTCATCCTCTAGGGTTCCTTACACTTTCCTATTACCATTATGACTCATCCTCTAGGATTCCTTACACTTTCCTATTACCATTATGACTCATCCTCTAGGATTCCTTACACTTTCCTATTACCATTATGACTCATCCTCTAGGATTCCTTACACTTTCCTATTACCATTATGACTCATCCTCTAGGATTCCTTACACTTTCCTATTACCATTATGACTCATCCTCTAGGATTCCTTACACTTTCCTATTACCATTATGACTCATCCTCTAGGATTCCTTACACTTTCCTATTACCATTAGGACTCATCCTCTAGGATTCCTTTCACGTTAGAACATAAGGAGTGCCTCTAGCCAGTTACAGTTGGCTGTTCAGTAATGTATTGGCATTGACATAGAATTGCTAGAATGCAAATACCCCATCAAGTTTATGTTCCCTGATGGGTGATGTCAGGGATGTTCCCATATTGAATGTACCCATAACCAGGAAGCAAAGCAGGAAGTACAGTCATGATCCAATTGTAATTCTATTCCTACACTATTAGACAAAATAGTTCCAAAAGGGTTCTTCGGCTCTAGGTTCTTTGAAGAGCCCTTTTTGGCTCTAGGTAGAACCCTTTTGGGGGTTCTACATGGATCCCAAAAGCGTTCTACCTGGAACCAAAAAGGGTTCTTCAAAGGGTTCTCTTTTTTTCTAAGAGTGTTTGGTACAGATGAGTGTTTACCGTTGAGCCATTTGGAGTTGTACTGGGCTGTTCGCAGCGGCGGCATGTTACCAAGGCTACGGTAGATGACAGGGTCACGACCCGAGAAGTCGATGACAGTGGCGGCGTAGAGTTCGCCCTTCTCTGTTACCATGGCAGTGGAGTTGTGACGCGGGTCGTAGGGGCATCTCGCCACCCCGTTCACCGTGTCCATCACCCGACTGATGTTTCCTATCTGGAAGAGGATGGAAGAAGGGTGAGGATAGAGGTATGTCCAGATGTCCAGCCTAGGATCCTATACAGCAGGAACAGGCCACTCCAATCAGCTGCGGGCTGGATTTGGCGCAGACACCTGCTATACAGTATGCATGGCCAAAACATCCCTTCATACTACACTGAACACAAATAGAAACGCAACATGGAAAGTGTTGGTCCCAGAAATGTTCCATCGGCACAAACATCTTATTTCTCTCAAATTTTGGGCCCAAATCTGTTTACATCCCTGTTAGTGCATCTTATGTGGGGGACAATAGAAGGACACTCTAAAATGTACAGTTTTGTTACACAACACAATGCCACAGATCTCTCAAGTTGAGGGAGTGTGCAATTGGCATGCTAACTGCAGGAATGTCCACCAGAGCTGTTGCCAGAGAAGTGAATGTTCATTTCTCTACCATAAGCCCACTCCAATGTCATTTTTGAGAATTTGGCAGTAAGTCCACGAACCACGCCAGCCCACATCCGGCTTCTTCACCTGCGGGATCGTCTGAGACCAGCCACCCGGACAGCTGATGAAACTGTGGGTTTGCACAACCAAATAATTGTGTGCTCTTCACGGATGAATCCCGTTTTCTACTGTACCGGTAGATGTCAGACAGCGGGTATGGCGTCGTGTGGGTGAGTGATTTTCTGATGTCAACATTGTGAACAGAGTGCTCCATCCTGTTACTCCGCTCTCATCTCCCTCTCCTGTAACTCCTCTCTCATCCCCCTCTCCCTCTCCTGTTACTCCTCTCTCATCTCTCTCTCCCTCTCCTGTTACTGCTCTCTCATCTCCCTCTCCTGTTACTCCTCTCTCATCCCCCTCTCCTGTTACTCCTCTCTCATCCCCCTCTCAGTCTCTGGTTACTCCTCTCTCATCCCCCTCTCCCTCTCCTGTTACTCCACTCATCTCCCTCTCCTGTTACTCCACTCATCTCCCTCTCCTGTTACTCCTCTCTCATCCCCCTCTCCCTCTCCTGTTACTCATCTCCCTCTCCCTCTCCTGTTACTCCTCTCTCATCCCCCTCTCCCTCTCCTGTTACTTCTCTCTCTTCTCCCTCCCCTCTGTTACTCCTCTCTAATCCCCCTCTCCCTCTCCTGTTACTCCTCTCTCATCCCCCCCTCTCCCGTTACAGCTCTCTCGTCCCCCTCTCCCTCTCCTGTTACTCATCTCCCTCTCCCTCTCCTGTTACTCCTCTCTCATCCCCCTCTCTCCTGTTACTCCTCTCTCATCTCCTTCAACTCTATCTTCATCCTCCTCTCCCTCTCTCTCTCACCTGCCGGGTGGTGCAGACGGGGGTAAAGGCGTTGGTTCCACAGGTAAAGATCCGCCTCCCGGTGATGAGCAGGACCCGGATGTAGTTCTGACACTCATCCTGCGGGGACGGGAACACGGGAGGTCAAAGGTCAAAGATGTCATAACACCACCAAACTGAAAACTCTTCCCTGTGTTTGCATAATGCCATTGTGGCCACTGGTGCAGTGGTCTATGTTAATTTATTCCTGTACAAGGTTAGTACAGATTCTAGTACACTTCATTGAAGCTATCTAAATATCTCTGGTGAGGGCAGCCACTTTAATGTAGAACTCTACCAGTCGTCTGTCTTCCTCTATCTAAATATCTCTGGTGAGGGCAGCCCCTTTAATGTAGAACTCTACCAGTCGTCTGTCTTTCTCTATCTAAATATCTCTGGTGAGGGCAGCCCCTTTAATGTAGAACTCTACCAGTCGTCTGTCTTCCTCTATCTAAATATCTCTGGTGAGGGCAGCCCCTTTAATGTAGAACTCTACCAGTCGTCTGTCTTTCTCTATCTAAATATCTCTGGTGAGGGCAGCCCCTTTAATGTAGAACTCTACCAGTCGTCTGTCTTCCTCTATCTAAATATCTCTGGTGAGGGCAGCCCCTTTAATGTAGAACTCTACCAGTCGTCTGTTTTTCTCTATCTAAATAGTCCAGAACTGCCAGACAGCTACAATACCTCTGTCTTTCCTTTGCTCTGACACGACCGCTTAGTGTCTTCATCTGGTCCCCATTCTACTGCCTAGAGAAGAAAATTACACAAAGAAATTACATATAAACGTGTGCACAATAACGTGGACAGAATGTGTAGATTGGATCCTTGCTAAATCAGATTTAGTATGGGATATGAATTGTATATACTATTATACATACACTATTATACATACTCATACACAAAAGTATGTGGACACCCCTTTTTAGCCACACCCGTTGCTGACAGGTGTATAAAATTGAGCGCACAGCCATGCAATCTCCATAGACAAACATTGACAGTAGAATGACCCATACTGACTTTCAACGTGGCACGGTCATAGGATGCCACCTTTCCAACAAGTCAGTTCATCAAATTTCTGCCCTGCTAGAGCTGCCCCGGTCAACTGGAAATGCTGCTATTGTGAAGTGGAACGTCTAGGAGCAACAATGGCTCAGCCGCGAAGTGGTAGGCCACACAAGCTCACAGAACGGGACATCCAGGTGCTGAAGCGTGTTGCTCGTAAAAATACTCTGTCCTCGAATGCAACACTCACTACCGACTTCCAAACTGCCTCTGGAAGCAAAATCAGCACAAGAACTGTTTGTCGGGAGCATCATGAAACGGGTTTCCATGACCGAGCAGCCGCACACAAGCTTAAGATCACCATGCACAATGCCATGTGTTGGCTGGAGTGGTGTAAAGCTTGCCCGCCATTGGACTCTGGAGCAGTAGAAACATGTTCTCTGGAGTGATGAATCACGCTTCCATCTGGCAGTCTGACAGACGAATCTGGGTTTGGCGGATGCCAGGAGAACACTACCTGCCCCAATGCAGAGTGCCAACTGTAAAGTCTGGTGGAGGAGGAGTAATGTGAGGCTGGTTTTCATGGTTCGGGCCCCTTAGTTCCAGTGAAGGGAAATCTTAACGCTACAGCATACAATGACATTCTAGACGATTCTGTGCTTCCAACTTTGTGGCAATAGTTTGGTGAAGGCCCTTTCCTGTTTCAGCATGACAATGCCCCTGTGCACAAAGCGAGGTCCATACAGAAATGGTTTGTCGAGATTGGTGTGGAAGAACTTGACTGGCCTGCACAGAGCCCTGACCTCAAACACATTGAACCCCTTTGAGATGAATTAAAACACGACTGCGAGCCAGGCCTAATCGCCCAACATCAGTGCCCGACCTCACTAATACTTTTGTAGGTGAATGGAAGCAAGTCCCCGCAGCAATGTTCCAACATCTAGTAGAAAACCTTCCCAGAAGAGTTGAGGCTGTTATAGCAGCAAAGGGGGGAACAACTCCATATTAATGTCCATGATTTTGGAATGAGATGTTCGACAAGCAGGTGTCCACATACTTTTGTAGTGTATAATACATGTATACTGTTAACTATGAATTGTTGTTTGCACATTTACACAGCTAATGCAAGACATATGACAAATTACATTACACTGATCCCTCCCAACTCAATTACTGCCCTGCTAGAGCTGCCCTGGTCAACTGGAAATGCTGTTATTGTGAAGTGGAACGTCTAGGAGCAACAATGGCTCAGCCGCGAAGTGGTAGGCCACACAAGCTTACAGAACGGGACCGCTGAGTGCTGAAGCGCGTTGTGCGTAAAAATACTCTGTCCTCGATTGCAGTCAATCACTCCAGGCTAATCACCATGGCTACTCCCCCCAACTCAATCACTCCAGTCTAATCATCATGGCTACTCCCCCCAACTCAATCACTCCAGTCTAATCACTATGGCTATACCCCCAACTCAATCACTCCAGTCTAATCACCATGGCTACTCCCCCCAACTCAATCACTCCAGTCTAATCATCATGGCTACTCCCCCCAACTAAATCACTCCAGTCTAATCATCATGGCTACTCCCCCCAACTCAATCACTCCAGTCTAATCATCATGGCTACTCCCCCCAACTCAATCACTCCAGTCTAATCACCATGGCTACACCCCCAACTCAATCACTCCAGTCTAATCACCATGGCTACAACAATTGGATCTTGACCACAGGCCAAACAAAAACAAGTCATCCAGCTAACACAAAATGTTCTAACAACATTTGCACATGGTTCCCCTATTTTGCATATAACTTTCCAGGAATAGTTTTTTGGGTTCAGTAAGGTAGCCTAGTGGTTAGAGCGTTGGCCTAGTAACTGAAAGGTTGCAAGATCAAATCCCTGAGCTGACAAGGTAAAAAATCTGTCGTTCTGCCCCTGAACAAGGCAGTTAACCCACTGTTCCTAGGGTGTCATTGAAAATAAGAATTTGTTCTTAACTGACCTGCCTAGTTAAATAAAGGTAAACAAAATAATCGGGCATAAGAATAGTAGTCTGATTAAACTGTATTCTCTGTTCATACAATTTCATTGTGGTGAAGAAAGCTGAGAGCGAAAAGCAGCACCTCCTTTTTTGGGGAAATGTTATCATAGTTCTGGGAAACTGTCTGAAACTGCAAATCAAGGTTTGTTTAAACCATAAATATCAGTGTAAACAAACGTAGTAAATACAATTGTGTGCACATCTCAAGGCCCAAAATTGCTGCCCAAGACTGCAATTTAATTTCACTAAAATAGCTGATAAATACATTGGTATGTGTCCTACCATTACAATGCTGACCTGCACAAACTATTTACCTGCACAAACTATTTACCTGCACAAACTATTTCCTATTTCCTATTAAACCGATATATCTCTCAGATCCTCAAACTTAAGGGGACTCCTTACACTGACACACATTACAGTACACTGTAGCATTTCACTGTGCTTTACTTTGGAGCCATTGAAACCGGCCTCAGCCTCGTGAAAGTTCACTGCTAAACTCACTCCCACCAAGTCTTTCCCTCAGTCACCCCTGACAACAGAGCTCCCAAATCTACTTCTAAAGATCAGGGACAAAGCGTGAATGAATGACCAAACTGAAAACGCTTCCCTGTGTTTGCATAATGCTATTGTGGCCACTGGTGCAGTGGTCGATTAAGGAGTTGGATCTCAGAGGTGTCATTCATGGTTCACTTGCTCTGATAGGCTGACCAGGGCCTCCAAAGTCACACATGTCACTCCCTCCCCCCAGCCTGCTCCTTGTCCGTTCATTCAGTATAGCGTTGATGAATGACATGAGACTCTTATTGAGACGGTCAGTGGGATCATTGTTCGAGGACACACCTTAAGTACCTGGATATATACTGACTACACTCCTTACGTACCTGGATATATACTGACTACACTCCTTACGTCCCTGGATGTATACTGACTACACTCCTTACGTCCCTGGATGTATGCTGACTACACTCCTTACGTACCTGGATGTATACTGACTACACTCCTTACGTACCTGGATGTATACTGACTACACTCCTTACGTCCCTGGATGTATACTGACTACACTCCTTACGTACCTGGATGTATGCTGACTACACTCCTTAAGTACCTGGATGTATGCTGACTACACTACTTAAGTACCTGGATGTATACTGACTACACTCCTTAAGTACCTGGATGTACAGTATACTGACTACACTCCTTACGTACCTGGATGTATGCTGACTACACTCCTTAAGTACCTGGATGTATGCTGACTACACTCCTTACGTCCCTGGATGTATACTGACTACACTCCTTAAGTACCTGGATGTATACGGACTACACTCCTTAAGTACCTGGATGTATACTGACTACACTCCTTAAGTACCTGGATGTATGCTGACTACACTCCTTACATACCTGGATGTATACTGACTACACTCCTTAAGTACCTGGATGTATGCTGACTACACTCCTTAAGTACCTGGATGTATGCTGACTACACTCCTTAAGTACCTGGATGTATACGGACTACATTCCTTAAGTACCTGGATGTATACTGACAACAAAGTTCAGTACTTTTTAAAGGCACGTTTAACATTTTAACATTTGCCGATAGTGGTACAGCGTAGGATCTTAATTTGAACCAGTTTGCTACAGCAGGAAAAAAATCCTGCAGCAACAGGAAATTTTTATTATTATCTGGATTATAATTAATGGTCATCTTTGTAGCATATTAGTGTTTTTCATCATGAATTTTGTTCTGGAGGCAGCGCTGCGGAGTGGTCACTCGCTAGCACAGCCACAAATTCATAAAATCTGATTTTAAACCTAACCCTTTCAAAGTGGAAATTACAAACTTCAGAAGCCTTTTTAAACCTGAAACATACTACAAGTTAAAATTTCCTGCATAACAGGAAAGTTCTCCTGCAAAAGGGTGATCAAATTAAAATCCTACATCTGTATATTGAACTTGTAAAACAACCTTGTAAGAAATTATTTATGTTATACGCAGTCATCCTTGAACTTCCAAATAAAATCATTGTACCTTGTCTCCATGGATACAAATGGATCATAATTCGTAGAGAAAAAACACTCCAATCATATCATTAAAGGAGAGGGGTTCTTTGTAATATTCACGGTATGTCCTTTAGTTGTATACTGATGAAAAGCAATTCATACAGTTAATGACATATCAAGGAGCCATTGTAAGAGATGGAATATATTTATAATATCCCTAAGACAGACAGCCGGACGGCCGGATGGACAGGAAGACATTTGTGCATTCTGCAGCACTGGGACATTTCCAAAACAGCTTATTCAGATTGATTTTAGGGAGACGTTTGATGGGTATTATCCCAAGAAAGCAATGACGTGGCCCTCAGGACAAATCTGACAGAAAGTTCATGACTGACATCAAATTGATCAGCCGTTTAGCAATGACAGAGTAGGGATCAGGGGAGGGAGAGGAGACAAGGGAGAGAGAGAGCGAGACAGAGAGAAAGAGAGAAAGAGAGTGCAATAGACAGAGAGATAGACAGAGAGAGAGAGACAGAGACAGAGAGAGAGACAGAGAGAGAGAGAGCGCAATAGACAGAGAGATAGACAGAGAGAGCGAGACAGAGACAGAGAGACAGAGAGACAGAGAGAGAGAGACAGAGACAGCGAGACAGAGAGAGAGCGAGACAGAGAGAAAGAGAGTGCGATAGACAGAGACAGAAAGACAGAGAGGGAGACAGAGAGAAACAGAGAGAGATAAATAGACAGAGAGATTAATGTTTATTTATTTTCCCTTTTGTACTTTAACTATTTGCACATAATCTGAATTTGATATTTCTTTATTATTTCTGTGAATGTAAAGTAAAGTTTACTGTTCATTCTTTTATTGTTTATTTCACTTTTGCTTATTATCTATTTCCCTTGCTTTGACAATGTAAACATGTGTTTCCCATGCCAATAAAGCCCCTTAAATTGAAATTGACAGAGAGAGAGGGGGGGTGCAATTTGAGAGTGAGGGGGCAGAGTAAAGGTAGCTGGGTAGATCCCGTTCCTGTGTGATGTAACTCCTGGTAAACACCAATTTGGCCCAGTAAACCCTCAGTGTGTTGACATTCCTAACCCCCTCCCCTTCCCCCACTAAGCTAAGGAACGGAGCCCACTGGCCAACCGTTACTCTGATGTGTCTGGTCTCTTCTACAATTTCAACAAACTACATGGTTGCCTAGCTACCATTTGGAAGAGTGAAAACAGCCCTAAGTAATGTGGTGTGTAATAACAGTGGGAGCATGGAGAGCTGTGAACTGCTTACCTGTAAGAGAGAAGCATTACTGAGACTCAGTCTGAAGAGGTGATTTCTGAAGATAGAGGAGAGAGAGTTCTAACCAACATGATGGCATATTCTACGTCAGTAAAAAAACAAGCAAAAGTCTGTTGTGTTGGATGTGTGTGTATATGTAAAATAGGTGGTCTGTGTGTGGGTTGCGCATGTGTGTGTGTGTGTGTGTGTGTGTGTGTGTGTGTGTGTGTGTGTGTGTGTGTGTGTGTGTGTGTGTGTGTGTGTGTGTGTATCTCACCTAGCTCCCACAATCAGCTGGTTTCTGGTCAGGTCAAGGGTCAGCTGGGAAAAGTCCTTCACTCCGGGACGAGAGAATCGTGACATCCAGGGACTCAATGCTGAAAGGAGGAAGAGGAGGGAAGGAAGAAGAGAAGGAAGAGGAGGATTAGGAGTACGAGGTGGTGAAACAAGTGTGAACATCCAGTCAGTTTGGAAACCGACACCAAACGGTCGCTGGCTCAGGCCCTGCTCTGACTGTGTGAAATGTCTCTCCCCTGACGCTTTACCTGGAACATAGGGATGAGCCTTTCAGCCTGTGTCATCTACTGATTTTTCACGAGGCATCAGTTCAATCCAGCTCCTGTAGATCCGTTATGACAGTAGCAGGCTAACACACAGTAGTAGCATGTTGACACGTCTGTATCATATCAAGATCAGTGCGACTGTGAGAGCGGGCGGCTCAAAACCAACAACTGTCAAACCAGCAGATAATCTCTCCTTGAGCCCTGTGCTGAAACGCATGCTGACCCTTACCAGAGGCTGAGCTAACGCTAGCCTGCTTCATT
This sequence comes from Salvelinus alpinus, assembly GCF_045679555.1. Classification (NCBI taxonomy): domain Eukaryota; kingdom Metazoa; phylum Chordata; class Actinopteri; order Salmoniformes; family Salmonidae; genus Salvelinus; species Salvelinus alpinus. The sequence goes on along the minus strand of NC_092095.1, from coordinate 66,602,352 downwards.
AGATGGAGAATGAGAGACAGGGGGAGAGTTAGGGGGAGGGAGAGAGAGAAAGAGAGTGAGAGACAGAGAGAGAGAGAGAAAGAGGGGGGAGACAAGAGGGAGACAGAGGAAGAGAGGCCGGGAGAGAAAAAAAGAGAGAGCAAGAGACAGAGAGAGAGTGAGAGAGAGAGGGGAGAGAGGGGGGGTGTTAGAGAGAGAGAATGAGATGGGGGAGACAAAGAGGTCTTTGGGGGGAGGGAGGGATATACCCAAAGCAATAAAGCCAGGGTTTGTTTTGGTGCCCTGATGTTAATGCAACTCGACACCCAGTCAAAACAGCCAAGGCTCAGGACTCTGCACCAATAGAAAGACTTTGATGGGCAAATATAAACAGTTTAGCTTGGATGCGTCCAACTAGGGACTTTAAATTGAGGAGATAGAGACACAACTTCAAAACAAATGGGAAAAGTCAGAGAAGGCGAGCAAGACGTTCTCATATAGGCTACCCAGGCTGGGACGTGATATCAGCCTAAACTACATTCTTGCAATAAAGTTCAGTATACTGTATCTCAGCAACAGCTTAATATATAGATCCTTTCTACAGAGGACAGGTGATGTTAAGTGTATTTCAAAATCATAATACTGTAATATAAAAAAAGCATCAGCCATTGAGATAGTATTGTAAAATGTGAAACTCCCCACCACTCCTCTAACACAGACAGACTGTTAATCAGAACCACAAACACCCCGAACCTCACACTGTTAAAACAGACCTTTGGTTCTTTGTCCATAAATAACCTTAATGCTCCCTCTGGGTAGGAATAATCTCCTTAATAAATGAGAAATGGTATCCTGCCTAAAGGTTAGTCCCTCTGAAACCTTTCAATGACGACGAGATTAAATATGAAAAATGGCCCACAACTTCTGACAGCATTCGTATCACACCATAAACATCCACTTCTGTACAGAGCTGCTACTGTACACTGCTATGAGCTCTTTACAAAATGTCTCACCTAGTTCTCACTAACACAATGTTGTGTAGTAATGCCTGTTTCACACCAGGTCAGAACATGCAGTGGCTACAGTTGTATTCTCTAGTAGATAGATCAATGAATACATGTATTGAATACTCTCATCTCTCATAGGGAAATGTGCAGCAACATACAGGCTTGACACAATGTCACTGGATCTGAACGGCTTCAAATCAAATCAAATATTATTGGTCACATACACATGGTTAGCAGATGTTATCGGGAGTGTAGCGAAACGCTTGTAAAAGGACTAGAAGCGAGGCAGCCCTCTCTTTCGACGCCATCTTTAAAAGGCTTCAGTCCATGTCAATGTTTGTCTACAGCGGGGGATGGGCAACTGCTTCTTTTGTAGGCCTGCGATCAATTCCACCCCCAAAATATGTCAGTCACTGACAGCACGTGTCAGCTAACATGTTTTAGATTGGTGAGTTAGTCTTGCCAGCTATCTAAATTTGTAGTAATCATGGTTTAATTACCGACCGGCCCATTGATTTTATTATGTCACTCTCACTCAGATATATTAAAAACTGCTAACATTTCTCTCCACCCAATGGGCAAATGTGAAGATTGCAGGAAATAACTCTAAAACGTCAGATTTTTCTCTCTGCTGTCATGAGGGGGAAAAGTTAATGTCCTTTCGGGCCGTGAAAAAGCTGACTGCATGTTTTACATTTGTAAACAATTCTTATTTACAATGGCGGCCAGACCCAGACGACGCTGGGCCAATTGTGTGCCGCCCTATGGGACTCCCAATCACAGCCGGTTGTGATACAGCCTGGAATCGAACCAGGGTGTCTGTAGTGACACCTCAAGCACTGAGATGCAGTGCCTTAGACCGCTGCGCTACTCAGGAGCCCTGTGTGGGTAGGCAGACCCGCGAGCCACTCGGGAGCCCTGTGTGGGTAGGCAGACCCGCGAGCTACTCGGGAGCCCTGTGTGGGTAGGCAGACCAGCGAGCCACTCGGGAGCCCTGTGTGGGTAGGCAGACCCGCGAGCCACTCAGGAGCCCTGTGTGGGTAGGCAGACCCGCAAGCCACTCGGGAGCCCTGTGTGGGTAGGCAGACCCGCGAGCCACTCAGGAGCCCTGTGTGGGTAGGCAGACCCGCGAGCCACTCGGGAGCCCTGTGTGGGTAGGCAGACCCGCGAGCCACTCGGGAGCCCTGTGTGGATATGCAGACCCGCAAGCCACAGTGGCCCCTCATGATGAGTTCAGATTTCTTGTGGCCCCACCCACATCAGAGTTGCCCATCCGGTCTCCAGTAAGACAACAATAGCAGACAGCCCTGTTCCCTGAGGTACATGGTGATGCCAGTCTCAGCCACATTGAACCAGCGTGTAACAAGTGTCTGATGATTGACAGTTGACTGACAGGACAGTTTACCATTCTCCCCTCTCTTCCTCCTCCACCTCCTCTCCTCAGACCCCTTTCAGACACTACACCCCTGAGGGGGGGAGCATCCTGGCAAAGGACAGACACTTTCTAACAGACATTCAAATGGAGTGGAAAGTTCTCTCTCTCTCTCTCTCTCTCTCTCTCTCTCTCTCTCTCTCTCTCTCTCTCTCTCTCTCTCTCTCTCTCTCTCTCTCTCTCTCTCTCTCTCTCTCTCTCTCTCTCTCTCTCTCTCTCTCTCTCTCTCTCTCTCTCTCTCTCTCTCTCTCTCTCTCTCTCTCTCTCTCTCTCTCTCTCTCTCTCTCTCTCTCTCTCTCTCTCTCTCTCTCTCTCTCTCTCTTTGTCTCTCTCTCTCTCTTTGTCTTTGTCTTTGTCTCTGTCTCTGTCTCTGTCTCTGTCTCTGTCTCTGTGTCTCTCTCTCTCTCTCTCAATTCAATTCAATTCAATTCAAGGGGCTTTATTGGCATGGGAAACATGTGTTAACATTGCCAAAGCAAGTGAGGTAGGTAATATACAAAAGTCAAATAAACAATAAAAATGAACAGTAAACATTACACATACAGAAGTTTCAAAACAATAAAGACATTACAAATGTCATATTATATATATGCAGTGTTGTAACAATGTACAAATGGTTAAAGCACACAAGTTAAAATAAATAAACATAAATATGGGTTGTATTTACAGTGGTGTTTGTTCTTCACTGGTTGCCCTTTTCTTGTGGCAACAGGTCACAAATCTTGCTGCTGTGATGGCACACTGTGGAATTTCACCCAGTAGATATGGGAGTTTATCAAAATTGGATTTGTTTTCGAATTCCTTGTGGATATGTGTAATCTGAGGGAAATATGTCTCTCTAATATGGTCATACATTGGGCAGGAGGTTAGGAAGTGCAGCTCAGTTTCCACCTCATTTTGTGGGCAGTGTGCACATAGCCTGTCTTCTCTTGAGAGCCATGTCTGCCTACGGCGGCCTTTCTCAATAGCAAGGCTATGCTCACTGAGTCTGTACATAGTCAAAGCTTTCCTTAAGTTTGGGTCAGTCACAGTGGTCAGGTATTCTGCCACTGTGTACTCTCTGTTTAGGGCCAAATAGCATTCTAGTTTGCTCTGTTTTTTTGTTAATTCTTTCCAATGTGTCAAGTAATTATCTTTTTGTTTTCTCATGATTTGGTTGGGTCTAATTGTGCTGTTGTCCTGGGGCTCTGTGGGGTGTGTTTGTGTTTGTGAACAGAGCCCTAGGACCAGCTTGCTTAGGGGACTCTTCTCCAGGTTCATCTCTCTGTAGGTGATGGCTTTGTTATGGAAGGTTTGGGAATCGCTTCCTTTTAGGTGGTTGTAGAATTTAACGGCTCTTTTCTGGATTTTGATAATTAGTGGGTATCGGCCTAATTCTGCTCTGCATGCATTATTTGGTGTTCTACGTTGTACACGGAGGATATTTTTGCAGAATTCTGCATGCAGAGTCTCAATTTGGTGTTTGTCCCATTTTGTGAAATCTTGGTTGGTGAGCGGACCCCAGACCTCACAACCATAAAGGGCAATGGGCTCTATGACTGATTCAAGTATTTTTAGCCAGATCCTAATTGGTATGTTGAAATTTATGTTCCTTTTGATGGCATAGAAGGCCCTTCTTGCCTTGTCTCTCAGATCGTTCACAGCTTTGTGGAAGTTACCTGTGGTGCTGATGTTTAGGCCGAGGTATGTATAGTTTTTTGTGTGCTCTAGGGCAACGGTGTCTAGATGGAATTTGTGGTCCTGGTGACTGGACCTTTTTTGGAACACCATTATTTTGGTCTTACTGAGATTTACTGTCAGGGCCCAGGTCTGACAGAATCTGTGCAGAAGATCTAGGTGCTGCTGTAGGCCCTCCTTGGTTGGTGACAGAAGCACCAGATCATCAGCAAACAGTAGACATTTGACTTCGGATTCTAGTAGGGTGAGACCGGGTGCTGCAGACTGTTCTAGTGCCCGCGCCAATTCGTTGATATATATGTTGAAGAGGGTGGGGCTTAAGCTGCATCCCTGTCTCACCCCACGACCCTGTGTGAAGAAATGTGTGTGTTTTTTGCCAATTTTAACCGCACACTTGTTGTTTGTGTACATGGATTTTATAATGTCGTATGTTTTACCCCCAACACCACTTTCCATCAATTTGTATAGCAGACCCTCATGCCAAATTGAGTCGAAGGCTTTTTTGAAATCAACAAAGCATGAGAAGACTTTGCCTTTGTTTTGGTTTGTTTGGTTGTCAATTAGGGTGTGTAGGGTGAATACATGGTCTGTTGTACGGTAATTTGGTAAAAAGCCAATTTGACATTTGCTCAGTACATTGTTTTCATTGAGGAAATGTACGAGTCTGCTGTTAATGATAATGCAGAGTATTTTCCCAAGGTTACTGTTGACGCATATTCCACGGTAGTTATTGGGGTCAAATTTGTCTCCACTTTTGTGGATTGGGGTGATCAGTCCTTGGTTCCAAATATTGGGGAAGATGCCAGAGCTAAGGACGATGTTAAAGAGTTTTAGTATAGCCAATTGGAATTTGTTGTCTGTATATTTGATCATTTCATTAAGGATACCATCAACACCACAGGCCTTTTTGGGTTTGAGGGTTTTTATTTTGTCCTGTAACTCATTCAAGGTAATTGGAGAATCCAATGGGTTCTGGTAGTCTTTAATAGTTGATTCTAGGATTTGTATTTGATCATGTATATGTTTTTGTTCTTTATTCTTTGTTATAGAGCCAAAAAGATTGGAGAAGTGGTTTACCCATACATCTCCATTTTGGATAGATAGTTCTTCGTGTTGTTGTTTGTTTAGTGTTTTCCAATTTTCCCAGAATTGGTTATAGTCTATGGAGTCTTCAATTACCTTGAGCTGATTTCTGACGTGCTGTTCCTTCTTTTTCCGTAGTGTATTTCTGTATTGTTTTAGTGATTCGCCATAGTGAAGGCGTAGACTCAGGTTTTCCGGGTCTCTATGTTTTTGGTTGGACAGGTTCCTCAATTTATTTCTTAGATTTTTGCATTCTTTATCAAACCATTTGTCATTGTTGTTCATTTTCTTCGGTTTTCTATTTGAGATTTTTAGATTTGATAGGGAAGCTGAGAGGTCAAATATACTGTTAAGATTTTCTACTGCCAAGTTTACACCTTCACTATTGCAGTGGAACATTTTACCCAGGAAGTTGTCTAAAAGGGATTGAATTTGCTGTTGCCTAATTGTTTTTTGGTAGGTTTCCAAACTGCATTCCTTCCATCTATAGCATTTCTTAATGTTACTCAGTTCCTTTGGCTTTGATGCCTCATGATTGAGTATTGCTCTGTTCAAGTAGACTGTGATTTTGCTGTGGTCTGATAGGGGTGTCAGTGGGCTGACTGTGAACGCTCTGAGAGACTCTGGGTTGAGGTCAGTGATAAAGTAGTCTACAGTGCTACTGCCAAGAGATGAGCTATAGGTGAACCTACCATAGGAGTCCCCTCGAAGCCTACCATTGACTATGTACATACCCAGCGTGCGACAGAGCTGCAGGAGTTGTGACCCGTTTTTGTTGGTTATGTTGTCATAGTTGTGCCTAGGGGGGCATATGGGGGAGGGAATGCTGTCACCTGCAGGCAGGTGTTTGTCCCCCTGTGTGCTGAGGGTGTCAGGTTCTTGTCCAGTTCTGGCATTTAGGTCGCCACAGACTAATACATGTCCCTGGGCCTGGAAATGATTGATTTCCCCCTCCAGGATGGAGAAGCTGTCTTTATTAAAGTATGGGGATTCTAGTGGGGGGATATAGGTAGCACACAGGAGGACATTTTTCTCTGTTAAGATAATTTCCTTTTGAATTTCTAGCCAAATGTAAAATGTTCCTGTTTTGATTAATTTAATGGAGTGAGTTAGGTCTGCTCTATACCAAATTAGCATTCCCCCTGAGTCCCTTCCCTGTTTCACACCTGGTAGTTTGGTGGATGGGACTACCAGCTCTCTGTAACCTAGAGGGCAACCAGTGGGTCCGTCTCCGCTATACCATGTTTCTTGCAGGATGACAATGTCTGCATTACCGATTTCTTTGGTGAAGTCCGTGTTCCTGCTCTTTAGGCCAAAGGCAGATGACCTCAGGCCTTGGATATTCCAGGATGATATAGTGAAGGCTTTTTGTTCCATAAAGTGTCCAATGTTGTTGGCCGTGTGGTTTGGCCTCAGGCCAGTAAGTGTGAGCAGAGCCTGCTGAGCATCTGGTACATGCCGTTGGCTTGGGCGAGTGTAAGAGTGGGGGTTGGGCCTGTTTGCCCGCTCACTACCTGGGCGTATGTGTGACTTCCATGTTGATGCTCTCTTTGCGGGGGTGGGGTGCATGGGGTGGGCAGGAGTGGCATAGGTCTGATCTGAGGGGGCCTAAATGGGGTGTGGGCATGGTTGATGTGGGGGGGTGTTGATTGGTTGGGGTGGGGGTGTGGATGTGTCTGGGGGTGCTGTGGTCTGGATGTAAGTCCTCTTGGCGTGGGTCCTCTATGTGTAGGTCCACGGGGGGGTCCTGCAGGTCTTGGAGGGTGTCTCGCTGGTCTGGGTGGGGTGTCTATTGATCTGTTGCTCCTGTGTGAAGTGTTGGGGCTGCGTTTGAGAGCGATGTCCTTTAGAGTCCGGACAAAGGTGGGCACTGCTGCCTTATAGAGGTGGACCTGGTCATAGAGGCTGTTCAAGTCCAGGGTGGAGTGGTGGGCCAGGAAAACATTTGGTTTTGAGGCACAGTCACGGGAAATGCTTGCGTTTACCCGCTGTATTGTAGCAGGGTGGAAGTCTTTTCGTGGTAGCAGGGTGGAGATAACCACTTGTGCATTGGGGAAAGTAGAAGAAGCTTTTTCAATCACTCCCTTCAGTGCTGTGGCCACCCTTTCCTGCTTTGCTCTCAGGTCGTTTGTGCCTGTGTGTATTATTATGTGGCTAGGTGAGCCTAGTTTGTCCTCAGACAGAAGGTCTAGGGCGCGCTGGGTGTTTGGACACCAGAGTTTAGACACACTGTGTTTGGGAAAAAGTTTTTTTTCTTCTATATATTTCCCATTTGAGTCCATAAGGAGAACAATCTGTGTCTTGTGTTTGTTCTCAGTGGGTGTGGGGGGGTTGTCAGGAGGGCTATCAGGGTGGCTGACAGGGGGGGTGCTCAGGGGGGGTGAGAGCTGCTGGGCTTGGGTTTTTTCTTTTGTCTGTTCTGCTGTGATGTTGACTCTATGGTCAGGGTCTGGTGTGGACTGTTCTGCTGTGGTGTCGAGACTTTTGTCCGGTGCTGAGGTGGGCTGTTCTGCTGGCGTCTCTGTGGGGATGGCCACCTCCCTAGTGGGTTGTTCTCTGTCACATGCCATCCCCCTCAACCTCTCCTCCAGCAGTCTGATCCTCTCCTCCATCCCCCTCTCCCTCTCCTCCAGCAGTCTGATCCTCTCCTCTAGTGCTTTGTTCTGCTCTTGCTTCTGCTCTTTCTCCTGTTGAAGTTGTCTCACCACTGTCCAGAGTGCAGATATGTCTCTCTCCACCTCCAGCTCTCCTGGTCTGGTTAAGGGGTTGTTGTGCTGGACTGTTGTCTGGGTCTGTGCTGACTGGAGTGTAATCACCTGCTGTTCCAGCTCCACCTGCCTTACCTCCAGCTGGGTGAATTTATCCTTCATTTCAATGAGGGAGAAGTGCTCTGTACTGGGAGGTTGACTGTCTGCTGAGGGTTGCTCGTCTGTGGGGTTATATGATGAAGAGGTCTGGTCTGACCCGCTTGGGGTGGGGGTATCTTTATCAAGGGAGAGCTTCTCCTGCTGGGCTAATTCTTTGATTAGGTGAAAGTCCAGCTGAAACTGTTTGGGGTTGCCCTGTACCAATACTGTTCCAGACTTATATAGATTTATGTTAGCTGACTCAGAGTCCTCGTTGTCAAGTATCCTGAGTTTCCACCCCTCGTTAACCCCCCCTCTCTTAACCTTTTTGGGCCAGGGGTGCCGCTAGCGGCACTCCTCCCACATTCCATTGAAAAGGCAGAGCGGCAAATTCAAAAAAACATTTTTTTTAAATATTTAACTTTTACACATTAACAAGTCCAATACAGCATATGAAAGGCAGACATCTTGTGAATCTAACCACCATGTTCGATTTTTAAAATGTTTTACAGGGAAGACAAAATATGTAAATCTATTAGCTAACCACGTCAGCAAAAGAGAGCACTTTTCTAACTGCATCAGTTTTTTACTCCGTCACTAGCTATCACTAATTCGACCAAATGAAGATATATATAGCCACTAACCAAGAAACAACTTCATAAGATCACAGTCTGATAACATATTTATTGTATAGCATTTTTTTTTTTTGAAAAATGTGTATATTTATGGTATAAATCATAAATTACATTTCAGCTACAATCAGAAAGCAGCCATAACATTTACAGACACCAACATCAAATACCGAATTACTCCTCATAAAACATTTCTGAGAAATACATACTGTGCAGCAATTGAAAAACAGGATTCTTGTGATTCCAGACAATATTTCCGATTTATTAAATGTTTTACATCGAAAACTAAATGTAGCGCTAAATTAGCATAGCCACGCCAGACAGACACACTTGGGCGCGCGCGACCAGTTGACATGCACGACAGATATATGAAATAACATTATAAATTTGGTCTTACTTTGGCTGATCTTTCATCAGAATGTTGATCAAGTTGTCCTTAGTCCAGAAGAGTCGTTCAATCCCTTCAGAATGGCAACTTTCCATCTTCATTTAGCAGGGGTACTCGTCGAGTGGCACGGAACTCTCCAACGTAAACAAAATAAACATTACGGAACACGGCAAAACTCCCGAAAAAATTCAAATAATCTGATTAAACTATATTGAAAAAACATACATTACGATGACATGGTCTCATTTATCAAATCAAATCCGAGCCGGAGATAGTTCACATCCGAAACGGCAGCAAAACAAAACATGATATCTCTCCCAAGTCGCAAGCTTCTGACTTCCTGAAATTGACGGTCACGTCAAAGAAATAGGTCTTATTTCACGTCAGAACAAGATAAACGCATGATTTCTCCTCTGACGTACTCTTGACACCCAGAGGAAGGCGTACGAGGTGTGTTTCGGGTCATAAGTGGCATGACCATGTATAGGCAGAGCGTTGAAGCGAGCATAAACATCTTGCATTTTACTTCCTGGTCGGGGAAAGTGCTGCCAAAGGACTTGTGTTCCACTCAGAGAAAAAATTTAAACGGTTTTAGAAACTTGAGACTCTTTTCTATCCAATACTATTAACAATATGCATATTGTAATAGCAGAAATTGATTAAAAGGCCGTTTGAAAATTTGCGCATATTTTCCAGTTTTTCCAATTCGCCCCCTATAGCCCAAACAGGTTAACAGAGGGGTAGTGTGCTAATATAGCACTGTGCCATGCCAGGGGATGGTTTGTGTGGAAGATAAGGTTGCTGATGTTCCCATTTTTGTAATAGTCAGCAAAAAGTGTCTCTTGATTTTCCATAAGGAGCTTCATTTTGTGCTCTTTTCTTGCCTTATCATTCTTTACACTCACAGGGTACTGTATTTTAATTACCTCTGAACAGCAGGAGGGAGCTTCTAAGGCCTCTCCATTTGGTTGGGGTAGACTATTCGACTCTCCTGCCATTGTTGGGCTAATGGTCTTTGACACCTCTCACTTGACACGTCAGTGCTAGTTGAAGCTGTATCAAGTCAGTTACAGTTGAATACAGTTGAAGCTGTATCTCTCTCAGTTCCACAAAAAATCCAAGTTTAACTAACTCTAAATCTATCTTTTTTAAAGAAAATGCTGAAAAATGCAGGAGCTCATCTGATCATCTGATCATGACCTCTCTCTCTCTCTCTCTCCTTGTTAGCTAGCTAGCTTCTTTCAGGAGAGTCCCTAGCAACTGCCTAGCAACAGGTAAACAACTTAGCTAGCTAAGAAAATTGTATAATTTTACTTTTTTCGAAAGCCTTTCTTCTTTGTTTGCTGCTTGTTTGGTCTCCTAATCAGTCTTGCAGTTTTCTTTTGCTTTTTTTCGATATACTTTCCTCTAAAAACCATGTAAAATTCAATATTTTTAGGAGCTCATCTTTTCAGCTGTTGCTGCTTAATTTGGAACTCTGGAACTCTCTCTCTCTCTCTCTCTCTCTCTCGATAATGGAACCCTGAAAAGAGCTGACTGTGGAGGGAAGGAGCAAGGGAGGGGTTTTTGGGATGAGAGAGAGAAAGAATAGACAGCTCTCTTAAAAGGGAAAAGGCTCCAGAAATGAGAGGAGTCCAATTATCTACAATCACAAAATGTTGCTGTCCTTTCGGTTTCTCTTGGGCCAGACCCATATAGCTGGCTTTCCGGGCAGAGGAGTGATTGAGAAGGATGAGGCTGCAGAATCCTCAGAGGAGATAGCAGTGAATAGCAAACCATTGTGAAACTTCTCATTGGAATGATGATGCTAGTGAGGAGTAGATTTACAAAATGGTATTGGAAATCTGTCAAATACTTTCGCTATGCTTGACTGAGCTGCCCGGAGCACCGGAACCAATTGCATACTCTCAAAAATGCAAACCCTGCCTATCCAGCACAACAGGCAGACTCAAGCAAATGCTCAAAGTATCTAATGTGCTCACCTTTGTATGGGACGACGGGATGAACTTTCCTGGTACACTCCGGTAGGGGCGGGGACAGGCTCTCAAAGTTGACCAATGGCTGCTGGCATAGACAGAGTGGCAGGCAGAGGAGCAGCAGTAGACCAACGGGAGGAAGGGACACAACCTCCCACAGAGACGTCGCCATGGTTACGGGGCCAACCACGCCCACCATACCTCTAACTGGTCCTCACAGGACACACCTGAGGGAGGAAGGACAGAGCTGTCAGTCAAACATACACATGGCTAATGACGATTGGTTATAACATACAGACAGCCAATCACCACTTAGACAGTAAAGTGCAGCGAAAGACAACTAGAGCGACAATGTCTTCTGTATAAAATGTATTTGAGCTTTTAGATATTTTTACTCCTTGAAAGATATGGTAAATAAAGGTAGAAAGAGCAACATGTCAACTGAACACCATAGACAATACTACGTTTTACCTCTATGCCAGAATAGATCCATTTAACAAATCTGATCATTTAATTTAAACCTTTTAGTGACCCCAAGCCTTCCTGACCCCTGGGCCTTGTACTTTTGACCATTTTATGGGCTGGCCAATTGACACCTGTCTAGTGTGCTGACATTGTGCAGAGCTGGAGTGAGTGGCCACCAACACTGACCCAAATGACATTAGCGGGGTCAAAGGTTATAGCAACGCAACAGTAATTGAGCTACTCCCCCTATCCCAAACCCCAACATGCAAACTTATCCTGTCATTACTGATAATCACCCACATTCATTCAAATGAAGCTAGACAAGCAGGGGTTGAGGAAACAGTGTGTGGTATGAAGCTAGACAAGTAGGGGTTGAGGAAACGGTGTGTGGTATGAAGCTAGACAAACAGGGGTTGAGGAAACAGTGTGTGGTATGAAGCTAGACAAGTAGGGGTTGAGGAAACGGTGTGTGGTATGAAGCTAGACAAACAGGGGTTGAGGAAACAGTGTGTGGTATGAAGCTAGACAAGCAGGGGTTGAGGAAACGGTGTGTGGTATGAAGCTAGACAAGCAGGGGTTGAGGAAACGGTGTGTGGTATGAAGCTAGACAAGCAGGGGTTGAGGAAACGGTGTGTGGTATGAAGCTAGACAAGCAGGGGTTGAGGAAACGGTGTGTGGTATGAAGCTAGACAAGCAGGGGTTGAGGAAACAGTCCAACTTCATCCCCTTTAGCCGATAGAATAAGACAACAATGGCCTATTTTCATAGAATGGAATAGTTTAGTATAGAATAGTTTACAATATAATGATTTAGTATAGAATAGTTTAGTATAGTATAGAATAGTTTAGTATAGTATAGAAAAGTTTAGTATAGAAAAGTTTAGTATAGAATAGTTTAGTATAGAATAGTTTAGTATAGAATAGTTTAGTATACAACAGTTTAGTATAGAAAAGTTTAGTATAGAACAGTTTAGTATAGTATAGAAAAGTTTAGTATAGAAAAGTTTAGTATAGAATAGTTTAGTATAGAATAGTTTAGTATACAACAGTTTAGTATAGAAAAGTTTAGTATAGAACAGTTTAGTATAGTATAGAAAAGTTTAGTATAGAAAAGTTTAGTATAGAAAAGTTTAGTATAGAATAGTTTAGTATAGTATAGAAAAGTTTAGTATAGAATAGTTTAGTATAGAACAGTTTAGTATAGTATAAAATAGTTTAGTATAGTATAGTTTAGTTTAGTATAGAATAGTTTAGTATAGAAAAGTTTAGTATAGAATAGAATACCGGTGCGCCAAGTCTAGGACCAAAAGGCTCCTCAACAGCTTCTACCCCCAAGCCATAAGACTGCTGAACAATTCATATAATCGCCACCGGACAATTTACATTGACCCCCCCCTTACCTTTTGTACACTGCTGCTACTCGCTGTTTGTTTGTTACCTATGCATAGTCACTTCGCCCCCACCTACATGTACAGATTACCTCAACTAGCCCGTACCCCCGCACACTGACTCGGTACCTGTGCACCCTGTATATAGCCTCGTTATTGTTATTCTTATTGTGTTACTTTTTATTATTACCTTTTATTTTAGTCTACTTGGTAAATATTTTCTTCTTCTTGAACTGCACTGTTGGTTAAGGGCTTGTAAGTAAGCATTTCACGGTAAAGTCTACACTTGTATTCGGCGCATGTGACAAATGCCGTTTGATTTGATTTGAATAGTATAGAATAGTCTAGAATAGAATAGAATAGTGTATATTAGTCCATCAGAGACTGACATTCTTCTTCTGTTCTGCTCCCAACACCCCCAAGACAGACAGACTCAAACATTAACACTGCATCTGTTACTGTAAACTCCTGGTGTAGTTATTCAACCGTGTGTCTCTCTTGCACGTTGTGGGCACAGATGTGGAACCCTCATTCCTCTTTAAAGATCTGGAGCAAGTGAAGGGAAAAGGAAGCATCAAGCGTAAGTTGCTGCAGTCCTAAACATCTGGCCTTAGCTAGCTGCTCTCAGCCGCCTCGGAGACCTCTGGAGTTGGCAACTTGGCACAAGTCCAGTCTAAACCCATCTGGGTGCTTAATGCCCCACTATCACCATGGGCATCAGCAGAAGCTGGCACACACACTGTACATCACTGAGGAAAACACACACACACACACTGTACTGTATGTACATCACTGAGGAAAACACACACACAAAATCGTACTTGCACATGGACACACACACACACACACACAGCTGGCAGGCAGGCATGCTCCTTCTCACATTCCCTCTCTCCCCAATGTCCTTGTTGTAGTGCTGAAGGACTGGAGAGTTTTTAACAAAGTTAAAAAGTAAAGTTGATCATTAATGTTGGCAGTGAACCATAAGAGGCGTTCAGCCACAACTGTAATGACTTGGTGCTTGGGCGCCAAGCAGCTGCCAGGGGTGTGTGTGTGTACATGATCAGAGTCAGGTATCTTGGATGAGAGAAGGGAGGGTCTCCTTCTGTTGATTATGGCAGTAGATACAGTAGGTTGTCATGGTAACAACATGTATTGCTGATGGAAATGATTAGTGATGTGGATGATTATGAACAGATGCAGTTTTTTAAAGAGTGTCTAAATTAAGAGTTTGTGATGTAGCCTATACATGTTGTACACTGAGGGTACAAAACATTAGGAACAACTTCCTAATATTGAGTTGCACCCCCTTTTGCCCTCAGAACAGCCTCAATTCGTCGGGGCATGGACAAGGTGTTGAAAGTGTTCGACAGGGAAGCTGGCCCGTGTTGACACCAATGGATTTAACAGGCGACATCAATAAGGGATTCTTGCTTTCACCTGGATTCACCTGGTCAGTCTGTAACGTTTTGTACACTCAGTGTATATTTAGCATTTCCTCACAGGCACAATCAATGGGCTGTAGCCCCTCACTTTGACTGTAGTGAGATCTCAGCACATTGAGTTCCTTGTTAAAACAGAGACTGAGGTAATACATTCTTCATTACCAACACCTTCAAATGAGAAGTCTAAACACTTCTCCATACTGAGATCTGACATCTATCCATAACTGGTGAAGAACCATTAGGTAGAAGTCTAAACACTTTTCCATACTGAGATCTGACATCTATCCATAACTGGTGGAGAACCATTAGGTAGAAGTCTAAACACTTTTCCATACTGAGATCTGACATCTATCCATAACTGGTGGAGAACCATTAGGTAGAAGTCTAAACACTTTTCCATACTGAGATCTGACATCTATCCATAACTGGTGGAGAACCATTAGGTAGAAGTCTAAACACTTCTCCATACTGAGATCTGACATCTATCCATAACTGGTGGAGAACCATTAGGTAGAAGTCTAAACACTTCTCCATTTGAGATCTAACATCTTTCCATAAAGAAATTCCACAAATTAACTTTTAACAAGGCACACCTGTTAATTGAAATGCATTCCAGGTGACTACCTCATGAAGCTGGTTGAGAGAATGCCAAGCGTGTGCAAAGCTGTCATCAAGGCAAACGGTGGCTACTTTGAAGAATCTCAAATATAAAATATATTTTGATTTGTTTAACACTTTTTTGGTCACTACATGATTCCATATGTGTTATTTCATAGTTTTGATGTCTTCGCTATTGTTCTACAATGTAGAAAATAGTAAAAATAAAGAAAAACCCTGGAATGAGGAGGTGTGTCCATATATTACACACATACCCCAGACACTCAACCCACCAATCAGAGTATGGGAGTGTGCTTTGTCTCTCTCTCTGTATTGAAACAGCTGACCTAGAGGCTGTGGAACCCAGACACAATCCAGACCCTCCTACCACCCAGCCAGCAGTAAATCCATCAAGCAACACAACTGATTATAGGCTTTACTCCAGGCCCTCTGTTGTCTCTAATTGGCCTGTGGATCTAAGTCCTGACCAGGCAAGCTACTCACTAAACGGAACTTTATTCACTGCTGCCCTACACAGTGGGTCTATCCCAAATGGCACCCTATTCCCTATATAGTGCACTACTTTGGACCAGAGCCCTATTCCCTATATAGTGCACTACTTTGGACCAGAGCCCTATTCCCTATATAGTGCACTACTTTGGACCAGAGCCCATGGCATACAGTTCTGAAGAACCATGAATCAAACTGGACAATAGAGGCTAGTAGTCCGTGTCACAGTCTCACAGCTTGGCAACTTCTAGCCAATGGTTCTCCACCAGTTATGGATATATGTTAGATCTCAGCAGTGGTGGAAAGAGTACTCAATTGTCATACTTGAGTAGAAGTAAAGATACCTTGATAGAAAATGACTAAAATACTACTTGAGTAAAAGTCTATAAGTATTTGGTTTTAAAATATACTTAAGTATCAGAAGTAAAAGTATATGTTTTTATTGAGACAGATAGCCAAGGGCACACTACGAAACTCAGACATAATTTATGCATTTATGTTTGGTGAGTCTGCTAGGGATGACCAGGGATGTTCTCTTGAAGTGTGTGAATTGGACCCTTTTCCTGTCAAAATGTAAACGAGTACATTATTTTCTTTAGGAATGTAGTGAAGTAAAAGTTGCCAAATATATGAATAGTAAAGTAAAGTACGAATACCCCCAAAATGACCTAAGTAGTACTTTAAAGTATTTTTACTTAACTACTTTACACCACTGGATCTCAGTATGGAGAAGTGTTTAGGCTTCTAGCCAATGGCTCTCCACCAGTTAGAGAGAGAGAATAGCAGTAGTTCAGAGCTCATGACTCCAGACAGGGGAGAGTAAGGCCTGGTCCAGACAGACAGGGGAGAGTATGGGCTGGTCCAGACAGACAGGGGAGAGTAGGGGCTGGTCCAGACAGACCGGGGAGAGTAGGGGCTGGTCCAGGCAGACAGGGGAGAGTAGGGGCTGGTCCAGACAGACCGGGGAGAGTAGGGGCTGGTCCAGGCAGACAGGGGAGAGTAGGGGCTGGTCCAGACAGACAGGGGAGAGTAGGGGCTGGTCCAGACAGACAGAGGAGAGTAGGGGCTGGTCCAGACAGACCGGGGAGAGTAGGGGCTGGTCCAGACAGACAGGGGAGAGTAGGGGCTGGTCCAGACAGACAGGGGAGAGTAGGGGCTGGTCCAGACAGACAGGGGAGAGTAGGGGCTGGTCCAGGCAGACAGGGGAGAGTAGGGGCTGGTCCAGGCAGACAGGGGAGAGTAGGGGCTGGTCCAGACAGACAGAAGAGAGTAGGGGCTGGTCCAGACAGGGGAGAGTAGGGGCTGGTCCAGACAGACAGGGGAGAGTAGGGGCTGGTCCAGACAGACAGGGGAGAGTAGGGGCTGGTACAGACAGACAGGGGAGAGTAGGGGCTGGTCCAGACAGACCGGGGTGAGTAGGGGCTGGTCCAGACAGACCGGGGAGAGTAGGGGCTGGTCCAGACAGACAGGGGAGAGTAGGGGCTGGTCCAGACAGACAGAGGAGAGTAGGGGCTGGTCCAGACAGACAGGGGAGAGTAGGGGCTGGTCCAGACAGACCGGGGAGAGTAGGGGCAGAGTAGGGGCTGGACCAGACAGACAGGGGAGAGTAAGGGCTGGTCCAGACAGACAGGGGAGAGTAGGGGCTGGACTGCTCTGTAGCCTGGGGGGTTTTGAGGCAGACATGGCCCTGATAGGAGGGTGTCTGTAGCTGTAACCCTAACACCCACACACCTTCCCCACACACACACTCCCTTCATGTCTTCTAATGAGCGTTACCCGTTCTCCTCTGGCCTGCCACAGACAGTCCTCCTACACTATCTCATTCTCCCTCCTCTCTCTGCAGACCCCCTAAAGTCAGGTCTGTATTGACCATGTCTAATCCACCTCAATGGCCCAGACCCACAAAATCCCTCTAAAGCCTACTCCCAAACCAGGGGTGGCATCTCTAGAGCCCTCTATGATCCAGCTCCATTCAGATATGAGCCTTAACCAAAGAGAGGAAGAGAGAGTGAAAGAGACGGGGAGGGAGGGAGGAGAAAATATCTCAAAGAAGAAGACAGAGAACAATGTGTTATAAAAGCACATAAAGGTCCTTTATACGGATGCCAAATCCTTTTATGGACGTATCAAATGTGATCATCTGTGAAAGATGAGACAGTCTAACTACTGGGTAGAGCGAGAGATGATGTGTCAACCATGCTGAAAACCCCCTGGGAAGATGAAGGAGTGGATAAGTGCTGCGTTGGTGGCCTGTCTGGGACAGCCGTGGGACTACAGTACTGTATATACTATATGGAACAATGAGGATGTGCTGCTAACAGTGACTTAATGACCAGTTGGTCAACAAACAGCATCTTTAAAGTCAACGCTTAATGAAGGCTTAGTAAACCCTTTATAAGTCCTTCGTAGATGCTTCACAAATGTTTTAGAAGCAAAGTCACACTATATAACAGGTGTTAAGGATATATCTGGATATGTGGCATAACCCTTTAACCATCCTTTACATAACATTTATTCATGAATCATCTGTGAAGCATTTGTGAAGGTCTTAAAAATGTTTTCAAATGGTTGTTTGGTTAATTAAAGTGGGACCACAGCTTTAACATGGAACGACAACACACTATCTCTGGAGAGAGAGCAAAGCCAGTCATGGCAGACAGAATCTATCCCCCCTTTCTCTCACAGCCATGAGATGCTTTACATGTTATTGGCCAATGAAAGTCTAGACACAACAACTACCACACCATACTGGCAGTTCCTAGAAATGTGCCTTGTTAAAGGTTTCAGAATGTCAACTATTTCACTTATGGCTAATTCTCAGAGAAGTGTTCCTTCTATCAATCTATTACTAACATTGTAACTACATTAGCACTTGGTTGTACAGGGGTTTCAGCAGATTCTGAACTAATACCTAATTTGGGAAATTAAATGTTGGTTTTATGGACGAAACGGAATGGAAGTAAAAGGATTTGGAGAGCAACAAATAGTGAGGATCTGGAGTGAAGTTTGAAGAAGAAGTATAAATCTGATAAACCAGTCAATGTGTGTGAAATGACACCATTATGGCTCTAATCTGATAGTGGTAGTGGGGTGGTAGATACCTAGTCTCCATTTTGGCTCTAATCTGGTAGTGGTAGTGTGCTGGTAGATACCAAGTCTCCATTATGGCTCTAATCTTATAAAGGTAGTGGGGTGGTAGATGTCTAGTCTCCGTTTTAGGCTCTAATCTGGTAGTAGTAGTGGGGTGTTAGATGTCTCGTGCCTTTATGGCTCTAATCTGGTAGTGGTAGTGGGGTGGTAGATACATAGTCTCCATTATGGCTCTAATCTGATAGTGGTAGTGTGGTGGTAGATGCCAAGTGCCCTTATGGCTCTAATCTGATAGAGGTAGTGGGGTGGTAGATACCTAGTCTCCATTATGGCTCTAATCTGATAGAGGTAGTGGGGTGTTACTGACTAGTCTCCATTATGGCTCTAATCTGATAGAGGTAGTGGGGTATCAGATGTCTAGTTTCCCTTATGGCTCTAATCTGGTAGTGGTAGTGGGGTGGTAGATACATAGTCTCCATTATGGCTCTAATCTGGTAGTAGTAGTGGGGTGGTAGATGTCTAGTCTCCGTTTTGGCTCTAATCTGATAGAGGTAGTGGGGTGGTAGATACCTAGTCTCCATTATGGCTCTAATCTGGTAGTGGTAGTGGGGTGGAAGATACCTAGTCTCCATTATGGCTCTAATCTGATAGTGGTAGTGGGGTGGTAGATACCTAGTCTCCATTATGGCTCTAATCTGGTAGTGGTAGTGGTGTGGTAGATACCTAGTCTCAAATTATGGCTCTAATCTGGTAGTGGTAGTGGGGTGGTAGATACCTAGTCTCCATTATGGCTCTAATCTGAAAGTGTTAGTGGGGTGGTAGATACCTAGTCTCCATTTTGGCTCTAATCTGATAGAGGTAGTGGGGTATCAGATGTCTAGTCTCCCTTGTGGCTCTAATCTGGTAGTGGTAGTGGGGTGGTAGATGTCTAGTGCCCTTATGGCTCTAATCTGGTAGTAGTAGTGGGGTGGTAGATGTCTAGTCTCCGTTTTGGCTCTAATCTGGTAGTAGTAGTGCGGTGGTAGATACCTACTCTCCATTATGGCTCTAATCTGATAGTGGAAGTGGGGTATCAGATGTCTAGTCTCCCTTGTGGCTCTAATCTGATAGTGGTAGTGGGGTGGTAGATACCTAGTCTCCATTATGGCTCTAATCTGATAGTGGGAGTGGGGTGGTAGATACCTAGTCTCCATTATGGCTCTAATCTGATAGTGGTAGTGGGGTGGTAGATGTCCAGTGCCCTTATTGCTCTAATCTGATAGTGGTAGCGGGGTGGTAGATGCCTAGTGCCCTTATGGCTCTAAACTGATAGTGATAGTGTGGTGGTAGATGCCTAGTGCCCTTATGGCTCTAATCTGATAGTGATAGTGGGGTGGTAGATACCTACTCTCCATTATGGCTCTAATCTGATAGTGGTAGTGGGGTGGTAGATACCTAGTCTCCACAATATACACCATTATGCTGCTGCCTTTATACACCATTATGCTTCTACCTTTATACACCATTATGCTTCTACCTTTATACACCATTATGCTTCTACCTTTATACACCATTATGCTTCTACCTTTATACACCATTATGCTTCTACCTTTATACACCATTATGCTGCTACCTTTATACCCCATTATGCTTCTACCTTTATACACCAATATGCTTTTACCTTTATACACCATTATGCTGCTAGCTTTATACCCCATTATGCTAATACCTTTATACACCATTATGCTGCTAGCTTTATACCCCATTATGCTAATACCTTTATACACCATTATGCTGCTAGCTTTATACACCATTATGCTAATACCTTTATACACCATTATGCTGCTAGCTTTATACACCATTATGCTGCTACCTTTATACACCAGTATGCTTCTACCTTTATACACCATTATGCTGCTAGCTTTATACCCCATTATGCTAATACCTTTATACACCATTATGCTGCTAGCTTTATACACCATTATGCTAATACCTTTATACACCATTATGCTTCTACCTTTATACACCATTATGCTTCTACCTTTATACCCCATTATGCTAATACCTTTATACACCATTATGCTGCTAGCTTTATACACCATTATGCTTCTACCTTTATACACCATTATGCTAATACCTTTATACACCTTTATGCTTCTACCTTTATACACCATTATGATTCTACCTTTATACACCATTATGCTTCTACCTTTATACACCATTATGCTGCTAGCTTTATACGCCATTATGATTCTACCTTTATACACCATTATGCTTCTACCTTTATACACCATTATGCTTCTACCTTTATACACCATTATGCTTCTACCTTTATACACCATTATGCTTCTACCTTTATACACCATTATGCTAATACCTTTATACACCATTATGCTTCTACCTTTATGCACCATTATGCTTCTACCTTTATACACCATTATGCTGCTACCTTTATACGCCATTATGCTGCTACTTATATACACCATTATGCTGCTAGCTTTATACACCATTATGCTTCTACCTTTATACACCATTATGCTTCTACCTTTATACACCATTATGCTTCTACCTTTATACACCATTATGCTGCTAGCTTTATACACCATTATGCTTCTACCTTTATACACCATTATGCTTCTACCTTTATACACCATTATGCCTCTACCTTTATACACCATTATGCTAATACCTGTATACACCATTATGCTTCTACCTTTATGCACCATTATGCTTCTACCTTTATACACCATTATGCTGCTACCTTTATACGCCATTATGCTGCTACTTATATACACCATTATGCTGCTACCTTTATACACCATTATGCTGCTACCTTTATACACCATTATGCTGCTAGATTTATACACCATCAAGCTGCTACCTGTATACACCATTATGCTGCTAGCTTTATACACCATTATGCTGCTAGCTTTATACACCATTATGCTGCTAGCTTTATACACCATTAAGCTGATACCTTTATACACCATTAAGCTGATACCATTATACACCATTATGCTGCTACCTTTATACACCATTATGATAATATATTTTGTTCAGGGCTCCCTTGAAAAATAGATTCCTTTCGCAATGATAATAAATAAATACAATGCACTTCTCATAATGAAAACTCGTTATGAGACCAAAACGCTACGTTTTCCTGAATGTTTCCTGAATAAAAAACAAAAAAACTAATTGTATTCACTTCATGTAATCTCAGAAAAGAGGACCACACTTAGATACTTATATGGATAAAAAAGTATACACTTAGATACTTACATGGACAAAAAAAGTAAACAACTTATGTTCTCCAGTCCCAGTCCAGGCTCCAGTGGCCTGCTACTAACTGCTATTTCCCCAGATGTTTCCCTGCAAATCACCAGTGTGTAAGTCTTTATTGATTTCCTGCCCTGACCTGTTGTGTTCTGTTGTTCCCTCTAATGCTGTAGCTAAACACCGGCCTGTGAAGTCTCCCCTCACACTCACTCTGTCCCGGCTAAAAGGCTGCTCCTACTGGCAGGCTACCACGACTAGTCCCGGTTTTAACTCAACCTAACATTCTACATGCTGGCAAGGTGTCTGTTTAAAACCACATAAACAACATTACTTTGCTAATCTGATCAGTGAGTGGAGTAGGATCATTTATTTCATTCTTTCCTTAAGAAAGCAGGGAGCCTCGTCTCTGCTGGACATGGACAACAGAGTACCCTTTCCATATCCACACCATTACTATCAAGCAACATCTTCAAGACACACATTTACATGACAACAATGAGATGAATCAGTGAGATATTCTTTGAATTAATGATATATTGTACTTTATAAACTGAGTGGTTTGAGCCCTGAATTCTGATTGGCTGAAAGCCATGGTATATCACACCTTATACCACGGGTATGTCAAAACATTTAGTTTTACTGCTTGAATTAAGTTGGTAACCAGTATATAATAGCAATAAGGCTCCTCGTTGGTTTGTGATATATGGCCAATATACCACAGCTAAGGGCTGTGTCCAGCCACTCCGCATTGCGTCGAGACTACGAATAGCCCTTAGCCGTGGTATATTGGCCCTATACCACACCTCCTCGGGTCTTATTGCTTAAGTATATGATAGGGCTAAGACTGTGAATGTTGTATCAGACAGTATGCAGTGTTATACAATGGGTGGGTCTAATGCTGATTGGTTAAAACTGCATTCCAGCTGGTATCTATTCCACAAGTTACCACCGGCTAAATCTATGACGTTGAAATGCTTATTTACTCTGTTCCATCTGACTGTGCAATCCTCTGTCTCATCAGCCCAGCCAGGCAATTTACATACTAGATCTACCCTGTAAAAAGCATCTAGACATTATCTCCTATTTCTTTTCGACTAACATTTGGTTTTCAACAGCGCAGACTTGTAATAAACTTGCCCTCTGTCTCTCTGACATTTCCAACATTGTTTCAGTATTGAAATTCGATCTTCATGTGTACTAGGGTAATGAATATGTCGGGAGTCGGGTTGAGACAGACAGACTGGCAGCTTTTCTCAGCCAGCTGAAATCATGAATCAGGAACATTTCTATGGATATATACAAAGAAATAGAGTTAGTTTGCTGTCATTCCAGCTTCAGTTTGAAGTGATTGTGTTAGCTGTGTCGTTGGCTCCTCTGAACAGTGACCTGGAGAGAGAGAACATGTTCTATGCCAGAAATGTCTCATCATTAGCTCATTGTTATAGATGTATCCAAATAAAATCACTAGACAACAGCTTAAACTAACGCAAATGCAGCTACTTTGCTATTATTCTAGCTGCACGTGACTGTGTTCGCCGAATGTGGCTAGCTAGCAAGCAAGGTATAAGAACGTTGCCAGCCATCATTAGAACGAACAACTCCAAAGATTTAGAACAAGAACTTAACGACTGGGTCAGGCAAACGAACCGTGTCGGGACCATATATCATGGAAGGATCAAATAGTACGAATACATTCATCAAAATTATGTTTTTAATGAAAATATGTCAGTCATTATTTGAATATGTCGGTAACCCGTAGTATAAAAGTGAAAATGGGGGGGGGGGTCAATGTAAATTGTCCGGTGGCAATTTTTATGAATTGTTCAGCACTCTAATGGCTTGGGAGTAGAAGCTGTTAAGGAGCCTTTTGGTCCTAGACTTGGTGCTCCAAGACCGCTTGCCGTGAGGTAGCAGAGAAAACAGTCTCTAACTTAACTATGTAATTTCTCATCTGCCACATCAATAGTACATTTAAGTGTTTCAAAATATCGAGGAATAACAGCCAAAAGCAATGTACAGATAGATATAAGATCTCAATTTGACCAGTTTCTCACAGCAGGAAAATATTGATGCAGCAACAGGGTGATCAAATTAAGATCCTACATCTATACATGCCTCCCATTCAAGCTTTTATGTACCTTCCACGAAAACCAACAATACAGCAACACAGCATGATAACTTTGGTCTTTTTGACTTCTAAAGGCTTGATGCAAGTCTTTATCTACCTTGTGCTTCAGAGTGGTACAGCTGAGCCTGGATAATGGTCCCTGTCTCCCTGGTCCCCATCTCCCTGGTCCCTGAGTCCCTGAGTCCCTGCATCCCTGAGTCCCTGCATCCCTGGTCTCTGTCTCTCTGGTCCCCGTCTCTCTGGTCCCCATCTCCCTGGTCCCCATCTCCCTGGTCTCTGTCTCCCTGGTCCCCATCTCCCTGGTCCCCGTCTCCCTGGCCCCAGTCTCCCCGGTCCCCGTCTCCCCGGTCCCCATCTCCCCGGTCCCCATTTCCCCGGTCCCCATCTCCCCGGTCCCCATCTCCCTGGTCCCCATCTCCCTGGTCCCCATCTCCCTGAGTCACTGCATCCCTGGTCTCTATCTCCCTGGTCTCTGTCTCTCTGGTCCCCGTCTCTCTGGTCCCCGTCTCCCTGGTCCCCATCTCCCTGGTCCCCATCTCCCTGGTCCCCATCTCCCTGAGTCACTGCATCCCTGGTCTCTGTCTCTCTGGTCTCTGTCTCTCTGGTCCCCGTCTCCCTGGTCCCCATCTCCCTGGTCCCTGAGTCCCTGAGTCCCTGCATCCCTGAGTCCCTGCATCCCTGGTCTCTGTCTCTCTGGTCCCCGTCTCTCTGGTCCCCATCTCCCTGGTCCCCATCTCCCTGGTCTCTGTCTCCC
>NC_092095.1:66545544-66577604 GCF_045679555.1 Salvelinus alpinus | reverse complement strand
CTCTAGCCAGATATTACAGGTTGTTTTCCAGGGTACTATACTCTAGCCAGATATTACAGGTTGTTTTCCAGGGTACTATACTCTAGCCAGATATTACAGATTGTTTTCCAGGGTACTATACTCTAGCCAGATATTACAGGTTGTTTTCCAGGGTACTATACTCTAGCCAGATATTACAGATTGTTTTCCAGGGTACTATACTCTAGCCAGATATTACAGGTTGTTTTCCAGGGTACTATACTCTAGCCAGATATTACAGATTGTTTTCCAGGGTACTATACTCTAGCCAGATATTACAGGTTGTTTTCCAGGGTACTATACTCTAGCCAGATATTACAGGTTGTTTTCCAGGGTACTATACTCTAGCCAGATATTACAGATAGTTTTCCAGGGTACTATACTCTAGCCAGATATTACAGATTGTTTTCCAGGGTACTATACTCTAGCCAGATATTACAGATTGTTTTCCAGGGTACTATACTCTAGCCAGATATTACAGATTGTTTTCCAGGATACTATACTCTAGCCAGATATTACAGATTGTTTTCCAGGGTACTATACTCTAGCCAGATATTACAGATTGTTTTCCAGGGTACTATACTCTAGCCAGATATTACAGGTTGTTTTCCAGGGTACTAGACTCTAGCTAGATATTACAGATTGTTTTCCAGGGTACTATACTCTAGCCAGATATTACAGATTGTTTTCCAGGGTACTATACTCTAGCCAGATATTACAGATTGTGTTCCAGGGTACTAGACTCTAGCCAGATATTACAGATTGTTTTCCAGGATACTATACTCTAGCCAGATATTACAGATTGTTTTCCAGGATACTAGACTCTAGCCAGATATTAGAGATTGTTTTCCAGGGTACTATACTCTAGCCAGATATTACAGATTGTTTTCCAGGGTACTATACTCTAGCCAGATATTACAGATTGTTTTCCAGGATACTACACTGCTCGAAAAAATTAAGGGAACACTAAAATAACACATCCTAGATCTGAATGAATGAACTATTCTTATTAAATACTTTTTTCTTTACATAGTTGAATGTGCTGACAACAAAATCACACAAAAATTATCAATGGAAATCAAATTTATCAACCCATGGAGGTCTGGATTTGGAGTCACACTCAAAATTAAAGTGGAAAACCACACTACAGGCGGATCCAACTTCGATGTAATGTCCTTAAAACAAGTCAAAATGAGGCTCAGTAGTGTGTGTGGCCTCCACGTAACTGTATGACCTCCCTACAACGCCTGGGCATGCTCCTGATGAGGTGGCGCATGGTCTCCTGAGGGATCTCCTCCCAGACCTGGACTAAAGCATCCGCCAACTCCTGGACAGTCTGTGGTGCAACGTGGCGTTGGTGGATGGAGCGAGACATGATGTCCCAGATGTGCTCAATTGGATTCAGGTCTGGGGAACGGGCGGGCCAGTCCATAGCATCAATGCCTTCCTCTTGCAGGAACTGCTGACACACTCCAGCCACATGAGGTCTAGCATTGTCTTGCATTAGGAGGAACCCAGGGCCAACCGCACCAGCATATGGTCTCACAAGGGGTCTGAGGATCTCATCTCGGTACCTAATGGCAGTCAGGCTTCCTCTGGCGAGCCCATGGAGGGCTGTGCGGCCCCCCAAAGAAATGCCACCCCACACCATGACTGACCCACCGCCAAACCGGTCATGCTGGAGGATGTTGCAGGCAGCAGAACGTTCTCCACGGCGTCTCCAGACTGTCACATCTGTCACATGTGCTCAGTGTGAACCTGCTTTCATCTGTGAGTGGCGAATTTGCCAATCTTGGTGTTCTCTGGCAAATGCCAAACGTCCTGCACGGTGTTGGGCTGTAAGCACAACCCCCACCTGTGGACGTCGGGCCCTCATACCACCCTCATGGAGTCTGTTTCTGACCGTTTGAGCAGACACATGCACATTTGTGGCCTGCTGGAGGTCATTTTGCAGGGCTCTGGCAGTGCTCCTCCTGCTCCTTCTTGCACAAAGGTGGAGGTAGCGGTCCTGCTGCTGGGTTGTTGCCCTCCTACGGCCTCCTCCACGTCTCCTGATGTACTGGCCTGTCTCCTGGTAGCGCCTCCATGCTCTGGACACTACGCTGACAGACACAGCAAACCTTCTTGCCACAGCTCGCATTGATGTGCCATCCTGGATGAGCTGCACTACCTGAGCCACTTGTGTGGGTTGTAGACTCCGTCTCATGCTACCACTAGAGTGAAAGCACCGCCAGCATTCAAAAGTGACCAAAACATCAGCCAGGAAGCATAGGAACTGAGAAGTGGTCTGTGGTCACCACCTGCAGAACCACTCCTTTATTGGGGGTGTCTTGCTAATTGCCTATAATTTCCACCTGTTGTCTATTCCATTTGCACAACAACATGTGAAATTTATTGTCAATCAGTGTTGCTTCCTAAGTGGACAGTTTGATTTCACAGAAGTGTGATTGACTTGGAGTTACATTGTGTTGTTTAAGCGTTCCCTTTATTTTTTTGAGCAGTGTATAATCTAGCCAGATATTACAGATTGTTTTCCAGGGTACAGATATTACAGTTCTATATCACATACACTATCATGTACACACTCCATTGATATCAGCCTCCTTTCATAGGCTTTGTTGTATGAAACAGAATTACTTGGAGCATTTCTGGCAGTTTTTCTGTCCCTCCCTTTTCCCTCCACTATAATAGATGACCCAATCACCTTCTCTTATCTCGATCAGTCATCCTTGTCATCTGCTTCAGTGTGTGTGCGTGCGTGTGCGTGTGTGTGTACGTGTGTATGTGTGTGTGCGTGTGTGCGTGTGTGCGTGCGTGCGTGTGTGCGTGTGTGTGTGTGTGTGTGTGTGTGTGTGTGTGTGTGTGTGTGTGTGTGTGTGTGTGTGTGTGTGTGTGTGTGTGTGTGTGTGTGTGTCTGTATGGAAGTGTGTGTGGGAAGAGATCTTTATGACTTGATGGCACCGGCGGAGTCCAAAGTGCAGCACTTTTGTGTCTGTGTGTTTTTGTGTCTGAATGTGTGTCTGTGTGTGTGTATGAGTGTGTGTCTGCTCATCATTAACCCAGAACTATGAAACAGTTATAACTGCAGACTGCTCTCTATATCTTCACACAGAAGGACTACAGTTGGTTCAATTCAGTTCAATCTAATTAAATTAAAATACACTGAGTATACCGAACATTAAGAACACCTTCCTAATATTGAGTTGCACACCCACATTTTTTTGCACCCCCCCCCCCCCACCCTCAGAACAGCCTCAATTCTTCGGGGCATGGACTCTACAAGGTGTCGAAAGCGTTCCACAGGGATGCTGGCCCATGTTGACTCCAATGCTTCCCACAGTTGTCAACTTGGCTGGATGGCCTTCGGGTGGTGGACCGTTCTTGATACACACAGGAAATTGTTGAGCGTGAAAAACCCAGCATCGTTGCAGTTCTTGACACAAACCGGTGAGCCTGGCACCTAGTACCATACCCCATTGAATGGCACTTAAATATTTTGTCTTGCCAATTCACCCTCTGAATGGCACACATACACAATCCATGTTTCAATGGTCTCAAGGCTTAAAAATCCTTTAACTTGTCTCCTCCCCTTCATCTCCACTGATTGAAGAGATTTAACAAGTGACATCAATAAGGGATCATAGCGTTCACCTGGATTCACCTGGTCAGTCTATGTCAATGAAAGAGCAGGTGTTCCTAATGTTTTGTATACTCAGTGTAAAGGAGAGCTTCTGTGGTTATAGTTGTAAATCATGAGGTGCTCTTTGATCAAGGGATGAAATACCATAGAACAAAAAGTAGCTGATGTTGGATAGTAAACAATGCCTTTGTAATAATGGCTGGAACGGAGCAAATGGAATGGTATCAAACACATTGAAACCATGCCTTTATGTATTTGATACCATTCCACTGGTTCCGCTCCAGCCATTACCACAAGCCCGTCCTCCCCAATTAAGGTGTCACCAACCTCCTGTGCTTTGTGCAACCAAACTTCCAGAAGTAATCAAGGCACTCTCATGTAGTGGAAAAATGAAAGCCTTTATTGTTGACAACTTATTGCTTGGCAAGAATAATAAATGCACCAACGCGTTGCGGCTGAAACAGCCTTTATCCAGGTGAATTATAACATTTTAACGTGCAAAATGAAACTTTTTGGGGCGACCCGACCAAATTCACATAGAAATGTACGTTATAGATCGGTCATTCTCATTGAAAGCAAGTATAAGAAATGGTAGATCTGTTCTATGTGCCCTATTTCTATGCTTCCTAGTCTTAAATGTAGTTTTTTCTGTTTTTTACTTTCAGGTTTTGTACACCAGCTTCAAACATATTTTTGGTTATGAAAACTATATTTCCCAGCGGTTTAGATGGTACAATGATTCTCTACACTACTCTTGTTTGTTTTGTCACATAAACTTAAATTAGGCAAACTATTCACATTCTTGTAACCAGGAAATTGAAGAACAATTTCTGCATAGTGCATCTTTAAACATACAATTATTTTTTTAAAGCTATGGAGCTTTTTCTTCTTGAGGTAGGAAGATGGAGAGGACATGCAGTGTTCTCTCTTAAAGCTAGGGGGCAGCAGACCAACAGCAGGTGTATCTACAGTCGTACTGAAGATTAACCTACAGTAGATAGAGAGATCACCTATTAATCTACAGTAGATAGAGAGATCACCTATTAACCTACTGTAGATAGAGAGATCACCTATGAATCTACTGTAGATAAAGATATCCTATTAACCTACAGTAGATAGAGAGATCACCTATGAATCTACTGTAGATAGAGAGATCACCTATTAACCTACAGTAGATAGAGAGATCACCTATTAACCTACTGTAGATAAAGAGATCACCTATTAACCTACTGTAGATAAAGAGATCACCTATTAACCTACTGTAGATAGAGAGAACACCTATGGATCTACTGTAGATAGAGAGATCACCGATGAATCTACTGTAGATAGAGAGATCACCTATGAATCTACTGTAGATAGAGAGATCACCTATTGATCTACTGTAGATAGAGAGATCACCTATTAATCTACTGTAGATAGAGAGGTCGCCTATTAACCCACTGTAGATAAAGAGATTGCCTATTAATCTACTGTAGATAGAGAGATATCATATTAACCTACTGTAGATAGAGAGATCACCTATGAATCTACTGTAGATAGAGAGATCACCTATTAATCTACTGTAGATAGAGAGATCACCTATTAACCTATTGTAGATAGAGAGATCACCTATTAATCTACTGTAGATAGAGAGATCACCTATTAATCTACTGTAGATAGATAGATAGATATATCCTATTAGCCTACTGTAGATAGAGCGAGAGATATCCTATTAGCCTACTGTAGATAGAGAGGGAGATATATCCTATTAGCCTACTGTAGATAGAGAGGGAGATATATCCTATTAGCCTACTATAGATATATAGAGAGAGATCACCTATTAGTCTACTGTAGATAGAGAGGGAGCAATATCCTATTAGCATACTGTAGATAAGGAGAGAGAGATCCTATTAGCCTACTGTAGATAGAGAGATAGATATCCTATTACCATACTGTAGATAGAGAGCTCACCTATTAACCTACTGTAGATAGAGAGATATATATATATCCTATTAGCCTACTGTAGATAGAGAGGGAGATATATCCTATCAGCCTACTATAGATAAGGAGAGAGAGATCATATTAACCTACTGTAAATAGAGAGATATATCCTATTAGCCTACTGTAGATAGAGAGAGATATATCCTATTAGCCTACTGTAGATAGAGAGAGATATATCATATTATCCTACTGTATATAGAGAGGGAGAGATCTCCTATTAACCTACTGTAGATAAGGAGAGAGATATCCTATTAGCCTACTGTAGATAGAGAGAGATATCCCATTAGCCTACTGTAGATAGAGAGGGAGATATATCCTATTAGGCTACTGTAGATAGAGAGGGAGATATATCCTATTAGCCTACTGTAGATAGAGAGGGAGATATATCCTATCTCCCGGGTGGCGCAGTGGTCTAGGGCACTGCATCGCAGTGCTAGCTGCGCCACCAGAGTCTCTGGGTTCGCGCCCAGGCTCTGTCGCAGCCGGCCGCAACCGGGAGATCCGTGGGGCGACGCACAATTGGCATAGCGTCGTCCGGGTTAGGGAGGGTTTGGCCGGTAGGGAGGGTTTGGCCGGTAGGGATATCCTTGTCTCAGTATGTAAAAATGTAATAAAAATGTATGCACTCTACTGTAAGTCGCTCTGGATAAGAGCGTCTGCTAAATGACTAAAATGTAATGCTATTAGCCTACTGTAGATAGAGAGAGAGATATCCTATTAGGCTACTGTAGATAGAGAGGGAGATATATCCTATTAGCCTACTGTAGATATATATAGAGAGATATCCTATTAGCATACTGTAGATAAGGAGAGGGAGAGATCTCTCTCTCTCTCTCTCTCTCACACACACACACACACATACACACACCTCAGTCTCTCCATCAGTTGGCTGGACTGTGATAATCGCTGGGCAGCTGTGTTAGAGGGCGATGATGTGGAGCAGTTTTACACACCATTACTAATAATCCAGAGGACACATGTGCTGCAGAACCACTATTTATTCATTTAGCTAATTGTGCTAAGGCTTCCATGACGAAGACCAAGCCGTGTGTGATGTGATGTGTGTTTGTGTTCATGAGGGCTACAGAGAATCAGTATAGTGGGAGAGATACACCTGTCCTCTGTTTGCTGCTATCCCCCCTCCTCTTGTCCTGTCCTGACTAAACTCACTCCCATGTCAACTCTTTCAGCAAGGTGTGTGTGTGCGCATAGGTGTGTGCTTGCGTGTGTGTGTGTGTCCGTGCACATGTGTGCGTGTGTGTGTGTGCGTATGTCTGTGTGTTCCCTTTAGCACCTATATGATCTCAGGTTTACAGTATTATGTCTCACCATGAGGAAAGACCTTTAAGACCTGACTACTTTACCCCCCATCAACACCGAACACCAGCTAGAGTAGTAGTCTAGATGTCCTTCCTCTCTCCTCCTTCCCCATTTCTCTCCACTGGCTCCCTCTCTCCCTCTCTCCCTCGCTGTGTTTGTGTGGACCAGATGCCAGTGTTGGGTAAGCTGCCTCTGGAGGCTCCCAGTAGCATATTGGTTTATAATTAATGAAATTAGAGGCATTATCTGTTTTGAAGATTCAAGCCCTGCATGCAAGGCTGTCTGTTGAAGACAGAGGAGGAATGGAGACAGGTAGACTGAACTGAAAGAGAGCAGCAGTGCAGATAAGAAATGAGCAAGAGCTGGGAGCTTGGACTGTTAATGGCCTTCAGTATAGTTAGTATGGGTCCAATTGGACCTGGTTACTGGACAGTTGTCTCCAGTAGGAAGGTTGTCTCTACTATATTTATAGTTGGTTACTGGACAGTTGTCTCCAGTAGGAAGGTGGTCTCTACTATATTTATAGTTGGTTACTGGACAGTTGTCCCCAGTAGGAAGGAGGTCTCTACTATATTTATAGTTGGTTACTGGACAGTTGTCTTCAGTAGGAAGGTGGTCTCTACTATATTTATAGTTGGTTACTGGACAGTTGTCTCCAGTAGGAAGGTGGTCTCTACTATATTTATAGTTGGTTACTGGACAGTTGTCTCCAGTAGGAAGGTGGTCTCTACTATATTTATAGTTGGTTAATGGACAGTTGTCTCCAGTAGGAAGGTGGTCTCTACTATATTTATAGTTGGTTACTGGACAGTTGTCTTCAGTAGGAAGGTGGTCTCTACTATATTTATAGTTGGTTACTGGACAGTTGTCTCCAGTAGGAAGGTGGTCTCTACTATATTTATAGTTGGTTACTGGACAGTTGTCTCCAGTAGGAAGGTGGTCTCTACTATATTTATAGTTGGTTACTGGACAGTTGTCTTCAGTAGGAAGGTGGTCTCTACTATATTTATAGTTGGTTACTGGACAGTTGTCTCCAGTAGGAAGGTGGTCTCTACTATATTTATAGTTGGTTACTGGACAGTTGTCTTCAGTAGGAAGGTGGTCTCTACTATATTTATAGTTGGTTACTGGACAGTTGTCTCCAGTAGGAAGGAGGTCTCTACTATATTTATAGTTGGTTAATGGACAGTTGTCTTCAGTAGGAAGGTGGTCTCTACTATATTTATAGTTGGTTACTGGACAGTTGTCTCCAGTAGGAAGGAGGTCTCTACTATATTTATAGTTGGTTAATGGACAGTTGTCTTCAGTAGGAAGGTGGTCTCTACTATATTTATAGTTGGTTACTGGACAGTTGTCTCCAGTAGGAAGGAGGTCTCTACTATATTTATAGTTGGTTAATGGACAGTTGTCTCCAGTAGGAAGGTGGTCTCTACTATATTTATAGTTGGTTACTGGACAGTTGTCTCCAGTGGGAAGATGGTCTCTACTATATTTATAGTTGGTTACTGGACAGTTGTCTCCAGTGGGAAGGTGGTCTCTACTATATTTATAGTTGGTTACTGGACAGTTGTCCCCAGTAGGAAGGAGGTCTCTACTATATTTATAGTTGGTTAATGGACAGTTGTCCACAGTAGGAAGGAGGTCTCTACTATATTTATAGTTGGTTACTGGACAGTTGTCCCCAGTAGGAAGGAGGTCTCTACTATATTTATTTATAGTTGGTTACTGGACAGTTGTCTCCAGTAGGAAGGTGGTCTCTACTATATTTATAGTTGGTTACTGGACAGTTGTCTCCAGTAGGAAGGAGGTCTCTACTATATTTATAGTTGGTTACTGGACAGTTGTCCCCAGTAGGAAGGTGGTCTCTACTATATTTATAGTTGGTTACTGGACAGTTGTCTCCAGTAGGAAGGAGGTCTCTACTATATTTATAGTTGGTTACTGGACAGTTGTCTTCAGTGGGAAGGTGGTCTCTACTATATTTATAGTTGGTTACTGGACAGTTGTCCCCAGTAGGAAGGTGGTCTCTACTATATTTATAGTTGGTTACTGGACAGTTGTCTCCAGTAGGAAGGTGGTCTCTACTATATTTATAGTTGGTTACTGGACAGTTGTCCCCAGTAGGAAGGAGGTCTCTACTATATTTATAGTTGGTTACTGGACAGTTGTCTCCAGTAGGAAGGTGGTCTATACTATATTTATAGTTGGTTACTGGACAGTTGTCCCCAGTAGGAAGGTGGTCTCTACTATATTTATAGTTGGTTACTGGACAGTTGTCCCCAGTAGGAAGGAGGTCTCTACTATATTTATAGTTGGTTACTGGACAGTTGTCCCCAGTAGGAAGGTGGTCTCTACTATATTTATAGTTGGTTACTGGACAGTTGTCTCCAGTAGGAAGGTGGTCTCTACTATATTTATAGTTGGTTACTGGACAGTTGTCTCCAGTAGGAAGGTGGTCTCTACTATATTTATAGTTGGTTACTGGACAGTTGTCTCCAGTAGGAAGGTGGTCTCTACTATATTTATAGTTGGTTACTGGACAGTTGTCTCCAGTAGGAAGGTGGTCTCTACTATATTTATAGTTGGTTACTGGACAGTTGTCTCCAGTAGGAAGGAGGTCTCTACTATATTTATAGTTGGTTACTGGACAGTTGTCCCCAGTAGGAAGGAGGTCTCTACTATATTTATTTATAGTTGGTTACTGGACAGTTGTCTCCAGTAGGAAGGTGGTCTCTACTATATTTATAGTTGGTTACTGGACAGTTGTCTCCAGTAGGAAGGAGGTCTCTACTATATTTATAGTTGGTTACTGGACAGTTGTCTTCAGTGGGAAGGTGGTCTCTACTATATTTATAGTTGGTTACTGGACAGTTGTCCCCAGTAGGAAGGTGGTCTCTACTATATTTATAGTTGGTTACTGGACAGTTGTCTCCAGTAGGAAGGTGGTCTCTACTATATTTATAGTTGGTTACTGGACAGTTGTCTCCAGTAGGAAGGAGGTCTCTACTATATTTATAGTTGGTTACTGGACAGTTGTCTCCAGTAGGAAGGTGGTCTCTACTATATTTATAGTTGGTTACTGGACAGTTGTCTCCAGTAGGAAGGAGGTCTCTACTATATTTATAGTTGGTTACTGGACAGTTGTCCCCAGTAGGAAGGAGGTCTCTACTATATTTATTTATAGTTGGTTACTGGACAGTTGTCCCCAGTAGGAAGGTGGTCTCTACTATATTTATAGTTGGTTACTGGACAGTTGTCTCCAGTAGGAAGGAGGTCTCTACTATATTTATAGTTGGTTACTGGACAGTTGTCTTCAGTGGGAAGGTGGTCTCTACTATATTTATAGTTGGTTACTGGACAGTTGTCTCCAGTAGGAAGGTGGTCTCTACTATATTTATAGTTGGTTACTGGACAGTTGTCCCCAGTAGGAAGGAGGTCTCTACTATATTTATAGTTGGTTACTGGACAGTTGTCTCCAGTAGGAAGGTGGTCTATACTATATTTATAGTTGGTTACTGGACAGTTGTCCCCAGTAGGAAGGTGGTCTCTACTATATTTATAGTTGGTTACTGGACAGTTGTCCCCAGTAGGAAGGAGGTCTCTACTATATTTATAGTTGGTTACTGGACAGTTGTCCCCAGTAGGAAGGTGGTCTCTACTATATTTATAGTTGGTTACTGGACAGTTGTCTCCAGTAGGAAGGTGGTCTCTACTATATTTATAGTTGGTTACTGGACAGTTGTCTCCAGTAGGAAGGTGGTCTCTACTATATTTATAGTTGATTACTGGACAGTTGTCTCCAGTAGGAAGGTGGTCTCTACTATATTTATAGTTGGTTACTGGACAGTTGTCTCCAGTAGGAAGGTGGTCTCTACTATATTTATAGTTGGTTACTGGACAGTTGTCTCCAGTAGGAAGGAGGTCTCTACTATATTTATAGTTGGTTACTGGACAGTTGTCTCCAGTAGGAAGGTGGTCTCTACTATATTTATAGTTGGTTACTGGACAGTTGTCTCCAGTAGGAAGGTGGTCTATACTATATTTATAGTTGGTTACTGGACAGTTGTCCCCAGTAGGAAGGTGGTCTCTACTATATTTATAGTTGGTTACTGGACAGTTGTCCCCAGTAGGAAGGAGGTCTCTACTATATTTATAGTTGGTTACTGGACAGTTGTCCCCAGTAGGAAGGTGGTCTCTACTATATTTATAGTTGGTTACTGGACAGTTGTCTCCAGTAGGAAGGTGGTCTCTACTATATTTATAGTTGGTTACTGGACAGTTGTCTCCAGTAGGAAGGTGGTCTCTACTATATTTATAGTTGATTACTGGACAGTTGTCTCCAGTAGGAAGGTGGTCTCTACTATATTTATAGTTGGTTACTGGACAGTTGTCTCCAGTAGGAAGGTGGTCTCTACTATATTTATAGTTGGTTACTGGACAGTTGTCTCCAGTAGGAAGGAGGTCTCTACTATATTTATAGTTGGTTACTGGACAGTTGTCTCCAGTAGGAAGGTGGTCTCTACTATATTTATAGTTGGTTACTGGACAGTTGTCTCCAGTAGGAAGGTGGTCTCTACTATATTTATAGTTGGTTACTGGACAGTTGTCTCCAGTAGGAAGGTGGTCTCTACTATATTTATAGTTGGTTACTGGACAGTTGTCCCCAGTAGGAAGGAGGTCTCTACTATATTTATAGTTGGTTACTGGACAGTTGTCTCCAGTAGGAAGGTGGTCTATACTATATTTATAGTTGGTTACTGGACAGTTGTCCCCAGTAGGAAGGTGGTCTCTACTATATTTATAGTTGGTTACTGGACAGTTGTCCCCAGTAGGAAGGAGGTCTCTACTATATTTATAGTTGGTTACTGGACAGTTGTCCCCAGTAGGAAGGTGGTCTCTACTATATTTATAGTTGGTTACTGGACAGTTGTCTCCAGTAGGAAGGTGGTCTCTACTATATTTATAGTTGGTTACTGGACAGTTGTCTCCAGTAGGAAGGTGGTCTCTACTATATTTATAGTTGGTTACTGGACAGTTGTCTCCAGTAGGAAGGTGGTCTCTACTATATTTATAGTTGGTTACTGGACAGTTGTCTCCAGTAGGAAGGTGGTCTCTACTATATTTATAGTTGGTTACTGGACAGTTGTCTCCAGTAGGAAGGAGGTCTCTACTATATTTATAGTTGGTTACTGGACAGTTGTCTCCAGTAGGAAGGTGGTCTCTACTATATTTATAGTTGGTTACTGGACAGTTGTCTCCAGTAGGAAGGAGGTCTCTACTATATTTATAGTTGGTTACTGGACAGTTGTCCCCAGTAGGAAGGAGGTCTCTACTATATTTATTTATAGTTGGTTACTGGACAGTTGTCTCCAGTAGGAAGGTGGTCTCTACTATATTTATAGTTGGTTACTGGACAGTTGTCTCCAGTAGGAAGGAGGTCTCTACTATATTTATAGTTGGTTACTGGACAGTTGTCTTCAGTGGGAAGGTGGTCTCTACTATATTTATAGTTGGTTACTGGACAGTTGTCTCCAGTAGGAAGGTGGTCTCTACTATATTTATAGTTGGTTACTGGACAGTTGTCCCCAGTAGGAAGGAGGTCTCTACTATATTTATAGTTGGTTACTGGACAGTTGTCTCCAGTAGGAAGGTGGTCTATACTATATTTATAGTTGGTTACTGGACAGTTGTCCCCAGTAGGAAGGTGGTCTCTACTATATTTATAGTTGGTTACTGGACAGTTGTCCCCAGTAGGAAGGAGGTCTCTACTATATTTATAGTTGGTTACTGGACAGTTGTCCCCAGTAGGAAGGTGGTCTCTACTATATTTATAGTTGGTTACTGGACAGTTGTCTCCAGTAGGAAGGTGGTCTCTACTATATTTATAGTTGGTTACTGGACAGTTGTCTCCAGTAGGAAGGTGGTCTCTACTATATTTATAGTTGGTTACTGGACAGTTGTCTCCAGTAGGAAGGTGGTCTCTACTATATTTATAGTTGGTTACTGGACAGTTGTCTCCAGTAGGAAGGTGGTCTCTACTATATTTATAATTGGTTACTGGACAGTTGTCTCCAGTAGGAAGGAGGTCTCTACTATATTTATAGTTGGTTACTGGACAGTTGTCTCCAGTAGGAAGGTGGTCTCTACTATATTTATAGTTGGTTACTGGACAGTTGTCTTCAGTAGGAAGGTGGTCTCTACTATATTTATAGTTGGTTACTGGACAGTTGTCTCCAGTAGGAAGGTTGTCTCTACTATATTTATAGTTGGTTACTGGACAGTTGTCTCCAGTAGGAAGGTGGTCTCTACTATATTTATAGTTGGTTACTGGACAGTTGTCTCCAGTAGGAAGGTGGTCTCTACTATATTTATAGTTGGTTACTGGACAGTTGTCTCCAGTAGGAAGGTGGTCTCTACTATATATATAGTTGGTTACTGGACAGTTGTCCCCAGTAGGAAGGTGGTCTCTACTATATTTATAGTTGGTTACTGGACAGTTGTCTTCAGTAGGAAGGTGGTCTCTACTATATATATAGTTGGTTACTGGACAGTTGTCTCCAGTAGGAAGGAGGTCTCTACTATATTTATAGTTGGTTACTGGACAGTTGTCTTCAGTAGGAAGGTGGTCTCTACTATATATATAGTTGGTTACTGGACAGTTGTCCCCAGTAGGAAGGTGGCCTCTACTATATATATAGTTGGTTACTGGACAGTTGTCTCCAGTAGGAAGGAGGTCTCTACTATATTTATAGTTGGTTTACTGGACAGTTGTCTCCAGTAGGAAGGTGGTCTCTACTATATTTATAGTTGGTTACTGGACAGTTGTCTCCAGTAGGAAGGTGGTCTCTACTATATATATAGTTGGTTACTGGACAGTTGTCCCCAGTAGGAAGGTGGTCTCTACTATATTTATAGTTGGTTACTGGACAGTTGTCTTCAGTAGGAAGGTGGTCTCTACTATATATATAGTTGGTTACTGGACAGTTGTCTCCAGTAGGAAGGAGGTCTCTACTATATTTATAGTTGGTTACTGGACAGTTGTCTTCAGTAGGAAGGTGGTCTCTACTATATATATAGTTGGTTACTGGACAGTTGTCCCCAGTAGGAAGGTGGCCTCTACTATATATATAGTTGGTTACTGGACAGTTGTCTCCAGTAGGAAGGTGGTCTCTACTATATTTATAGTTGGTTTACTGGACAGTTGTCTCCAGTAGGAAGGTGGTCTCTACTATATTTATAGTTGGTTACTGGACAGTTGTCTCCAGTAGGAAGGTGTTCTCTACTATATATATATAGTTGGTTACTGGACAGTTGTTTTCAGTAGGAAGGTGGTCTCTACTATATTTATAGTTGGTTACTGGACAGTTGTCCCCAGTAGGAAGGTTGTCTCTACTATATTTATAGTTGGTTACTGGACAGTTGTCTCCAGTAGGAAGGTGGTCTCTACTATATATATAGTTGGTTACTGGACAGTTGTCCCCAGTAGGAAGGTGGTCTCTACTATATTTATAGTTGGTTACTGGACAGTTGTCTCCAGTAGGAAGGAGGTCTCTACTATATTTATAGTTGGTTACTGGACAGTTGTCTTCAGTAGGAAGGTGGTCTCTACTATATATATAGTTGGTTACTGGACAGTTGTCCCCAGTAGGAAGGTGGCCTCTACTATATATATAGTTGGTTACTGGACAGTTGTCTCCAGTAGGAAGGAGGTCTCTACTATATTTATAGTTGGTTTACTGGACAGTTGTCTCCAGTAGGAAGGTGGTCTCTACTATATTTATAGTTGGTTACTGGACAGTTGTCTCCAGTAGGAAGGTGGCCTCTACTATATATATAGTTGGTTACTGGACAGTTGTTTTCAGTAGGAAGGTGGTCTCTACTATATTTATAGTTGGTTACTGGACAGTTGTCCCCAGTAGGAAGGTTGTCTCTACTATATTTATAGTTGGTTACTGGACAGTTGTCTCCAGTAGGAAGGTGGTCTATACTATATTTATAGTTGGTTACTGGACAGTTGTCCCCAGTAGGAAGGTGGTCTCTACTATATTTATAGTTGGTTACTGGACAGTTGTCCCCAGTAGGAAGGAGGTCTCTACTATATTTATAGTTGGTTACTGGACAGTTGTCCCCAGTAGGAAGGTGGTCTCTACTATATTTATAGTTGGTTACTGGACAGTTGTCTCCAGTAGGAAGGTGGTCTCTACTATATTTATAGTTGGTTACTGGACAGTTGTCTCCAGTAGGAAGGTGGTCTCTACTATATTTATAGTTGGTTACTGGACAGTTGTCTCCAGTAGGAAGGTGGTCTCTACTATATTTATAGTTGGTTACTGGACAGTTGTCTCCAGTAGGAAGGTGGTCTCTACTATATTTATAGTTGGTTACTGGACAGTTGTCTCCAGTAGGAAGGAGGTCTCTACTATATTTATAGTTGGTTACTGGACAGTTGTCTCCAGTAGGAAGGTGGTCTCTACTATATTTATAGTTGGTTACTGGACAGTTGTCTCCAGTAGGAAGGAGGTCTCTACTATATTTATAGTTGGTTACTGGACAGTTGTCCCCAGTAGGAAGGAGGTCTCTACTATATTTATTTATAGTTGGTTACTGGACAGTTGTCTCCAGTAGGAAGGTGGTCTCTACTATATTTATAGTTGGTTACTGGACAGTTGTCTCCAGTAGGAAGGAGGTCTCTACTATATTTATAGTTGGTTACTGGACAGTTGTCTTCAGTGGGAAGGTGGTCTCTACTATATTTATAGTTGGTTACTGGACAGTTGTCTCCAGTAGGAAGGTGGTCTCTACTATATTTATAGTTGGTTACTGGACAGTTGTCCCCAGTAGGAAGGAGGTCTCTACTATATTTATAGTTGGTTACTGGACAGTTGTCTCCAGTAGGAAGGTGGTCTATACTATATTTATAGTTGGTTACTGGACAGTTGTCCCCAGTAGGAAGGTGGTCTCTACTATATTTATAGTTGGTTACTGGACAGTTGTCCCCAGTAGGAAGGAGGTCTCTACTATATTTATAGTTGGTTACTGGACAGTTGTCCCCAGTAGGAAGGTGGTCTCTACTATATTTATAGTTGGTTACTGGACAGTTGTCTCCAGTAGGAAGGTGGTCTCTACTATATTTATAGTTGGTTACTGGACAGTTGTCTCCAGTAGGAAGGTGGTCTCTACTATATTTATAGTTGGTTACTGGACAGTTGTCTCCAGTAGGAAGGTGGTCTCTACTATATTTATAGTTGGTTACTGGACAGTTGTCTCCAGTAGGAAGGTGGTCTCTACTATATTTATAGTTGGTTACTGGACAGTTGTCTCCAGTAGGAAGGAGGTCTCTACTATATTTATAGTTGGTTACTGGACAGTTGTCTCCAGTAGGAAGGTGGTCTCTACTATATTTATAGTTGGTTACTGGACAGTTGTCTTCAGTAGGAAGGTGGTCTCTACTATATTTATAGTTGGTTACTGGACAGTTGTCTCCAGTAGGAAGGTTGTCTCTACTATATTTATAGTTGGTTACTGGACAGTTGTCTCCAGTAGGAAGGTGGTCTCTACTATATTTATAGTTGGTTACTGGACAGTTGTCTCCAGTAGGAAGGTGGTCTCTACTATATTTATAGTTGGTTACTGGACAGTTGTCTCCAGTAGGAAGGTGGTCTCTACTATATATACAGTGAGGGAAAAAAGTATTTGATCCCCTGCTGATTTTGTACGTTTGCCCACTGACAAAGAAATGATCAGTCTATAATTTTAATGGTAGGTTTATTTGAACAGTGAGAGACAGAATATCAACAAAAAAATCCAGAAAAACGCATGTCAAAAATGTTATGAATTGATTTGCATTTTAATGAGGGAAATAAGTATTTGACCCCTCTGCAAAACATGACTTAGTACTTGGTGGCAAAACCCTTGTTGGCAATCACAGAGGTCAGACGTTTCTTGTAGTTGGCCACCAGGTTTGCACACATCTCAGGAGGGATTTTGTCCCACTCCTCTTTGCAGATCTTCTTCAAGTCATTAAGGTTTCGAGGCTGACGTTTGGCAACTCGAACCTTCAGCTCCCTCCACAGATTTTCTATGGGATTAAGGTCTGGAGACTGGCTAGGCCACTCCAGGACCTTAATGTGCTTCTTCTTGAGCCACTCCTTTGTTGCCTTGGCCGTGTGTTTTGGGTCATTGTCATGCTGGAATACCCATCCACGACCCATTTTCAATACCCTGGCTGAGGGTTTGACGGTACATTTGACGGTACATGGCCCCGTCCATCGTCCCTTTGATGCGGTGAAGTTGTCCTGTCCCTTTAGCAGAAAAACACCCCCAAAGCATAATGTTTCCACCTCCATGTTTGACGATGGGGATGGTTTCTTGGGGTCATAGGCAGCATTCCTCCTCCTCCAAACACGGCAAGTTGGGTTGATGCCAAAGAACTCCATGTTGGTCTCATCTGACCACAACACGTTCACCCAGTTGTCCTCTGAATCATTCAGATGTTCATTGGCAAACTTCAGACGGGCATGTATATGTGCTTTCTTGAGCAGGGGGACCTTGCGGGCGCTGCAGGATTTCAGTCCTTCACGGCATAGTGTGTTACCAATTGTTTTCTTGATGACTATGGTCCCAGCTGCCTTGAGATCATTGACAAGATCCTCCTGTGTAGTTCTGGGCTGATTCCTCACCGTTCTCATGATCATTGCAACTCCACGAGGTGAGATCTTGCATGGAGCCCCAGGCTGAGGGAGATTGACAGTTCTTTTGTGTTTCTTCCATTTGCGAATAATCACAGAAACTGTTGTCACCTTCTCACCAAGCTGCTTGGCGATGGTCTTGTAGCCCATTCCAGCCTTGTGTAGGTCTACAATCTTGTCCCTGACATCCTTGGAGAGCTCTTTGGTCTTGGCCATGGTGGAGAGTTTGGAATCTGATTGATTGATTGCTTCTGTGGACAGGTATCTTTTATACAGGTAAGAAACTGAGATTAGGAGCACTCCTTTTAAGAGTGTGCTCCTAATCTCCGTTCGTTACCTGTATGAAAGACACCTGGGAGCCAGAAATCTTTTTGATTGAGAAGGGGTCAAATACTTATTTCCCTCATTAAAATGCAAATCAATTTATAACATTTTTGACATGCATTTTTCTGGATATTTTTGTTGTTATTCTGTCTCTCACTGTTCAAATAAACCTACCATTAAAATTATAGACTGATAATTTCTTTGTCAGTGGGCAAACGTACAAAATCAGCAGGGGATCAAATACTTTTTTCCCTCACTGTATAGTTGGTTACTGGACAGTTGTCCCCAGTAGGAAGGTGGTCTCTACTATATTTATAGTTGGTTACTGGACAGTTGTCTTCAGTAGGAAGGTGGTCTCTACTATATATATAGTTGGTTACTGGACAGTTGTCTCCAGTAGGAAGGAGGTCTCTACTATATTTATAGTTGGTTACTGGACAGTTGTCTTCAGTAGGAAGGTGGTCTCTACTATATATATAGTTGGTTACTGGACAGTTGTCCCCAGTAGGAAGGTGGCCTCTACTATATATATAGTTGGTTACTGGACAGTTGTCTCCAGTAGGAAGGAGGTCTCTACTATATTTATAGTTGGTTTACTGGACAGTTGTCTCCAGTAGGAAGGTGGTCTCTACTATATTTATAGTTGGTTACTGGACAGTTGTCTCCAGTAGGAAGGTGGCCTCTACTATATATATAGTTGGTTACTGGACAGTTGTTTTCAGTAGGAAGGTGGTCTCTACTATATTTATAGTTGGTTACTGGACAGTTGTCCCCAGTAGGAAGGTTGTCTCTACTATATTTATAGTTGGTTACTGGACAGTTGTCTCCAGTAGGAAGGTGGTCTCTACTATATATATAGTTGGTTACTGGACAGTTGTCCCCAGTAGGAAGGTGGTCTCTACTATATTTATAGTTGGTTACTGGACAGTTGTCTTCAGTAGGAAGGTGGTCTCTACTATATATATAGTTGGTTACTGGACAGTTGTCTCCAGTAGGAAGGAGGTCTCTACTATATTCATAGTTGGTTACTGGACAGTTGTCTTCAGTAGGAAGGTGGTCTCTACTATATATATAGTTGGTTACTGGACAGTTGTCCCCAGTAGGAAGGTGGCCTCTACTATATATATAGTTGGTTACTGGACAGTTGTCTCCAGTAGGAAGGAGGTCTCTACTATATTTATAGTTGGTTTACTGGACAGTTGTCTCCAGTAGGAAGGTGGTCTCTACTATATTTATAGTTGGTTACTGGACAGTTGTCTCCAGTAGGAAGGTGGCCTCTACTATATATATAGTTGGTTACTGGACAGTTGTTTTCAGTAGGAAGGTGGTCTCTACTATATTTATAGTTGGTTACTGGACAGTTGTCCCCAGTAGGAAGGTGGTCTCTACTATATTTATAGTTGGTTACTGGACAGTTGTCCCCAGTAGGAAGGTTGTCTCTACTATATTTATAGTTGGTTACTGGACAGTTGTCTCCAGTAGGAAGGTGGTCTATACTATATTTATAGTTGGTTACTGGACAGTTGTCCCCAGTAGGAAGGTGGTCTCTACTATATTTATAGTTGGTTACTGGACAGTTGTCCCCAGTAGGAAGGAGGTCTCTACTATATTTAT
The DNA here is from genome assembly GCF_045679555.1 of Salvelinus alpinus. NCBI lineage: Eukaryota > Metazoa > Chordata > Actinopteri > Salmoniformes > Salmonidae > Salvelinus > Salvelinus alpinus. The sequence goes on along the minus strand of NC_092095.1, from coordinate 66,558,020 downwards.
AGTTGGTTACTGGACAGTTGTCCCCAGTAGAAAGGTGGTCTCTACTATATTTATAGTTGGTTACTGGACAGTTGTCTCCAGTAGGAAGGTGGTCTCTACTATATTTATAGTTGGTTACTGGACAGTTGTCTCCAGTAGGAAGGTGGTCTCTACTATATTTATAGTTGGTTACTGGACAGTTGTCTCCAGTAGGAAGGTGGTCTCTACTATATTTATAGTTGGTTACTGGACAGTTGTCTCCAGTAGGAAGGTGGTCTCTACTATATTTATAGTTGGTTACTGGACAGTTGTCTCCAGTAGGAAGGAGGTCTCTACTATATTTATAGTTGGTTACTGGACAGTTGTCTCCAGTAGGAAGGTGGTCTCTACTATATTTATAGTTGGTTACTGGACAGTTGTCTTCAGTAGGAAGGTTGTCTCTACTATATTTATAGTTGGTTACTGGACAGTTGTCTCCAGTAGGAAGGTGGTCTCTACTATATTTATAGTTGGTTACTGGACAGTTGTCTCCAGTAGGAAGGTGGTCTCTACTATATTTATAGTTGGTTACTGGACAGTTGTCTCCAGTAGGAAGGTGGTCTCTACTATATTTATAGTTGGTTACTGGACAGTTGTCTTCAGTAGGAAGGTTGTCTCTACTATATTTATAGTTGGTTACTGGACAGTTGTCTCCAGTAGGAAGGAGGTCTCTACTATATTTATAGTTGGTTACTGGACAGTTGTCTCCAGTAGGAAGGTGGTCTCTACTATATTTATAGTTGGTTACTGGACAGTTGTCCCCAGTAGGAAGGTGGTCTCTACTATATTTATAGTTGGTTACTGGACAGTTGTCTTCAGTAGGAAGGTGGTCTCTACTATATATATAGTTGGTTACTGGACAGTTGTCTCCAGTAGGAAGGAGGTCTCTACTATATTTATAGTTGGTTACTGGACAGTTGTCTTCAGTAGGAAGGTGGTCTCTACTATATATATAGTTGGTTACTGGACAGTTGTCCCCAGTAGGAAGGTGGCCTCTACTATATATATAGTTGGTTACTGGACAGTTGTCTCCAGTAGGAAGGAGGTCTCTACTATATTTATAGTTGGTTACTGGACAGTTGTCCCCAGTAGGAAGGTGGTCTCTACTATATTTATAGTTGGTTACTGGACAGTTGTCTTCAGTAGGAAGGTGGTCTCTACTATATATATAGTTGGTTACTGGACAGTTGTCTCCAGTAGGAAGGAGGTCTCTACTATATTTATAGTTGGTTACTGGACAGTTGTCTTCAGTAGGAAGGTGGTCTCTACTATATATATAGTTGGTTACTGGACAGTTGTCCCCAGTAGGAAGGTGGCCTCTACTATATATATAGTTGGTTACTGGACAGTTGTCTCCAGTAGGAAGGAGGTCTCTACTATATTTATAGTTGGTTTACTGGACAGTTGTCTCCAGTAGGAAGGTGGTCTCTACTATATTTATAGTTGGTTACTGGACAGTTGTCTCCAGTAGGAAGGTGGCCTCTACTATATATATAGTTGGTTACTGGACAGTTGTTTTCAGTAGGAAGGTGGTCTCTACTATATTTATAGTTGGTTACTGGACAGTTGTCCCCAGTAGGAAGGTGGTCTCTACTATATTTATAGTTGGTTACTGGACAGTTGTCCCCAGTAGGAAGGTTGTCTCTACTATATTTATAGTTGGTTACTGGACAGTTGTCTCCAGTAGGAAGGTGGTCTATACTATATTTATAGTTGGTTACTGGACAGTTGTCCCCAGTAGGAAGGTGGTCTCTACTATATTTATAGTTGGTTACTGGACAGTTGTCCCCAGTAGGAAGGAGGTCTCTACTATATTTATAGTTGGTTACTGGACAGTTGTCCCCAGTAGAAAGGTGGTCTCTACTATATTTATAGTTGGTTACTGGACAGTTGTCTCCAGTAGGAAGGTGGTCTCTACTATATTTATAGTTGGTTACTGGACAGTTGTCTCCAGTAGGAAGGTGGTCTCTACTATATTTATAGTTGGTTACTGGACAGTTGTCTCCAGTAGGAAGGTGGTCTCTACTATATTTATAGTTGGTTACTGGACAGTTGTCTCCAGTAGGAAGGTGGTCTCTACTATATTTATAGTTGGTTACTGGACAGTTGTCTCCAGTAGGAAGGAGGTCTCTACTATATTTATAGTTGGTTACTGGACAGTTGTCTCCAGTAGGAAGGTGGTCTCTACTATATTTATAGTTGGTTACTGGACAGTTGTCTTCAGTAGGAAGGTTGTCTCTACTATATTTATAGTTGGTTACTGGACAGTTGTCTCCAGTAGGAAGGTGGTCTCTACTATATTTATAGTTGGTTACTGGACAGTTGTCTCCAGTAGGAAGGTGGTCTCTACTATATTTATAGTTGGTTACTGGACAGTTGTCTCCAGTAGGAAGGTGGTCTCTACTATATTTATAGTTGGTTACTGGACAGTTGTCTTCAGTAGGAAGGTTGTCTCTACTATATTTATAGTTGGTTACTGGACAGTTGTCTCCAGTAGGAAGGAGGTCTCTACTATATTTATAGTTGGTTACTGGACAGTTGTCTCCAGTAGGAAGGTGGTCTCTACTATATTTATAGTTGGTTACTGGACAGTTGTCCCCAGTAGGAAGGTGGTCTCTACTATATTTATAGTTGGTTACTGGACAGTTGTCTTCAGTAGGAAGGTGGTCTCTACTATATATATAGTTGGTTACTGGACAGTTGTCTCCAGTAGGAAGGAGGTCTCTACTATATTTATAGTTGGTTACTGGACAGTTGTCTTCAGTAGGAAGGTGGTCTCTACTATATATATAGTTGGTTACTGGACAGTTGTCCCCAGTAGGAAGGTGGCCTCTACTATATATATAGTTGGTTACTGGACAGTTGTCTCCAGTAGGAAGGAGGTCTCTACTATATTTATAGTTGGTTACTGGACAGTTGTCCCCAGTAGGAAGGTTGTCTCTACTATATTTATAGTTTGTTACTGGACAGTTGTCTCCAGTAGGAAGGTGGTCTATACTATATTTATAGTTGGTTACTGGACAGTTGTCCCCAGTAGGAAGGTGGTCTCTACTATATTTATAGTTGGTTACTGGACAGTTGTCCCCAGTAGGAAGGAGGTCTCTACTATATTTATAGTTGGTTACTGGACAGTTGTCCCCAGTAGAAAGGTGGTCTCTACTATATTTATAGTTGGTTACTGGACAGTTGTCTCCAGTAGGAAGGTGGTCTCTACTATATTTATAGTTGGTTACTGGACAGTTGTCTCCAGTAGGAAGGTGGTCTCTACTATATTTATAGTTGGTTACTGGACAGGTGTCTCCAGTAGGAAGGTGGTCTCTACTATATTTATAGTTGGTTACTGGACAGTTGTCTCCAGTAGGAAGGTGGTCTCTACTATATTTATAGTTGGTTACTGGACAGTTGTCTCCAGTAGGAAGGAGGTCTCTACTATATTTATAGTTGGTTACTGGACAGTTGTCTCCAGTAGGAAGGTGGTCTCTACTATATTTATAGTTGGTTACTGGACAGTTGTCTTCAGTAGGAAGGTGGTCTCTACTATATTTATAGTTGGTTACTGGACAGTTGTCTCCAGTAGGAAGGTTGTCTCTACTATATTTATAGTTGGTTACTGGACAGTTGTCTCCAGTAGGAAGGTGGTCTCTACTATATTTATAGTTGGTTACTGGACAGTTGTCTCCAGTAGGAAGGTGGTCTCTACTATATTTATAGTTGGTTACTGGACAGTTGTCTCCAGTAGGAAGGTGGTCTCTACTATATTTATAGTTGGTTACTGGACAGTTGTCTTCAGTAGGAAGGTTGTCTCTACTATATTTATAGTTGGTTACTGGACAGTTGTCTCCAGTAGGAAGGAGGTCTCTACTATATTTATAGTAGGTTACTGGACAGTTGTCTCCAGTAGGAAGGTGGTCTCTACTATATATATAGTTGGTTACTGGACAGTTGTCCCCAGTAGGAAGGTGGTCTCTACTATATTTATAGTTGGTTACTGGACAGTTGTCTTCAGTAGGAAGGTGGTCTCTACTATATATATAGTTGGTTACTGGACAGTTGTCTCCAGTAGGAAGGAGGTCTCTACTATATTTATAGTTGGTTACTGGACAGTTGTCTTCAGTAGGAAGGTGGTCTCTACTATATATATAGTTGGTTACTGGACAGTTGTCCCCAGTAGGAAGGTGGCCTCTACTATATATATAGTTGGTTACTGGACAGTTGTCTCCAGTAGGAAGGAGGTCTCTACTATATTTATAGTTGGTTTACTGGACAGTTGTCTCCAGTAGGAAGGTGGTCTCTACTATATATATAGTTGGTTACTGGACAGTTGTCTCCAGTAGGAAGGTGGTCTCTACTATATATATAGTTGGTTACTGGACAGTTGTCTCCAGTAGGAAGGAGGTCTCTACTATATTTATAGTTGGTTACTGGACAGTTGTCTTCAGTAGGAAGGTGGTCTCTACTATATATATAGTTGGTTACTGGACAGTTGTCCCCAGTAGGAAGGTGGCCTCTACTATATATATAGTTGGTTACTGGACAGTTGTCTCCAGTAGGAAGGAGGTCTCTACTATATTTATAGTTGGTTACTGGACAGTTGTCCCCAGTAGGAAGGTGGCCTCTACTATATATATAGTTGGTTACTGGACAGTTGTCTCCAGTAGGAAGGTGGCCTCTACTATATATATAGTTGGTTACTGGACAGTTGTCCCCAGTAGGAAGGTTGTCTCTACTATATTTATAGTTGGTTACTGGACAGTTGTCTTCAGTGGGAAGGTGGCCTCTACTATATTTATAGTTGGTTACTGGACAGTTGTCTCCAGTAGGAAGGTGGTCTCTACTATATATATAGATGGTTACTGGACAGTTGTCTCCAGTAGGAAAGTGGCCTCTACTATATTTATAGTTGGTTACTGGACAGTTGTCTCCAGTAGGAAGGTGGTCTCTACTATATTTATAGTTGGTTACTGGACAGTTGTCTTCAGTGGGAAGGTGGTCTCTACTATATTTATAGTTGGTTACTGGACAGTTGTCTTCAGTGGGAAGGTGGTCTCTACTATATTTATAGTTGGTTACTGGACAGTTGTCTCCAGTAGGAAGGTGGTCTCTACTATATATATAGTTGGTTACTGGACAGTTGTCTCCAGTAGGAAGGTTGTCTCTACTATATTTATAGTTGGTTACTTGACAGTTGTCTCCAGTGGGAAGGTGTTCTCTACTATATTTATAGTTGGTTACTGGACAGTTGTCTCCAGTAGGAAGGTGGTCTCTACTATATTTATAGATGGTTACTGGACAGTTGTCTCCAGTAGGAAGGTGGCTCTACTATATATATAGTTGGTTACTGGACAGTTGTCTCCAGTAGGAAGGTGGCCTCTACTATATATATAGTTGGTTACTGGACAGTTGTCTCCAGTAGGAAGGTGGTCTCTACTATATTTATAGTTGGTTACTGGACAGTTGTCTCCAGTAGGAAGGTGGTCTCTACTATATATATAGTTGGTTACTGGACAGTTGTCTCCAGTAGGAAGGTGGTCTCTACTATATATATAGTTGGTTACTGGACAGTTGTCTCCAGTGGGAAGGTGGTCTCTACTATATTTATAGTTGGTTACTGGACAGTTGTCTCCAGTAGGAAGGTGGTCTCTACTATATTTATAGTTGGTTACTGGACAGTTGTCTCCAGTAGGAAGGTGTTCTCTACTATATTTATAGTTGGTTACTGGACAGTTGTCTCCAGTAGGAAGGTGGTCTCTACTATATTTATAGTTGGTTACTGGACAGTTGTCTCCAGTAGGAAGGTGGTCTCTACTATATTTATAGTTGGTTACTGGACAGTTGTCTCCAGTAGGAAGGTGGTCTCTACTATATTTATAGTTGGTTACTGGACAGTTGTCTCCAGTAGGAAGGTGGTCTCTACTATATTTATAGTTGGTTACTGGACAGTTGTCTCCAGTAGGAAGGTGGTCTCTACTATATTTATAGTTGGTTACTGGACAGTTGTCTCCAGTAGGAAGGTGGTCTCTACTATATTTATAGTTGGTTACTGGACAGTTGTCTCCAGTAGGAAGGTGGTCTCTACTATATTTATAGTTGGTTACTGGACAGTTGTCTCCAGTAGGAAGGTGGTCTCTACTATATATATAGTTGGTTACTGGACAGTTGTCTCCAGTAGGAAGGTGGTCTCTACTATATTTATAGTTGGTTACTGGACAGTTGTCTCCAGTAGGAAGGTGGTCTCTACTATATTTATAGTTGGTTACTGGACAGTTGTCTCCAGTAGGAAGGTGGTCTCTACTATATTTATAGTTGGTTACTGGACAGTTGTCTCCAGTAGGAAGGTGGTCTCTACTATATTTATAGTTGGTTACTGGACAGTTGTCTCCAGTAGGAATGTGGTCTCTACTATATTTATAGTTGGTTACTGGACAGTTGTCTCCAGTAGGAATGTGGTCTCTACTATATATATAGTTGGTTACTGGACAGTTGTCTCCAATGGGAAGGTGGCCTCTACTATATCTACTTTTGGTAGTCAGATATGCCTTTCTTCAGTCTTATTTCTGTCATTGTAAATTAATTAAGCCCCACATAAAGACAGCTTTGTTGAATAGAGTGTTTTCATGGGAGTGTGTAGGGGAGTGTGTGTGCGTGTGCTTGTGCTTGTGTGTGTGAGAGAGAATCAATTAACTCAGGATCTCTGCACTCTGCATCTGTGACAAATGATGTGGTTCCAAATAAAGGATTGTAATGAGCATGTCAGTAAGGTGCAGGCTGCTCTCTCCTCATCCTGTCTCTCCAGTTAGTTGCTCAGCTGCTGGAATTATTAGGCTAGGTAAATAAATATGGCACACATAATCCCATCCCCCCGTCCCAGTTAGATGAGATTAGCTGACAGATACTGTACTGAGCCCCATCAATATACAGACCAAGGTCTGTCTGTCTCTGTCTGTCTGTCCGTCCATCTGTCTATCCTTCAACTCAACACAGAACAATCAAGTTTTACACACAATGTATATCTTATGTCCCGGAGTTTATGATAGAACATCAGAAAAGCATAGTGCTGACATCATTGACATGGACATGGGGAGGGACACATTTAAATAAACAGTGCCATCTATTTAGTAGAGAGAGAGTGTTTATAATGAATTCACATCGCGGCAATAACCCACGGCTGGACATTCTCAGGGTACAGAGGAGAGATAGAGAGAGATTATGCTCACACACACAAACGGATGGGTGGAAGGCGTGTAGGGGGGATACCAGGAAATTGAAGGCGTGGAGGGGGGAGACCAGGAAATGGAAGGCGTGGAGGGGGGATACCAGGAAATTGAAGGCGTGGAGGGGGGAGACCAGGAAATGGAAGGCATGGAGGGGGGAGACCAGGAAATGGAAGGCGTGGAGGGGGGAGACCAGGAAATGGAAGGTGTGGAGGAGGGAGACCAGGAAATGGAAGGCGTGTAGGGGGGAGACCAGGAAATGGAAGGCGTGGAGGGGGGAGACCAGGAAATGGACTGAATGCAACTTGTCCCAAAAAAGAAAGAATATCAAGACATTCTGCACTCTCTTTCAATCTCTCTCCTCTCCTGTGTCAGTTTCATGTCTCTCTGCTCTCCTCTCCTGTGTCAGTTTCATGTCTATACCAACCAAGGAAAGCCTATTTTAATACTCTGGGCCAGGCCTGGGCAGTTTGAGTTTCATCTAGTAGATGTATATTGTTTCTCTCTGTTGGACGTTGGATGACATTATAAACAAGCGGGCGGTGCTGGGCTGTGGACGCTGAGCCACTAATTGGTCTAATTGTTAGCAGTTGTCTACAACTGGAGCTGGACTGCAACACACACACACACACGGGTTGTATTGCAGCATTGGAGCAGTGCTGTGATTACAGGTTTAAAGACTTCCTTTGTGTGTTTATGTCCCAGATAGGCTTCAAACGGCCATGATTAGATAAATGACAGATTTGGGGATGGGAAAAGGATTGGCATGGAGAGAGGGGAGACAGGAGATGTGATGGGACAGGAGAGGAGTAGAGCCAGAGTGAAGTATGTCCTTCTCTTTTCACTGAATTTTGTCTGACTCAACTGAGTGTTTCTCTCTTTCTTTTAGACACTCGTTTTCCATTCAGGATGTGCCAGTGATCTGTTTTATATTGAGATACAGAGGGACAGCAGTTCTCTTCAGTGATTACATGGTTCTAAGGGATGGTACGTCAGAGAGGTTTAAGAGGGCAGTTGGTGTTATTTCCTGGGTTGATCTCTAAAACCACATTCCCCAACACAGTATCCCAACACACTATCACAACACAGTATCTCAACACAGTATCACAACACATTATCACAACACAGTATCACAACACAGTATCACAACACAGTATCACAACACAGTATCACAACACAGTATCTCAACACAGTATCACAACACAGTATCTCAACACAGTATCACAACACAGTATCACAACACAGTATCACAACACAGTATCACAACACATTATCACAACACAGTATCACAACACAGTATCTCAACACATTATCACAACACAGTATCACAACACAGTATCACAACACAGTATCTCAACACAGTATCTCAACACAGTATCACAACACAGTATCACAACACAGTATCACAACACAGTATCACAACACAGTATCACAACACAGTATCACAACACAGTATCTCAACACAGTATCACAACACAGTATCACAACACAGTATCTCAACACAGTATCACAACACAGTATCTCAACACAGTATCTCAACACAGTATCACAACACAGTATCACAACACAGTATCACAACACAGTATCTCAACACAGTATCACAACACAGTATCACAACACAGTATCTCAACACAGTATCACAACACAGTATCTCAACAGAGTATCTCAACACAGTATCACAACACAGTATCTCAACACAGTATCTCAACACAGTATCACAAATTGCTTACTAGAAATATGTACCAGGCACAATATTTTTTTTCTTTTTTGTGTACAGGACACGATTTTCTTCATAACACATTTTCACCAACACAGCTGGATCATTTACAAACACTGTCATGCCACTGTGGTGATCTGTCCCCATATGAACTGTAATGTTGGCCTCGTTCACTAGAAATGCAGCTGGCTAATCATTCAGATATATTTTGTCACCTCAATAGCTGAATAGCTGAATGAATTACATTTCTAGACGGCACTCACAACTGAAAAAGGCATATATTTATTTTTGTCCCTTTTAAAACAATCACTTTGTCTTACCCATAAAAAGTATTAAGATTATACAGGACGTTGTATTTTATTTTTATAAGAAGGCTGTTTGACTTCATAAGAGATTACACGCTATGCTCAGGCAAGTCAGCGGCTTTCGTCTCTCCCCAGCCACCTCACTTTCCAGCCTTTAGCTCAGTGGGCTATGCTCTGCTGAGGTGGGAACAGTCGGTGGCGGGGGTGTTAACGCGAGACGGTAACGGTTCAGCAGAACACCGCCCAGGCAGCCACCCACTGAAGGAGGGAAAGAGCGTGAAATCCTGAGCACCTGGTGGCAGCTTCTACACAAGTGTCTGCAGCTGGTGCTCTGAGTCTGCAGCAACACAGCCAGCTGTGTTCCCTTCCTCCCTCTCCTTCCCTCCCTCCTTCCTCCCTCTCCTTCCCTCCCTCCTTCCTCCCTCTCCTTCCCTCCCTCCTTCCTCCCTCTCCTTCCCTCCCTCCTTCCTCCCTCTCCTTCCCTCCCTCCTTCCTCCCTCTCCTTCCCTCCCTCCCTCCTCCCTCTCCTTCCCTCCCTCCTTCCTCCCTCTCCTTCCCTCCCTCCCTCCCTCCTCCCTCTCTCCTTCCTTCCTTCCTTCCTTCCTTCCTTCCTTCCTTCCTTCCTTCCTCCCTCCCTCCCTCCCTCCCTCCCTCCCTCCCTCCCTCAGTATAACACTATAGAGTGTCTGACAGCGGATAGGCTATAGGTAGGAAGAACTGGGCCTGGACTGAAATCTATAGGTTTGCTAATTTAGCAGCTAATTATAAAACCAGGTGTGTGTGCACCAGTTTGAGCCATTGAGTGACTGGAATGTTCTGAAAGTTAGTGACGTGATCACTATAGTTGTGGAGGACTGTAACTGTTCTGTTGACCAGCCTGAAACAAGTCATACCTGTCTGATGGACATCACTCACTTGGTTAGACCTTCCATTTACATGACATTTTAGTCATTCAGCAGAGGCTCTTATCCAGATTTACAGTAAGATAGGTGAGACAAACGCATACAGTATCACAGGCATAGTAAGTAGATGTTCTGTCTGTCAGGCTACCCTCTCAGCCCCTGCTCTCTGTCCCATGGAGGTGTGGACAATTAATAACCCCAGTTACTTCCTGTCTTAATGACTGACACACCGGGCATTAAAAGGTGGCAGAGGGTCAAAGGGCACTGGGCTCTGTCAACTAGGGCACATCACACCACTGTCTGTCACTCATTAATCAGGACAAGGACGTGTGTGTGTGTGTGTGTGTGTGTGTGTGTGTGTGTGTGTGTGTGTGTGTGTGTGTGTGTGTGTGTGTGTGTGTGTGTGTGTGTGTGTGTGTGTGTGTGTGTGTGTGTGTGTGTGTGTGTGTGTGTGTGTGTGTGTGTGTGTGTGCAAGAGAGAGAGGGGGGATGAGCGAGGGAAAAGGTATTTTCTTATAAAGGGGAGACGAGAAACAGAATTGTGACGGAATCAACTAGCTGGTGCAGTAAATCAGGAAGCTGAAGAGAATATATACCTCGAGGGGGGTGGGGGATATAGTGGGAAGTACATAACATCACTACATAACAAGAGAATATATATCGAGGGGGGTGGGGGATATAGTGGGAAGTACATAACATCACTACATAACAAGAGAATATATATCCTGAGGGTGGTGGGGGATATAGTGGGAAGTACATAACATCACTACATAACAAGAGAATATATACCTCGAGGGTGGTGGTGGATATAGTGGGAGGTACATAACATCACTACATAACAAGAGAATATATATCCTGAGGGTGGTGGGGGATATAATAGGAAGTACATAACATCACTACATAACAAGAGAATATATACCTCGAGGGTGGTGGGGGATATAGTGGGAAGTACTTATAACATTACTACATAACAAGAGAATATATACCTCGAGGGGGGTGGGGGATATAGTGGGAGGTACATAACATCACTACATAACAAGAGAATATATATCCTGAGGTTGGTGGGGGATATAATAGGAAGTACATAACATCACTACATAACAAGAGAATATATACCTCGAGGGTGGTGGTGGATATAATGGGAAGTACATAACATCACTACATAACAAGAGAATATATATCCTGAGGGTGGTGGGGGATATAATGGGAAGTACATAACATCACTACATAACAAGAGAATATATATCCTGAGGGTGGTGGGGGATATAATGGGAAGTACATAACAAGAGAATATATATCCTGAGGGTGGTGGGGGATATAATAGGAAGTACATAACATCACTACATAACAAGAGAATATATATCCTGAGGGTGGTGGGGGATATAATGGGAAGTACATAACATCACTACTAATGCTCTACATAACACGTCTCAGTAAGAAGCAGACAGATGTTGAAACCAAACCCCTCTACTGCTAGGCTACACCACCCCGAGATGAATCTCAGTCAGACGGACCACATCACATCACAGCCTCCAAAAACAAACGTTTAATTACGCCGACTCGCCTAAATTAACAGTGGACGAGCCCCAGCTTTCAAGTCCACCTCTAAATAGCACTCGATCAAAGCGTGATGGATTTTATGTCCTTAAAAACACATCTGAAGTGCATTCCGGAGGGTAAAAACACAAACAATTAAAGACTAATAAGGCTCCAAACGTTAGAAGTCTGGAATCCGATAATTTTATGTGTCGATATTTCACACAGTAAAAGTTCCGTTCGCTGTAAACCACAAAGACATGCGACTCATAAGTAGGGAGCTGAAGTAAAAGGATCCTGGTCGTTCTATAAAAGTCACTTTGACATGCCCAGTTTATTTCAGACGGTTTCGTTTATCTTGAAAGAGGTTTGATTTATGAAATGGCAGTTTGGGAATCATGTTTCAACTACTAATGTCCCCTTTTCTAAACATCTCACCACAACACCCTTCTTCCTCTCTTCATAGTGCTTTCAGGCCGTACATTTACATTTTAGTCATTCACCAGACACACTTTTTATTTCATTGTTTTTATTTAACCTTTATTTAACTAGGCAAGTCAGTTAAGAACAAATTCTTATTTACAATGACGGCCTACCCCGGCCAAACCCGGACGACACTGGGCCAATTGTGAGCCGCCCTATGGGACTCTCAATCACGAATCGAACCAGGGTCTGTAGTGACACCTCTAGCACTGAGATGCAGTGCCTTAGACCGCTGCGCCACTCGGGAGCCCCACTGACCTAGAGCGACTTACAGTAAGGACATTCATCTTAAGGCAGCCAGGTG
>NC_092095.1:66530544-66540544 GCF_045679555.1 Salvelinus alpinus | reverse complement strand
ACCCCTTGTATTTAGTCAAATTATCATTGACTTGGTACTGGTACCCCCTGTATAGGGTGGCTGGAGTCTTAACTAGGGTGGCTGGAGTCTTCTAGGGTGGCTGGAGTCTTCTAGGGTGGCTGGAGTCTTATAGGGTGGCTGGAGTCTTAACTAGGGTGGCTGGAGTCTTATAGGGTGGCTGGAGTCTTAACTAGGGTGGCTGGAGTCTTAACTAGGGTGGCTGGAGTCTTCTAGGGTGGCTGGAGTCTTAACTAGGGTGACTGGAGTCTTTGACAATTTTTAGGGCCTTCCTCTCTCACTGCCTGGTATAAAGATCCTGGGTGGCAGGAAGCTTGGCTCTGGTGATGTACAAAGCCGTACTCACTACCCACTGCAGTGCCTTGTGGTCGAAGGCCGACCAGTTGCCATACAAGGCAGTGATGCAATCAGTCAGGATGCTCTCGATGGTGCAGCTGTAAAACCTTTTGAGGATCTGAGGACCCATGCCAATTATTTTCAGTCTCCTGAGGGGGAATAGGTTTTGTCGTGCCCTCTTTACGACTGTCTTGATGTGCTTGGACCATGTTAGTTTGTTGGTGATGTGGACGCCAAGGAACTTGAAGCTCTCAACCTGCTCCACTACAGCCCTGTTGATGTTAATGGGGGCGTGCTCGGTCCACCTTTTCCTGTAGTCCACATGTTATCATTGACTCAGTACTGATCCTCCTTGTATATTGTCAAGTTATCATTGACTTGGTACTGATACCCCATGTATATAGTCAAGTTATCATTGACTCCGTACTGATACTCCTTGTATTTAGTCAAGTTATCATTGACTCAGTACTGATACTCTGTGTATATTGTCAAGTTATCATTGACTCAGTACTGATACTCTGTGTATATAGTCAAGTTATCATTGACTCAGTACTGATACTCTGTGTACCGGTATATAGTCAAGTTATCATTGACTCAGTACTGGTACTCTGTGTGTATAGTCATGTTATCATTGACTCAGTACTGGTACTCTGTGTATATAGTCATGTTATCATTGACTCAGTACTGGTACTCTGTGTATATAGTCATGTTATCATTGACTCAGTACTGGTACTCTGTGTATATAGTCATGTTATCATTGACTCAGTACTGGTACTCTGTGTATATAGTCATGTTATCATTGACTCAGTACTGGTACTCTGTGTATATAGTCAAGTTATCATTGACTCAGTACTGGTACTCTGTGTATATAGTCATGTTATCATTGACTCAGTACTGGTACTCTGTGTATATAGTCATGTTATCATTGACTCAGTACTGGTACTCCTTGTATATAGTCAAGTTATCATTACTCATTATGTTGCTATTATTACTTTTATTATTTTGTGTTTTACTTTTCTGTTATATCTCTATTTCTCTATGAATTGTTGGGTAGGGCCCGTAAGCATTTCACTGCTAGTCCACATCTGTTGTTTACAAAGCATGTGACGAATACAATTCGATTTGTGTAAAGCCAGTGTGTCTATGTATGCGGATGACTCAACACTACACGTCAGTTACTACAGCGATGAAATGACTGCCACACACACAACAAAGAGCTGCAGTTAGATTCAGAATGGGTGGCAAGGAATAAGTTAGTCCTAAATGCTTCTAAAACTAAAAGCATTGTATTTGGGACAAATCATTCACTAATCCCTAAACCTCAATTAAATCTTGTAATGAATAATGTGGAAATTGAGCAAGTTGAGGTGACTAAACTGCTAGGAGTAACCCTGGATTGTAAACTGTCATGGTCAAAACATATTGATACAACAGTAGCTAAGATGGGGAGAAGTCTGTCCATAATAAAGCACAGCTCTACCTTCTTAACAACACTATCAACAAGGCAGGTCCTACAGGCCCTAGTTTTGTCACACCTGGACTACTGTACAGTCGTGTGGTCAAGTGCCACAAAGAGGGACTTAGGAAAATAACAATTGGCAGCACGGCTGGCCCTTAAAAGTACACGGGGAGCTAACATGAATGATATGCATGTCAATCTCTCATGGCTCAAACTGGAGGAGAGATTGACTTCATCACTACTTGTTTTTGTAAGTAGTTTTGACATGCTGAATGTACTGCCTGTTTAAACTACTAGCACTATTTGTATTTATTTATTTATTTTCTTTATTTCACCTTTATTTAACCAGGTCGGCCAGTTGAGAACAAGTTCTCATTTACAACTGCGACCTGGCCAAGATAAAGCAAAGCAGTGCGACAAAAACAACAACACAGAGTTACACATAAAGAAACGTACAGTCAATAACACAATGGAAAAATCTATGTACAGTGTGTGCAAATGTAGAAGATTAGGGAGGCAAAGCTCGGACACCCTACAAGACCTGCCACCAGAGGTCTCTTCACAGTCCCCAAGTCCAAAACAGACTATGGGAGGCGCACAGTACTACACACAGCCATGACTACATGGAACTCTATTCCAAAAGCAGTAGAATCAGATTTTAAAAAACTGATAAAAAATGTACCTTATGGAACAGCGGGGACTGTGAAGAGACACACACACACACACACACACAGGTACACACACACACACACACACAGGTACAGACACACACACACACACAGGTACAGACACACGCACTCTACACACACATGTACATTGTGATATTGCTGTATGGTGGTATTAAACATGTATTGTAGAGATGTAGTGGTGTAATAATGTTATATGATGTATTGTTTTATCTTTAGTTTTATATGTGGGAGTGTGGTGCCTGGAAAACAACCTCTCCCTCAACGTCAACAAAACGAAGGAGCTGATCATGGACTACAGGAAACAGCAGAGGGAGCACCCCCCTATCTACATCGACAGGACCGCAGTGGAGAAGGTGGAAAGCTTCAAGTTCCTTGGCATACACATCACTGACAACTGAAATAGTCCATCCACACAGACAGTGTGGTGAAGAAGGCACAACAGCACCTCTTCAACCTCAGGAAGCTGAAGAAATGTGGCTTGTCACCCAAAACCCTGACAAACTTTTACAGATGCACAATTGACAGCAGCCTGTCGGACTGTATCACAGCCTGGTACGGCAACTGCACCGCCCTCAACCGCAAGGCTCTCCAGAGGGTGGTGCGGTCTGCACAACGCATCACCTGGAGCAAACTGCCTGCCCTCCAGGACACCTACAGCACCCGATGTCACAGGAAGGCCAAAATGATCATCAAGGACAACAACCACCCGAGCCACTGCCTGTTCACCCCGCTACCATCCAGAAGGCGAAGTCAGTACAGGTGCATCAAAGCTGGGACCGAGAGACTGAAAAACAGCTTCTATCTCAAGGCCATCAGACTGCTAAAAAGCCATCACTAACTCAGAGAGGCTGCTGCCTACATTGAGACTCAATCATTGGCCACTTTAATAAATGGATCACTAGTCACTTTAAACAATGCACTCTAAATAATGCCCCTTTAATAATGTTTGCATATCTTACATTACTCATATCACATGTATATACTGTATTTTATACTATCTATTGCACCTTGCCTATGCCGCTTGGCCATCGGTCAACCATATATTTATATGTACATATTCTCATTTGCCCCTTTAGATTTGTGTGTATTAGGTAGTTGTTGGGGAATTGTTAGATTACTTGTTAGGTATTACTGCACTGTCGGAACTAGAAGCACAAGCATTTCGCTACACTTGCATTAACATCTGCTAACCATGTGTATGTGACCAATAAAATTTGATTTGATTTGATGTAAGTGCCTTAATGTGTTTGGACACCAGGAACAGTAGCTGCTGCCTTGACAACAGCTAATGGGGATTGCTAATAAATTGGATCAAACAAATGGCCTTAGTTTACCTGGTTGTTAATCCAATTGAAATAGCTAGCTAGCATAGCTTGGGGATAGCTACAGCTGTGTAGCCTTTCTAGCTAGCTGATATTTCTCTGTCAAATCGCAGTTATGCCAAGATACTGTAGCAAGAAGTACCCGTGTCTGGAATGTATTTCATGAGACTCTTATTCTACAACACCTTGCTACAAAAGTAGCTTGCAAGTTTTATCACATGTAAAGACATGTTACCGTGGAAACAATATCAACAACTGCAAGTTGAATGCCGGTCTTCAGTTAGCTCAGCTGTCAATATAATATTCTATAACTGGCTAGTTTTGCCTGGTCTTGTCTCTCCTTATGTCCACTGTTAGATCTTTCCCGGGGACAGATCCCAGAACTAACATCCCTACAGATGCAGGCTACATGTGGACATTACACAAACATGGCCTGATTAAATACATTTATCAACAAAACATTGATGGGTGTGTTTGTTTTACAAAGACAAAACATTTTCTGCTGTAAATAGGATTAGCTTTGCCTCTGATCTGGTGGACTCACTAAACAGAGAACATCCCTGGTCATCCCCTGCCTCTGATCTGGTGGACTCACTAAACAGAGAACATCAGTTGGGTACCTTTTCCACCACTGCTCACACCCCCATCCTTGACCACACCCCCATCCCTGACCACACCCCCATCCCTGACCACACCCCCATCATTGACCACACCCCATCCCTGACCACACCCCCATCCTTGACCATATTCCCATCCCTGACCACACCCCCATCCTTGACCATACCCCCATCCCTGACCACACCCCCATCCCGACCACACCCCCATCCCTGATGGCGGATTGATTGATTTCCAAATTATTAGTATAAGAATTTTGGCCTTTTCATGTACAAAGAAGACCAGAGAAATATTCAACGTTTGCTGTGTTTGGGTACCTTATTAACAAACCGCTGAAATAGAACAGCTTGTAGCCTACTTAGTTAGAAAACAACACAATTTCAGTCAAATATCTGGAAACAAGGCCAACTTAAATTACCAACACAGATAAGTCAAATATCTGGAAACAAGGCCAACTTAAATTACCAACACAGATAAGTCAATATTATATTTATTATGTTGAGATTGCAACTAAATTCCATCTAATATGTGAGAATGTCATTTCAGTTTGTCATTCCTTACCTCAAAGAGGGCAATATCATGAATCCAGCCCCCTCACCCACACTTACTCATTATATCATGAATCCAGCCCCCTCACCCACACTTACTCATTAACCATTCAGATGCTGATTTTAGCCCGTTTAAAAAAGGAGATTCAACATTAGGTTTCACCTGGCAACAATTGTTTTCAGAAGTACATTTATTGGTTTGATTTGTCTGTGACTGTTTGTTTTGGAAACAGTAAGCAGGTCACTGATCAACATACAGTACATCTGGAGACGTACACTCAGTTCAGTAACAACTTCATTTGATGGCCTGTATTCATAAAACGTCTCAGAGTGCTGATCTAGGATCAGGTCCCCCCTTGTCCATGTAATCTTATTCATTATGATGTAAAAGGCTAGACTGATCCAGGGTCAGCACTCCTACTATGAGACACTTTGTGAATGTATCTCACACACAGAAAGCTACACATCTTCACAGATATCAAATAGAAAATAAGAATAACAGCCATAATGAGGACAATAAACTTAGATTATTACAAGAACAATAAATATGGTTTTGATTTAAGTGCTGGTAGGATGGTGAAATGGGAAAGATTTGTCGACGTTAAGGGAGAGTGATTGCATTACACACAGCCAATGCAAGGATTTCCCAGACATGATGGGAACGTTCATAGGATAACCAATCAGAACACACTGTTCACGTACAGTATCTCAGGGCGCTGCTCTAAGAATACGACGACAGACTCTGTGATGAAACACATAACTGGGGCCTTGGTTTTAATCATCCTTGTGGATATGCCCATTTAATAAATGAAACCATTTTCATTTTCTAAACAATGAATCATGTTCTTACAGCAGTCTGTCACTGTCTATGACTCCATTACCCAGAGTGCATCTCTTCTCTCATTCTGAGGTACTCTGTTGTCTTTTCACCATCCCTGCCTGTCTACAGCCATAGGTCCTGACCTGTACCCACATCCACTGTGGTGTGGTAGGACTCTCCTCTACTTAAAGCCATCCTCATGGTCTTCAGTACCAGACACTTTCTTTGCTCATCCCTCCATACTTTCTCCCCTCTGTTCTATCTGTCTCGTCATCCCGCCATCCCTCTGTCCTGGGCTTGTCTGTCTGTCGTTCCCTCCTCCATGGCCCAAGGGGGTTATCTATGGAGCTCTCCAGAGTCATTGGGACTCTTTGGGGACGTATAGGGTGGTAGGGAGGTGGGCCGGGGGCCTGAGGCCTTGCCATTGTCCTTCTCCTCCTCTCCCTCCACTCCTACTCCTCTTTCTCCTCCACCTCTTCCCTCTGTTCTGTCAGTCTCCTCGGAACCACCCCGCCCGTCCTCGCTGGACTCGGCGACGTCTGATCCCTCCGACTCAGAGAGCAGCTCCCCGTCGCGGTACTCAGTCCCTTCCACCCCCTCGCCGTCCCTCTCCTCCCCCGCCTCCCCCTCCCCTGCATGGCTCATCTGGGTGGTGCTGTTGTGGTGCTTGACGTGGTAGCGCTGGTTCTGGAAGAACTTGACCAGGGTGTGCTTGGGAAGGTCCAGCTGGGCCGACAGGGTGTGGATAGCCTCCTGGTCAGGGTAGAGGCCCACGTCACCGATGAAGCTCTGCAGGATGGCCAGAGCCTCCAGGGAGATCCGGGTACGTGACCGCAGCTTTTTGGACCCACCACTGGAGCTGCCACTCACGCTGCCGTTGTCCTTGCCTCGAGTCCCATCCGAGTTGTGGCCCCTGAGGCCAGGCGTGGGAGTGAGGAGAGGGGATGGGTCCCGCATGGGAGATGGGGATGGGGCCTTCCTTGGAGGTAAGGGCTGCCTGTGCAGTGCCTGTGGAGAAAAAGAGGAGATGTCATGTTGAATCCCATTAGAGCAGACTGTCAACATAGGAAATCAGTCCACATACTCAAAGTAATAATCAGTCCATTCTCTAAGAAATAATCAGTCCATTCTCTAAGTAATCATCAGTCCATACTCAAAGTAATAATCAGTCCATTCTCTAAGTAATAATCAGTCCATTCTCTAGGTAATAATCAGTCCATTCTCTAGGTAATAATCAGTCCATTCTCTAAGTAATAATCAGTCC
The DNA here is from genome assembly GCF_045679555.1 of Salvelinus alpinus. Classification (NCBI taxonomy): domain Eukaryota; kingdom Metazoa; phylum Chordata; class Actinopteri; order Salmoniformes; family Salmonidae; genus Salvelinus; species Salvelinus alpinus. The sequence continues at coordinate 66,533,473 of NC_092095.1, read as the reverse complement.
ATTCTCTAAGTAATAATCAGTCCATTCTCTAAGTAATAATCAGTCCATTCTCTAAGTAATAATCAGTCCATACTCAAAGTAATAATCAGTCTATACTCGAAGTAATAATCAGTCCATTCTCTAAGTAATAATCAGTCCATTCTCTAAGTAATAATCAGTCTATACTCTAAGAAATAATCAGTCCATTCTCAAAGTAATAATCAGTCTATACTCTAAGTAATAAACAGTCCATACTCTAAGTAATAATCAGTCCATTCTCTAAGTAATAATCAGTCCATACTCTAGGTAATAATCAGTTAATTCTCTAACTCTATGTCTGACAACACATATATGCATATTCAAATAAACTAAAAAACTCAACAACAGAGACAGTAGAAGAAGTTCACTTAAACATAGGATACACTTCCCCCTTGGTGGTAACACATGTCAGTTCATTTCTAGGGGGGTAGTTGTACTATAACAGAGATCCCATTGACCAGAGAGTTCCCTAGAAGCTCATAAACAACAACAGCAGCAGAGAGTAGTTCCCTAAGGAAGAGGATAGACACCCCCCTCTTAGTGGCAGCCCATTAACATCCTAGGGGGTTAGTTGGAACGTGTGGTACTGGAGCTGAGATCCCGTTGACCAGACAGAGAGGTCCCAGTTCCAGGCCCATCACACTCCCCTCTCCTGGGGCTATTAGAAGGGCGGGTGCCTGAACGCCCAAACACTGGAATGCTGCGCCCATAAATCTGTGGTCCGGGGAAATTAAAGGACCTAAATAAAGATAATAGTCATTCTTTTCCCCCCCCTTCAATAATAACATGGTATGTTTCAAATAATATTGAGGTTAGGCCAGACCATGGAGTATTTCTAAATGCTCTTTGGTGGGTTGGTGAGAGAAGGCCTTTAGGTCTTCAGGAAATGTGTGGGCTAGTTGTTTTATGCCTCCTTGTCTATTTCTGATGTCATAAAGGGGCAATCTGAAGTTTCGGTAACAAGCTGAGGGACGGGGCTGGAGAAATGTTACCACTCTCAAATTCATAGAGAGTGAGCTATGGACCATCCATGATATCAAAATTATAGTTTTAACCATGTTTTGAGGCGATACAATGTTTGTTTACATTTACATTGTTTACAAACATTGGAGTAAAACAAGCTTATATTTTGTGTTCTGATGGGGTACGAATGTTGAACTGAGCTCATGAGGCATTTCTAAGTTATATTCTTCAAGAATCAATGGGTAAATATGATTGATTTAAAAGTCAAAAAATGTAAGTAGCAACTGCAGATTGTCCCTTTAAAGGAGACTGACTGGAAGTGGATGACTAAAATGTCTTAAAGGAGACAAACCTGACTGGAAGTGGATGACTAGTGTAAGGAACAGGTGGTGGGATAGAGAGAGAAACTTCCCAGGCATCCCACCACTGTCCTTGAAACCCTTTAACAATCAATCTAGTCAGTCCTTCTATAACTCTAAATCCAACCCATTAAGAGAACACACAACACCATTAAAATATCATAACTCTAAATCCAACCAATTAAGAGAACATACAACATCACTAAAACATCATAACTCTAAATCCAACCCATTAAGAGAACACACAACATCATTAAAATATCATAACTCTAAATGCAACCAATTAAGAGAACACACAACATCCCTAAAATATCATAACTCTAAATCCAACCCATTAAGAGAACACACAACATCATTAAAATATCATAACTCTAAATCCAACCCATTAAGAGAACACACGACATAATTAAAATATCATAACTCTAAATCCAACCCATTAAGAGAACACACGACATCATTAAAATATCATAACTCTAAATCCAACCCATTAAGACAACACACAACATCACTAAAATATCATAAATCTAAATCCAACCCAACAACAGAACACACAACATCACTAAAATATCTCTGGTTCTTTCTTTCTCTGTTCTTTCTTTGTCATTATGGATGCAACGTCAAGAAAAGTAAATCATCTGTGAGGAGAGGATGAAAGAATGATAGAGACCCTGAATAATGACGTTGTCCTGGTTAGGAAGGGTCCTCATCGGGGTACAGACAGACCCTGAATAATGTAGCTGTCCTGGTTAGAGAGGGTCCTCATCGGGGTACAGACAGACCCTGAATAATGTAGCTGTCCTGGTTAGGAAGGGTCCTCATCGGGGTACAGACAGACCCTGAATAATGTAGCTGTCCTGGTTAGGAAGGGTCCTCATCGGGGTACAGACAGACCCTGAATAATGTAGCTGTCCTGGTTAGAGAGGGTCCTCATCGGGGTACAGACAGACCCTGAATAATGTAGCTGTCCTGGTTAGGGAGGGTCCTCATCGGGGTACAGACAGACCCTGAATAATGTAGCTGTCCTGGTTAGGGAGGGTCCTCATCGGGGTACAGACAGACCCTGAATAATGTAGCTGTCCTGGTTAGGGAGGGTCCTCATCGGGGTACAGACAGACCCTGAATAATGTAGCTGTCCTGGTTAGGGAGGGTCCTCATCGGGGTACAGACAGACCCTGAATAATGTAGCTGTCCTGGTTAGGGAGGGTCCTCATCGGGGTACAGACAGACCCTGAATAATGTAGCTGTCCTGGTTAGGGAGGGTCCTCATCGGGGTACAGACAGACCCTGAATAATGTAGCTGTCCTGGTTAGGGAGGGTCCTCATCGGGGTACAGACAGACCCTGAATAATGTAGCTGTCCTGGTTAGGGAGGGTCCTCATCGGGGTACAGACCCTGAATAATGTAGCTGTCCTGGTTAGGGAGGGTCCTCATCGGGGTACAGACAGACCCTGAATAATGTAGCTGTCCTGGTTAGGGAGGGTCCTCATCGGGGTACAGACAGACCCTGAATAATGTAGCTGTCCTGGTTAGGGAGGGTCCTCATTGGGGTACAGACAGACCCTGAATAATGTAGCTGTCCTGGTTAGGGA
>NC_092095.1:66508044-66525544 GCF_045679555.1 Salvelinus alpinus | reverse complement strand
GCTGGAGTCTCTCACCTGTGTTTCTGGAGACATGTGGAGGATAGTGTGGAGCTGGAGTCTCTCACCTGTGTTTCTGGAGACATGTGGAGGATAGTGTGGAGCTGGAGTCTCTCACCTGTGTTTCTGGAGACATGTGGAGGATAGTGTGGAGCTGGAGTCTCTCACCTGTGTTTCTGGAGACATGTGGAGGATAGTGTGGAGCTGGAGTCTCTCACCTGTGTTTCTGGAGACATGTGGAGGATAGTGTGGAGCTGGAGTCTCTCACCTGTGTTTCTGGAAACATGTGGAGGACAGTGGAGTCTCTCACCTGTGTTTCTGGAGACATGTGGAGGACAGTGTGAAGCCTCTCACCTGTGTTTCTGGAGACATGTGGAGGATAGTGTGGAGCTGGAGTCTCTCACCTGTGTTTCTGGAGACATGTGGAGGATAGTGTGGAGCTGGAGTCTCTCACCTGTGTTTCTGGAGACATGTGGAGGATAGTGTGGAGCTGGAGTCTCTCACCTGTGTTTCTGGAGACATGTGGAGGATAGTGTGGAGCTGGAGTCTCTCACCTGTGTTTCTGGAAACATGTGGAGGACAGTGGAGTCTCTCACCTGTGTTTCTGGAGACATGTGGAGGACAGTGTGAAGCCTCTCACCTGTGTTTCTGGAGACATGTGGAGGACAGTGTGAAGCCTCTCACTGTAGTGGTGCTTGGACTCCTCTTCATACACCATGTCCCTCTCAGCCTGGGACAGGGTCAGGAACCTTCTAATGGTACACAGGTTCTCCCACAGAGTCCGGTTGTCTGGGCTGGGGTTCTCCTTCCAACGCAGCAGCTCACACAGCCAGCCCTGACAGAGAGGGAGGGATGACGGGTGATTTTAACATACAGACCAGAGTGATAGAGGAAATGGAGAAAGAGAGAAAGGACAAGGAGATGTAGAGGAGTAGAGACATGAAAGAACAGGTTGGGAAAACGAGCGAAAGACAAGTTCCAGATGAAAATGATGTGGGGCTGTGAGAGAGAGATATGTGATTATCTCTGCTAGACTGGCCCAGGCACTGACACCAGCTGTTGTTTGTACACAGCCTCCTCCTCCAGCACCCAGTGTTCATAACCTGATCAGGGCTCCTTCTCTACCTCCCTCCTTTCTATCACTCCCTCCCTCCCTCCGTCTCTCCGGAGAGGGCCATGGCCAGATGCAGCCAGATGGGGTCACTGAGCCATGACCCCTCACTGAGAGCCAGGCCTGTAGGAGACCCTACCCCCAGACCAGCAGTGGTGCACACACACAGACACACAAGCATGTATCTCACACGTGTTTACACACACCACACGAACGTGTGTGAAAACACACACACACACAACCTATTCTTTTCTATTCTATAATCCACTTCTTAGATAGTCCAAATTAAAACCACCCAGAACAACAGCAGTCTATTTATGTCTTCCTCAAGAATCCTCATGTGACTTATTCCTGCCTTAATCATGTGATCTCTCTGTACAACCCTCAGACCAGCCGTGATCATGTGATCTCTCTGTACAACCCTCAGACCAGCCGTGATCATGTGATCTCTCTGTACAACCCTCAGACCAGCCGTGATCATGTGATCTCTCTGTACAACCCTCAGACCAGCCGTGATCATGTGATCTCTCTGTACAACCCTCAGACCAGCCGTGATCATGTGATCTCTCTGTACAACCCTCAGACCAGCCGTGATCATGTGATCTCTCTGTACAACCCTCAGACCAAAAGACTTCACAGGTCAAACCATTCTCTCTTGTCAAATACCAGTCATACAAAGACAGCGAACCAAAGATGAATCACCATCTGTCTCTGACACGAACCCAAACCGAGAGGACGGATTCTGAAGAGCTGTACACAGACATCATAACATATACCAAGCCACACCTAACCTAGATGGCCATTTCCAGTGGCTCATAGATGGCTATCTTAAAAAAAATAAAAAATTAACCTTTATTTAACCTTTATTTAACTAGGCAAGTCAGTTAAGAACAAATTCTTATTTACAATGATGGCCTACCAAAAGGCAAATGACCTCTTTTGGGGACAAGGGCTGGGATTAAAAATAAAAAATAAAATATAAATATAGGACAAAACACACATCACGACAAGAGAGACAACACAACACTACATAAAGAGAGATCTAAGACAACAACATAGCAAGGCAGCAACACATGACAACACAGCATGGTAGCAACACAACATAACAACAACATGGTAGCAAAACAACATGGTAGCAGCACAAAACATGGTACAAACATTATTGGGCACAGACAACATCACAAAGGGCAAAAAGGTAGAGACAACAATACATCACGTAAAGCAGCCACAACTGTCAGTAAGAGTGTCCATGATTGAGTCTTTGAATGAAGAGATGGAGATAAAACTGTCCAGTTTGAGTGTTTGTTGCAGCTCGTTCCAGTCGCTAGCTGCAGCGAACTGAAAAGACGAGTGACTAAGGGATGTGTGTGCTTTGGGGATCTTTAACAGAATGTGACTGTCAGAACGGGTGTTGTATGTGGAGGATGAGGGCTGCAGAAGATCTCTCAGATAGACCTCACTCCCCCCTAAGAGGGTTTTATAAATAAGCATCAACCAGTGGGTCTTGTGACGGGTATACAGAGATGACCAGTTTACAGAGGAGTATAGAGTGCAGTGATGTGTCCTATAAGGAGCATTGGTGGCAAATCTGATGGCCGAATTGTAAAGAACATCTAGCCGCTCGAGAGCACCCTTACCTGCTGATCTATAAATTATGTCTCCGTAATCTAGCATGGGTAGGATGGTCATCTGAATCAGGGTTAGTTAGGCAGCTGGGGTGAAAGAGGAGCGATTACGATACAGGAAACCAAGTCTAGATGTAACTTTAGCTTGCAGCTTTGATATGTGCTGAGAGAAGGACAGTGCACCATCTAGCCATACTCCCAAGTACTTGTATGAAGTGACTACCTCAAGCTCTAAACCCTCAGAGGTAGTCTCCATTGTCTCCCTCTCCTAGATGGCTATCTCCAGTGTCTCCCTCTCCTAAATGGCTATCTCCAGTGTCTCCCACTCCTAGATGGCTATCTCCAGTGTCTCCCACTCCTAGATGGCTATCTCCAGTGTCTCCCTCTCCTAGATGGCTATCTCCAGTGTCTCCCTCTCCTAGATGGCTATCTCCAGTGTCTCCCTCTCCTAGATGGCTATCTCCAGTGTCTCCCTCTCCTAGATGGCTATCTCCAGTGTCTCCCTCTCCTAGATGGCTATCTCCAGTGTCTCCCTCTCCTAGATGGCTATCTCCAGTGTCTCCCTCTCCTAGATGGCTATCTCCATTGTCTCCCTCTCCTAGATGGCTATCTCCAGTGTCTCCCTCTCCTAGATGGCTATCTCCAGTGTCTCCCTCTCCTAGATGGCTATCTCCAGTGTCTCCCTCTCCTAAATGGCTATCTCCAGTGTCTCCCTCTCCTAGATGGCTATCTCCAGTGTCTCCCTCTCCTAGATGGCTATCTCCAGTGTCTCCCTCTCCTAGATGGCTATCTCCAGTGTCTCCCTCTCCTAGATGGCTATCTCCAGTGTCTCCCTCTCCTAGATGGCTATCTCCAGTGTCTCCCTCTCCTAGATGGCTATATCCAGTGTCTCCCTCTCCTAGATGGCTATCTCCAGTGTCTCCCTCTCCTAGATGGCTATCTCCAGTGTCTCCCTCTCCTAGATGGCTATCTCCAGTGTCTTCCACTCCTAGATGGCTATCTCCAGTGTCTCCCTCTCCTAGATGGCTATCTCCAGTGTCTCCCTCTCCTAGATGGCTATCTCCAGTGTCTCCCTCTCCTAGATGGCTATCTCCAGACTGTCAGCGATAAGTGGTACCAAACGACCAGCGCTGACAGTCAGATACCACAGCCTGCGGTACCAAACGACCAGCGCTGACAGTCAGATACCACAGCCTGCGGTACCAAACGACCAGCGATGACAGTCAGATACCACAGCCTAAGGTACCAAACGACCAGCGCTGACAGTCAGATACCACAGCCTGCGGTACCAAACGACCAGCGCTGACAGTCAGATACCACAGCCTGCGGTACCAAACGACCAGCGCTGACAGTCAGATACCACAGCCTGCGGTACCAAACGACCAGCGCTGACAGTCAGATACCACAGCCTGCGGTACCAAACGACCAGCGCTGACAGTCAGATACCACAGCCTGCGGTACCAAACGACCAGCGCTGACAGTCAGATACCACAGCCTGCGGTACCAAACGACCAGCGCTGACAGTCAGATACCACAGCCTGCGGTACCAAACGACCAGCGCTGACAGTCAGATACCACAGCCTGCGGTACCAAACGACCAGCGCTGACAGTCAGATACCACAGCCTGCGGTACCAAACGACCAGCGCGTGCTTGACATCCCCGATATGTGATCTTACCTCCCATCAAATCCCCCACAGTTCACCAACCCAGGAGAAATAACATGCTCCATTGTGTGGGAGATTGTGTGCATTACATGCATGTGTAGGGATGCACATGAGGGTGAGTGTGTGTTACGGTTACAGATATTTACACATTTTACTAAGCATCCTGATCACTGGATGTCACCAATTCACCTTTAGCAGGTAGCTTCAAACAAAACCCACTAAGCACCTCTCACTAGAGTATGGCATTGTTATGATATACCTATATACAGTATACTGTATGTGTGTGGACTGACCTGGCTCTTGTTGGCGGCCCCTGGTATACTGTATGTGTGGACTGACCTGGCTCTTGTTGGTGACCCCTGGTATACTGTATGCTTGTGGACTGACCTGGCTCTTGTTGGCGACCCCTGGTATACTGTATGCTTGTGGACTGACCTGGCTCTTGTTGGTGACCCCTGGTATACTGTATGTGTGTGGACTGACCTGGCTCTTGTTGGTGACCCCTGGTATACTGTATGCTTGTGGACTGACCTGGCTCTTGTTGTTGACCCCTGGTATACTGTATGTGTGTGGACTGACCTGGCTCTTGTTGGTGACCCCTGGTATACTGTATGTGTGTGGACTGACCTGGCTCTTGTTGGTGACCCCTGGTATACTGTATGTGTGTGGACTGACCTGGCCCTTGTTGGTGACCCCTGGTATACTGTATGTGTGTGGACTGACCTGGCTCTTGTTGTTGACCCCTGGTATACTGTATGCTTGTGGACTGACCTGGCTCTTGTTGGTGACCCCTGGTATACTGTATGTGTGTGGACTGACCTGGCTCTTGTTGGTGGCCCCTGGTATACTGTATGCTTGTGGACTGACCTGGCTCTTGTTGGTGGCCCCTAGTATACTGTATGTGTGTGGACTGACCTGGCCCTTGTTGGTGACCCCTGGTATACTGTATGTGTGTGGACTGACCTGGCCCTTGTATGTGACCCCTGGTATACTGTATGTGTGTGGACTGACCTGGCTCTTGTTGGGGACCCCTGGTATACTGTATGTGTGTGGACTGACCTGGCTCTTGTTGGTGACCCCTGGTATACTGTATGTGTGTGGACTGACCTGGCTCTTGTTGGTGACCCCTGGTATACTGTATGTGTGTGGACTGACCTGGCTCTTGTTGTTGACCCCTGGTATACTGTATGCTTGTGGACTGACCTGGCTCTTGTTGGTGACCCCTGGTATACTGTATGTGTGTGGACTGACCTGGCTCTTGTTGGTGACCCCTGGTATACTGTATGCTTGTGGACTGACCTGGCTCTTGTTGGTGGCCCCTAGTATACTGTATGTGTGTGGACTGACCTGGCCCTTGTTGGTGACCCCTGGTATACTGTATGTGTGTGGACTGACCTGGCCCTTGTATGTGACCCCTGGTATACTGTATGTGTGTGGACTGACCTGGCTCTTGTTGGGGACCCCTGGTATACTGTATGTGTGTGGACTGACCTGGCCCTTGTTGGTGACCCCTGGTATACTGTATGTGTGTGGACTGACCTGGCCCTTGTTGGTGACCCCTGGTATACTGTATGTGTGTGGATTGACCTGGCTCTTGTTGGTGACTCCTGGTATACTGTATGTGTGTGGACTGACCTGGCTCTTGTTGGTGACCCCTGGTATACTGTATGTGTGTGGACTGACCTGGCCCTTGTTGGTGACCCCTGGTATACTGTATGTGTGTGGACTGACCTGGCCCTTGTTGGTGACCCCTGGTATACTGTATGTGTGTGGACTGACCTGCCTCTTGTTGGTGACCCCTGGTATACTGTATGTGTGTGGACTGACCTGGCTCTTGTTGGTGACTCCTGGTATACTGTATGTGTGTGGACTGACCTGGCCCTTGTTGGTGACCCCTGGTATACTGTATGTGTGTGGACTGACCTGGCCCTTGTTGGTGACCCCTGGTATACTGTATGTGTGTGGATTGACCTGGCTCTTGTTGGTGACTCCTGGTATACTGTATGCTTGTGGACTGACCTGGCTCTTGTTGGTGACCCCTGGTATACTGTATGTGTGTGGACTGACCTGGCTCTTGTTGGGGACCCCTGGTATACTGTATGTGTGTGGACTGACCTGGCCCTTGTTGGTGACCCCTGGTATACTGTATGTGTGTGGACTGACCTGGCCCTTGTTGGTGACCCCTGGTATACTGTATGTGTGTGGATTGACCTGGCTCTTGTTGGTGACTCCTGGTATACTGTATGTGTGTGGACTGACCTGGCTCTTGTTGGTGACCCCTGGTATACTGTATGTGTGTGGACTGACCTGGCCCTTGTTGGTGACCCCTGGTATACTGTATGTTTGTGGACTGACCTGGCCCTTGTTGGTGACCCCTGGTATACTGTATGTGTGTGGACTGACCTGCCTCTTGTTGGTGACCCCTGGTATACTGTATGTGTGTGGACTGACCTGGCTCTTGTTGGTGACTCCTGGTATACTGTATGTGTGTGGACTGACCTGGCCCTTGTTGGTGACCCCTGGTATACTGTATGTGTGTGGACTGACCTGGCCCTTGTTGGTGACCCCTGGTATACTGTATGTGTGTGGATTGACCTGGCTCTTGTTGGTGACTCCTGGTATACTGTATGCTTGTGGACTGACCTGGCTCTTGTTGGTGACCCCTGGTATACTGTATGTGTGTGGACTGACCTGGCCCTTGTTGGTGACCCCTGGTATACTGTATGTGTGTGGACTGACCTGGCTCTTGTTGGTGACTCCTGGTATACTGTATGCTTGTGGACTGACCTGGCTCTTGTTGGTGACTCCTGGTATACTGTATGTGTGTGGACTGACCTGGCTCTTGTTGGCGGCCACCTTGGCGAACAGGGCCTGGGACACCTTGGCTCTCTTCATCTCCTGCTGGATCTCATCATAGATCCCAGATGTAATGTTGATGTTGACCAGGGACTTCAGGGGCAGCTCAGCACTGACCTGGGTCAGGGGGGGCTTGGGCTGCAGGGAGGAGAAGAGGGCGGGGGGGAAGAGAGAGAGAGGTTTTAGTGAGCAAGACTGGCTAATCGTCTAGGTTACTGAGTCCCTAAAGAGATGTCCTGCATTTGTTTACCTGTTAGTGTACTGCCAGGGGTGTGTCTGTGTGTGATGTGACTACAGTGTTAACCTGTTAGTGTACTGCCAGGGGTGTGTCTGTGTGTGATGTGGGTTGTAGCCAGACCTGGGCTCGAATAGTATTCATTTTCTTTCAAATACTAAAAACTTCACTTCATTGAGATTTCCAGACACAATGGAACCAATGCAACAATCCCAAAAGTGCAAACCCCACCCACCCTGGCACTTCATGTAGGCTCAATCAAATGCTCAAAGTATTAGAGAGAAAATCTCAAATCTATTTAAACCCAGGTGTGGTTGTAGATGTGTGTGTCTGATGTGGCTATTCCCTAGTGTTCCTATTCAACGTACATGAGGACACCTGGGTATGTATGTGTACCTGTGTGAGTCGCTGGCCAGTGGAGCTGGAGTTCTGATTGGTTGGGGTCAGGTTGCCTAGGTTTGGGTTCAGGCTGCGTTCACGCTCCTCCTGGTAAATGTGGTCGCGTTCGCTCTCGTGGAGGTTCAGGAAGTTCTGCATAGCTTTGAGGTTGACCAGGAGTGACTGGGAGGCCTGGCGAGGGTCCTCCTCTTTACGAAGGATCTCAGACAGCAGGCCCTGAGACACAAACACGCGCGCAAATGTCAGGTCTCTCCAAGTACCCTTTCATACTCGAATTCTCTCATTACATCTCTCTCTCACACTACACTACTCTACACTACTCTACTCTACTCTACTCTACTCTACTCTACTCTACTCTACTCTACTCTACTCTACTCTACTCTACTCTACTCTACTCTACTCTACTTTACTCTACTCTACTCTACTCCCTTTAGGTAGGAATGTCCCTATGTCAGTGTATTGGGCTTTCTCACCGGTCAGTATCAGTGGAGTTCAGCTTTCAGAACACTCATATGACATGCTAGGGTTTTAGACAGTTCTCTACTGGTGACAACCCCACTCTGAGACCCTTCAAAAGCTACAGTGGTCACAGTTCTGGCCGTGGATCCCACTTCTTCTGGATATGTAGTCCGTTGCACTCAAAGATCCAGAGCTCCCCGGAGCTTCTGCACATGTGCAGACCACATGTGTGTATCAGCTACTCTGGCGAACGTTGTTGTATAATGTCTGCAAGATCCCATAACGATCACAGTATTCTACATTACAGAACTCAATATAATAGCATAGTGTAACGTTACTGGAAGACAAAAACAACACTGCATTTAATAGTGCATGATCATTCTTAACGTTTTACCGGTGAAACATCCATGCAGCATCATTCTGCATAGTAACCATTTGATCTCAGTCAGTTTCATGGAGATATGCATTTAGATCTTCTTGAGTGATGCAGTGTTGTTTAGAAGTAGCCTACAGTGTTGTTTAGAAGTAGCCTACAGAGTTGTTTAGAAGTAGACTGCAGAGTTGTTTAGAAGTAGCCTACAGTGTTGTTTAGAAGTAGCCTACCGTGTTGTTTAGAAGTAGCCTACAGTGTTGTTTAGAAGTAGCCTACAGAGTTGTTTAGAAGTAGACTGCAGAGTTGTTTAGAAGTAGCCTACAGTGTTGTTTAGAAGTAGCCTACAGTGTTGTTTAGAAGTAGCCTACCGTGTTGTTTAGAAGTAGCCTACAGTGTTGTTTAGAAGTAGCCTACAGAGTTGTTTAGAAGTAGCCTACAGAGTTGTTTAGAAGTAGCCTACAGAGTTGTTTAGAAGTAGCCTACAGTGTTGTGTTGAATGACTGAGTGAACGAATCTTGGAGCAGATGGTGCTAACAAACTGCAGCCTAGCCTACCTGTGTATTTTGCCCAGTGGCGCGCGCTGTTGAGTTTTGGCCACATGAGAAAACAATTTGCTGTTGTTTTTTGTCTTCCAGTAAAGTTATACTAGGCTATTATATTGGGTTATGTAATGTAGAATACTGTGATCATTATGTGATCTGGCAGACATTGATTATGCTTTGATCTAACTTTATTAAACAACACCAGAACCATTGGCCTGAGTAGCCTGTTCTCTGAGTAGCCTGTCTCTGAGTAGCCTGTTCTCGGCGTAGCCTGTTCTCTGAGTAGCCTGTCTCTGAGTAGCCTGTTCTCTGAGTAGCCTGCTCTCTGAGTAGCCTGTTCTCTGAGTAGCCTGTTCTCTGAGTAGCCTGTCACTGAGTAGCCTGTTCTCTGAGTAGCCTGTTCTCTGAGTAGCCTGTTTTCTGAGTAGCCTGTTCTCTGAGTAGCCTGTTCTCTGAGTAGCCTGTTTTCTGAGTAGCCTGTTCTCTGAGTAGCCTGTTTTCCGAGTAGCCTTTTCTCTGATTAGCCTGTTCTCTGAGTAGCCTGTTCTTTGAGTAGCCTGTTCTCTGAGTAGCCTGTTCTTTGAGTAGCCTGTTCTCTGAGCAGCCTGTTCTCGGAGTAGCCTGTTCTCGGAGTAGCCTGTTTTCGGAGTAGCCTGTTCTCGGAGTAGCCTGTTCTCTGTGTGTAAAGTAGAGACTATAAACATGTGCAGAAGCTTCGGGGGCTCCGGATCTTTTAGTGCTGTGGACCAAAGAACCTGAATAAATCTGACCCGCAGCCACTCCTTACAGTTATAGGGGCGAATCCTAACTTCATTGATGTATTGAAGTGAAAATTCAACTTAAGTGGAGGTTTCAGTGCTTAGAAATGGAAGTGGAGGTAGATGTCTCACCTGTGTGCGGTTGAAGGCCACCCTGGCGAACACAGCCTGAGAGACGCTGGCCCTCTTCAGCTCCTCTCTGACCTGATGGTAGATGTCCGGACAGACCTCCACGGTCGACGGATTCATCCCAGGATCAGTGAGGCCTCCTGGGGCTTTGCAGGAGCGCGGGATGGGTGGGTGGTTGAGGAACTGTTGGTGCTGCTGCTGGTGGAGGGCCTGCGGACCGTGCTGGTGGGCTAGCAGGCGGCTAACAGCTAGCTGCTGGTTGATGAGGTGGGCCATGGCCAGTTGTTGCCTGACCATCTGAGGGCTGAGCTGGGGGGAGAGGAGACCGCCCGGGCCAAGTAAGGGTTGGAGGGAGGCCGGAGGACCGGGAGGGGGCGCCTGGCCTCTGGGGGGTGGGCTGTGGTGGTGCTGGCCGTGGGGTGAGTGCTGCTGAGACGGGTGGGGGAGGGCTTGTTGCTGGCTGGGGGTTTGGGGGTCCCCTAGTCCAACCTTGAGGGATAACCCTCCAAGCTGGTTTGGTGGGGTCAGGTGAGAGGGGGGGCGCTGTCCCAGGCCACATACATCTGACATGCTGTCCCTCTCCACTGCAGATACAAACAGACAAACAGACATGGTGGTGACAGGAGGTCTGAAGAGCTCTCAATACCATCTATATACAGGAGATGACATGGTGGTGACAGGAGGTCTGACGAGCTCTCTATACCATCTATATACAGGAGATGACATGGTGGTGAGAGGAGGTCTGAAGAGCTCTCTATACCATCTATATACAGGAGATGACATGGTGGTGAGAGGAGGTCTGAAGAGCTCTCTATACCATCTATATACAGGAGATGACATGGTGGTGACAGGAGGTCTGAAGAGCTCTCTATACCATCTATATACAGGAGATGACATGGTGGTGAGAGGAGGTCTGAAGAGCTCTCTATACCATCTATATACAGGAGATGACATGGTGGTGAGAGGAGGTCTGAAGAGCTCTCTATACCATCTATATACAGGAGATGACATGGTGGTGAGAGGAGGTCTGAAGAGCTCTCTATACCATCTATATACAGGAGATGACATGGTGGTGACAGGAGGTCTGAAGAGCTCTCAATACCATCTATATACAGGAGATGACATGGTGGTGACAGGAGGTCTGAAGAGCTCTCAATACCATCTATATACTGTTTAGATACTATATATATATATATATTCAGGTAATGGGTGTTCCTTCCAACTCACCTTTAATATCAGGTTTATCCCGTCCTGACCACATCTTCTCCAGATATTCACCTGTAGTGAAGTCACATGCTATATATCAGACTGGTTAACAAAACGATACACTTATACGGTACAGTACAACACAGTAGGTAGGTTACACAGGATTCAACTACATCCATCTTTTATCCATGTATTTATCCATCCATCCAGCCATGCAATTGACATCAACAGAAGGTCCTAAGACTGACAAGTAGATCCTCCAATCAGATTCTGAGGTAACTACGCTAACTACTCTCCCACTTCTCCCTGTGTTTGTGGTCTGGTGTCAGCTTTGATCTGCCTCCATGTTGGAATGACACCGTTAAACAGGGAGGAGGGAGTAAGGAGAGGGTACATGGTCTGCTATGAGGTCCAAGTGTGTGTGCATCCATGTGTGTGCATGCACTCTGTATGTGTTGCATGTGTGTGTGCCATGCCCCTGTGTGTGTGTGTGTGTGTGTGTGTGTGTGTGTGTGTGTGTGTGTGTGTGTGTGTGTGTGTGTGTGTGTGTGTGTGTGTGTGCCCGAGCCCCTGCGTGTGTGTGTGTGATGTTTCCCTGAGTGTGTGTGTTTGTATGTGTGCGAGACGTTTCCCTGAGTGTGTGTGTGTGTGACGTTACCCTGAGTGTGTGTGTGTGTGTGTGTGTGTGTGTGTGTGTGTGTGTGTGTGTGTGTGTGTGTGTGTGTGTGTGTGTGTGTGTGTGTGTGTGTGTGTGTGTGTGTGTGTGTGTGTGTGTGTGTGTGTGTGTGTGTGTGTGTGTGTGTGTGTGTGTGTGTGTGTGAGACGTTTCCCTGAGTGTGTGTGTGTGACGTTTCCCTGAGTGTGTGTGTGTGTGTGTGTGTGTGTGTGTGTGTGTGTGTGTGTGTGTGTGTGTGTGTGTGTGTGTGTGTGTGTGTGTGTGTGTGTGTGTGTGTGTGTGTGTGTGTGTGTGTGTGTGTGTGTGTGTAAGGGGATCTCCCAGTGTGGAGTGGCTGGCGGCTGCTTCTGATTAGAGGCTGACAGTGTTTGGTTTTCTCTGCTATATTAAGGGTGACATTAAAAGATTATGTAAACCATGATGGGGTCTCTATAGAGCTGTCTCTAATACCATGCATCATGGTGGGGTCTCTAGTCTCTATAGAGCTGTCTCTAATACCATGCATCATGGTGGGGTCTCTAGTCTCTATAGAGCTGTCTCTAATACCATGCATCATGGTGGGGTCTCTAGTCTCTATAGAGCTGTCTCTATTACCATGCATCATGGTGGGGGTCTCTAGTCTCTATAGAGCTGTCTCTATTACCATGCATCATGGTGGGGTCTCTAGTCTCTATAGAGCTGTCTCTAATACCATGCATCATGGTGGGGTCTCTAGTCTCTATAGAGCTGTCTCTAATACCATGCATCATGGTGGGGTCTCTAGTCTCTATAGAGCTGTCTCTAATACCATGCATCATGGTGGGGTCTCTAGTCTCTATAGAGCTGTCTCTATTACCATGCATCATGGTGGGGTCTCTAGTCTCTATAGAGCTGTCTCTATTACCATGCATCATGGTGGGGTCTCTAGTCTCTATAGAGCTCTATATTACCATGCATCATGGTGGGGCCTCTAGTCTCTATAGAGCTGTCTCTATTACCATGCATCATGGTGGGGTCTCTAGTCTCTATAGAGCTGTCTCTAATACCATGCATCATGGTGGGGGTCTCTAGTCTCTATAGAGCTGTCTCTATTACCATGCATCATGGTGGGGTCTCTAGTCTCTATAGAGCTGTCTCTAATACCATGCATCATGGTGGGGGTCTCTAGTCTCTATAGAGCTGTCTCTATTACCATGCATCATGGTGGGGTCTCTAGTCTCTATAGAGCTGTCTCTAATACCATGCATCATGGTGGGGTCTCTAGTCTCTATAGAGCTGTCTCTAATACCATGCATCATGGTGGGGTCTCTAGTCTCTATAGAGCAGTCTCTAATACCATGCATCATGGTGGGGTCTCTAGTCTCTATAGAGCTGTCTCTAATACCATTGCATCATGATGGGGTCTCTATAGAGCTGTCTCTAATACCATGCATCATGGTGGGGTCTCTAGTCTCTATAGAGCAGTCTCTAATACCATGCATCATGGTGGGGTCTCTAGTCTCTATAGAGCTGTCTCTAATACCATGCATCATGGTGGGGTCTCTAGTCTCTATAGTAGTGCTGTATCTCCTATAAGCAGACTGTGTGTATGGACTTAAAGGAAAATCATTATTCCACTGTTGATACAGTCCCAAAACGTTTTGCAGGTCAGCAGTCAAGTTTTCAAGATATTGGACTTTTAATCACCAAACTGTCACTTGCAAAACGCATCATCATCATGATGTGGCCAATGACAGTTTGCTTCTTGAAAGTCCAATATCTTGAAAACTTGACTGCTGACCTGCAAAACGTTTTGGGACTGTATCAACAGTGGACTAATAAAAAAATAAACCAAAATATAGTTTTTGGAGGCCCCCAAAAGCTTGAGCCGACACTACTCAAGAGCAAATGATAACTGTCTGCTGAAAGAAGGGCCCAACACTTGGGACAACTCAAGGACTTACAGTTAGGATCCCAGCCAATGACAGGCAATGTTATAGAGGAGAGGCATAGAGGAAGGTGCTAATGGCATCTTATTGTCCATGTGGGGTGTGTAAGGTTACGGGAGCCAAGAGGGGACACACCTCACCTTGAATCCTTTTGTACTTCTTGTACCAGCGGCCAAACTCCTGGCACTTGGAGGTGGACACGTTGGCATAGTATGAGCTGTTGACTATGGCAGAGATCATACTCTGATGAGAGAGAGAGAGAGAGAGAGAGAGAGAGAGAGAGAGAGAGAGAGAGAGAGAGAGAGAGAGAGAGAGAGAGAGAGAGAGAGAGAGAGAGAGAGAGAGAGAGAGAGAGAGAGAGAGAGAGAGAGAGAGAGAGAGAGAGAGAGAGAGAGAGAGAGAGAGAGAGAGAGAGAGAGAGAGAGAGAGAGAGAGAGAGAGAGAGAGAGATTTTTTATTTCACTTTTGTATATTATCTACCTCACTTGCTTTGGCAATGTTAACACATGTTTCCCATGCCAATAAAGCCCCTTGAATTGAATTGAATTGAATTGAGAGAGAGAGAGAGAGAGAGAGAGAGAGAGAGAGAGAGAGAGAGAGAGAGAGAGAGAGAGAGAGAGAGAGAGAGAGAGAGAGAGAGAGAGAGAGAGAGAGAGAGAGAGAGAGAGAGAGAGAGAGAGAGAGAGAGAGAGAGAGAGAGAGAGAGAGAGAGAATATAGTGTGTGTTTTAGTGAATGTGTACTGTGTAATACTAGACCTATAAGGACCTGGAGCACCACAACACAGTCACATACTGTATGGACTGCAACACCACAACACAGTCACATACTGTATGGACTGGAACACCATAACACAGTCACATACTGTATGGACTGGAGCACCACAACACAGTCACATACTGTATGGACTGGAACACCATAACACAGTCACATACTGTATAGACTGGAGCACCACAACACAGTCACATACTGTATGGACTGGAACACCACAACACAGTCACATACTGTATGGACTGGAACACCACAACACAGTCACATACTGTATGGCCTGGAGCACCACAACACAGTCACATACTGTATGGCCTGGAGCACCACAACACAGTCACATACGGTAGAAAACAGATCTGCGTTGTTTTTTTGGAATCTGTATACAGGAAGTCATGTGTCATTTGAACGCCACTTCCTGCAGCTAATGAAACACCACTTCCTGCAGCTAATGAAAAACAATCTAAGCCAGAGACTAAGATACATAACATGACATGACATAACATAACATGACATAAGATGCTACCAGAGAGAGAGGGCCCTCCTTGGCACATGATTCCCCACCACTATAAGGCTAATACAATGCAGTACAACCTAAGCCAGAGACTAAGTTGCATGACATGACATGACATGACATAAGCTGCTACCTGAGAGAGAGGGCACTCCTTGGCCAGGGAACTCTGGTTCATCTCCTTCAGTAGCTCTTTGAGGGCGTTCCTCACCGTAGCGTGGTTCCACTGCTCTGACGGCAGATCCTCCAGCCTGGAAAAGCTGGAACCAGGGTTGGATTCATTACCACATGCAAGGGAAAACATTTGAAAACATTGTGCAATGGAAAAAATATATAATTTATTATTGGACAACTTCACATAGTCGCTCCATCTTTCAGTCAGTTTGATGCCTAATAAACACAACCATGAGACACTAATACAAAACTTCCTGTTTGACATATAACAACATAACAACAATAGGGTCATTCTCACAAAACTGACATTTGACTCAAAAATTCTCAAGTGTCATTTTTCACCTCTCGGGATCACTGAGATTAGAACCTGTACTATCTATTTTGTAATTATTATTATTATGTTTTTGGATCAAATACTATGCATTTTACCATCATTTCCACAAAATTATAAATACCGTAACAGTCCAAAAAAGTAATAAACAAAACTATTTCTAATATTTTTTTACATCGCTACCCTAATGAAAAGGCCTAAGTTGAACATAACACTGAAAATATGTCAAATGAAACTATAAAATAAAATCTGACTTTTTCCCAATTTGAGCTTTTTAGCCATGTTGGTAATGAGAAGGCCAAGTGGGGTAAAATGGGTGTTTGAGAAGAAGAACCTCGTTCTGAAGGCATACAAACAAATACATTAATTGAACTTCTACTACTCCTCTAGATGGTGCATCATGGGTGAATAAAACTTTATTTAAAAACTGATTGGAGTTTTTACAGGAACTTGAAAAAGTGTTACGGTAATGAGACACATGTTTGCACGTAATACATATTATAGTTTAATGTACTTCAACTAGTATACAATTTGTATGCTTTATGGACAAACTACAGCAACCTAATTTTGTTTTTTATTCAAATAAGTTTGGCTTTTCTGAAATAAAATGGTATAAAATTACCAGAGAATCTAATTCGGACACATTTCGGTAATGAGAATTTGGGCTGAAAATACAGAAAATTCCAGCGAAAATGTAAAATCAATTTTTTTTTTAAAGTCACTGGCCAAAAAGTAGACATCTTAGTCCTCAGAATGATTTATGATTTTTGCTTTAGACATGTTTAAAACTGGTTTCATGAGGATCACCCAATGGGGTGGCAGGTAGCCTCATGGTTAGAGCCTTGGGCCACTAACCGAAAGGTCTCTGGTTTGAATACCCAAGCCGACAAGGTGAAAATCTGTCGATTTGCCCTTGAGGAACGAACTTAACCCAAATTTGCTCCAGGGGCGCCGTGCTACTATGGCTGACCCTGTAAAACAACACATTTCACTGCACCTATTTAGTGTATGTGTTGTCATTCTGGTGCCAGCTAACCTGATATCAAACAGTGGCCATAATGATAGCGAGACTATCTACTCCTATCAACAAAGTCATAACCAGGGTGGATTGTTATAGTGTGCTGTGGTACTACCATGGTAACACTATTAAACAAAGATTATTGACGGTTACCATTACCCACTGTTGATAAGTGACTCACTGTAAATGCAGGTTAGCGTTTTTCGTCATGAATGTTGTTCTGGAGGCAGCTCTGCAGAGTGCTCACTAGCTGGCTGTCATAAAGTCATGAAATCTGAATTTAAACCTAACCTTATCTCTAACCTTAACCACACTGCTAACCCTAATGCCTGAAACTAACCTTAACCCTAACCACACTGCTAACCCTAATGCCTGAATCTAATCTTAACCCTAACCTTAACCACACTGCTAACCCTAATGCCTGAACCTAACCTTAACCCTAACCACACTGCTAACCCTAATGCCTGAATCTAATCTTAACCCTAACCTTAACTACACTGCTAACCCTAATGCCTGAACCTAATCTTAACCCTAACCTTAATGCCTGAATCTAATCTTAAATTAAGATCAAAAAGCTGCATTTTTGTTTTCATACATTTTTACAATATTTCCAATTTTGACTTTGCAGCTGGCCCATCTAGCGGAAACGGCTCAGTTCTGCCTCCAGGACAAGACTCATCCCAATAAACCTGCTTTTCATATCAATAAACCTGCTCTCTCCCCGCCCCTCTCTCTCTCTCTCTCTCTCTCACACACACACACAC
>NC_092095.1:66450544-66505544 GCF_045679555.1 Salvelinus alpinus | reverse complement strand
TGTTGTAATGAACTGCCGACCAGCTCAATGTCACATGTTGTAATGACCTGCCGACCAGCTCAATGTCACATGTTGTAATGACCTGCCGACCAGCTCAATGTCACATGTTGTAATGACCTGCCGACCAGCTCAATGTCACATGTTGTAATGACCTGCCGACCAGCTCAATGTCACATGTTGTAATGACCTGCCGACCAGCTCAATGTCACATGTTGTAATGACCTGCCGACCAGCTCAATGTCACATGTTGTAATGACCTGCCGACCAGCTCAATGTCACATGTTGTAATGACCTGCCGACCAGCTCAATGTCACATGTTGTAATGACCTGCCGACCAGCTCAATGTCACATGTTGTAATGACCTGCCGACCAGCTCAATGTCACATGTTGTAATGACCTGCCGACCAGCTCAATGTCACATGTTGTAATGACCTGCCGACCAGCTCAATGTCACATGTTGTAATGACCTGCCGACCAGGTCAATGTCACATGTTGTAATGACCTGCCGACCAGCTCAATGTCACATGTTGTAATGACCTGTCGACCAGCTCAATGTCACATGTTGTAATGACCTGCCGACCAGCTCAATGTCACATGTTGTAATGACCTGCCGACCAGGTCAATGTCACATGTTGTAATGACCTGCCGACCAGCTCAATGTAACGTGTTGTAATGACCTGCCGACCAGCTCAATGTCACGTGTTGAAATGACCTGCCGACCAGCTCAATGTCACGTGTTGAAATGACCTGCCGACCAGCTCAATGTCACGTGTTTAAATGACCTGCCGACCAGCTCAATGTCACGTGTTGAAATGACCTGCCGACCAGCTCAATGTCACGTGTTGAAATGACCTGCCGACCAGCTCAATGTCACGTGTTAAAAAATTACCTGTGTCATTTTGTTTACACAGAGGGAAAAAATGAAAGATTTCAACCAGAATTTAATCATTTAACATAAAAGCTTATTTCAAATAACAAAACGTATCCATTTGGGAGGAGCGGAGTGAGTCGAGGGCGTTGCCAGGTTTAGTAACTGGTTTCACGTTGCCAGATTTAGGGCCTGTGTTTACGGGGTTGGAATGTGGAACGGTTTTGTCTCTGTTGTTTGGTCTGTAGTCGTCTTTGGGGTTGACCGGCAAGGTATTTATTTCAGTCATTGGTCTTTATTTATTCTGTCCTGTAGCAATGTTTGGCTTTACGTGGTTTGACTGTTTTACTGTTGTGGAGGGTTGGAAGCAGCCGTGGTGTGACTGTTTTACTGTTGTGGAGGGTTGGAAGCAGCCTTGGTGTGACTGTTTTACTGTTGTGGAGGGTTGGAAGCAGCCTTGGTGTGACTGTTTTACTGTTGTGGAGGGTTGGAAGCAGCCTTGGTGTGACTGTTTTACTGTTGTGGAGGGTTGGAAGCAGCCTTGGTGTGACTGTTTTACTGTTGGAAGCAGCCTTGGTGTGACTGTTTTACTGTTGGAAGCAGCCTTGGTGTGACTGTTTTACTGTTGGAAGCAACCTTGGTGTGACTGTTTTACTGTTGTGGAGGGTTGGAAGCAGCCTTTGTGTGACTGTTTTACTGTGGAAGCAGCCTTGGTGTGACTGTTTTACTGTTGGAAGCAACCTTGGTGTGACTGTTTTACTGTTGTGAAGGGTTGGAAGCAGCCTTGGTGTGACTGTTTTACTGTTGGAAGCAGCCTTGGTGTGACTATTTTACTGTTGTGGAGGGTTGGAAGCAGCCTTGGTGTTACTGTTTTACTGTTGTGGAGGGTTGGAAGCAGCCTTGGTGTGACTGTTTTACTGTTGTGGAGGGTTGGAAGCAGCCTTGGTGTGACTGTTTTACTGTTGTGGAGGGTTGGAAGCAGCCTTGGTGGGACTGTTTTACTGTTGGAAGCAGCCTTGGTGTGACTGTTTTACTGTTGTGGAGGGTTGGAAGCAGCCTTGGTGTGACTGTTTTACTGTTGTGGAGGGTTGGAAGCAGCCTTGGTGTGACTGTTTTACTGTTGTGGAGGGTTGGAAGCAGCCTTGGTGTGACTGTTTTACTGTTGTGGAGGGTTGGAAGCAGCCTTGGTGGGACTGTTTTACTGTTGTGGAGGGTTGGAAGCAGCCTTGGTGTGACTGTTTTACTGTTGTGGAGGGTTGGAAGCAGCCTTGGTGTGACTGTTTTACTGTTGTGGAGGGTTGGAAGTAGCCTTGGTGTGACTGTTTTACTGTTGTGGAGGGTTGGAAGCAGCCTTGGTGTGACTGTTTTACTGTTGGAAGCAGCCTTGGTGTGACTGTTTTACTGTTGGAAGCAGCCTTGGTGTGACTGTCTTACTGTTGTGGAGGGTTGGAAGCAGCCTTTGAGTGATTGTTTTACTGTGGAAGCAGCCTTGGTGTGACTGTTTTACTGTTGGAAGCAGCCTTGGTGTGACTGTTTTACTGTTGTGAAGGGTTGGAAGCAGCCTTGGTGTGACTGTTTTACTGTTGGAAGCAGCCTTGGTGTGACTGTTTTACTGTTGTGGAGGGTTGTAAGCAGCCTTGGTGTGACTGTTTTACTGTTGTGGAGGGTTGGAAGCAGCCTTGGTGTGACTGTTTTACTGTTGTGGAGGGTTGGAAGCAGCCTTGGTGTGACTGTTTTACTGTTGTGGAGGGTTGGAAGCAGCCTTGGTGGGACTGTTTTACTGTTGTAAGCAGCCTTGGTGTGACTGTTTTACTGTTGTGGAGGGTTGGAAGCAGCCTTGGTGTGACTGTTTTACTGTTGTGGAGGGTTGGAAGCAGCCTTGGTGTGACTGTTTTACTGTTGTGGAGGGTTGAAAACAGCCTTGGTGTGACTGTTTTACTGTTGTGGAGGGTTGGAAGCAGCCTTGGTGTGACTGTTTTACTGTTGTGGAGGGTTGGAAGCAGCCTTGGTGGGACTGTTTTACTGTTGTGGAGGGTTGGAAGCAGCCTTGGTGTGACTGTTTTACTGTTGTGGAGGGTTGGAAGCAGCCTTGGTGTGACTGTTTTACTGTTGTGGAGGGTTGGAAGCAGCCTTGGTGTGACTGTTTTACTGTTGTGGAGGGTTGGAAGCAGCCTTGGTGTGACTGTTTTACTGTTGGAAGCAGCCTTGGTGTGACTGTTTTACTGTTGGAAGCAGCCTTGGTGTGACTGTTTTACTGTTGTGGAGGGTTGGAAGCAGCCTTTGTGTGACTGTTTTACTGTGGAAGCAGCCTTGGTGTGACTGTTTTACTGTTGGAAGCAGCCTTGGTGTGACTGTTTTACTGTTGTGAAGGGTTGGAAGCAGCCTTGGTGTGACTGTTTTACTGTTGGAAGCAGCCTTGGTGTGACTGTTTTACTGTTGTAGAGGGTTGGAAGCAGCCTTGGTGTGACTGTTTTGCTGTTGGAAGCAGCCTTTGTGTGACTGTTTTACTGTGGAAGCAGCCTTGGTGTGACTGTTTTACTGTTGGAAGCAGCCTTGGTGTGACTGTTTTACTGTTGTGGAGGGTTGGAAGCAGCCTTGGTGTGACTGTTTTACTGTTGTGGAGGGTTGGAAGCAGCCTTGGTGTGACTGTTTTACTGTTGTGGAGGGTTGGAAGCAGCCTTGGTGGGACTGTTTTACTGTTGGAAGCAGCCTTGGTGTGACTGTTTTACTGTTGTGGAGGGTTGGAAGCAGCCTTGGTGTGACTGTTTTACTGTTGTGGAGGGTTGGAAGCAGCCTTGGTGTGACTGTTTTACTGTTGGAAGCAGCCTTTGTGTGACTGTTTTACTGTGGAAGCAGCCTTGGTGTGACTGTTTTACTGTTGGAAGCAGCCTTGGTGTGACTGTTTTACTGTTGTGGAGGGTTGGAAGCAGCCTTGGTGTGACTGTTCTTGCTTTAGGTCGCACGTAAATTGCGTTCCTTTTGTAACTTGTACCAGCTTTACACGAGCAAGAATCATAGTGTGTTTCTCATCACTGAATCACAAAATGAAGTGTGTTTTGTAATACAGTAATCCCTCGTTTATCGCGGGGGTTACGTTCCGAAAATGACCCGCGATAAGTGAAATCCGCGAAATAGATTTTTTTTTTTTTTTACAATTAGCAACTATTACATGTATACAAATACAGTGACTCACGTGTAGGCCGTTTCGTCGACATTATGGGTTTAGGAGATGTTCGAAATTACAAGATAATTTGGCCAACTTAATGTAAATTTGCCAAGCTGTTTTATGTACGTACACATAACTGCACGAGACGACAAAATGATAGCACAATTCGTAGCATGTTTTGATACAAGAAGCGGGAGTGAGTTTTTAGCGAATCAGAATGCAGAGCACAATGAACCAAAAAAAAAAAAAAAATGCATTATGAAAATCCGCGAAATAGCGAATCCGCGATAAGTGAACAGCGAAGTGGCGAGGGATCACTGTATTGCCAGTAGCAGATTAAGTGACAAACACATGACGGCAAACATTTAAAAGGAGGTTTGTGATCAGCTCTTTCAGAAAGGATAATTCTCTGACCCTCTCACAGGCACACACCTACCCAAACACACACCTACCCCCCCCCCCCCCCCCCCACACACACACACACACACACACCCTCGCACACACACTCCTGTCCTATCTGACTCACCTCTCGCCTGCACGGCTGAGTTGTGGGAGTAGCCCAGGGCCACGAGGGCTGTCTCCACCAGCTGGGTGAAGAGGATGTCCTTACGAACCAACACAAACTCAGCATGTCTGTCACCACGCCCATCCCCGTCAGAGACCACACCCCCAGACACGACCCCATCTACCTGCTCCACTACACAGTACACAGGGATCATCAGACCTAGAGAGAGAGAGAGAGAGAGAGAGAGAGAGAGAGAGAGAGAGAGAGAGGTGGAGGATGGAGAGAGAGATAGAGACAGGAGACAGGAGGAGGGGGAGAAAGAGAGAGAGAGAGAGAGAGAGAGAGAGGTGGAGGATGGAGAGAGAGATAGAGACAGGAGACAGGAGGAGGGGGAGAGAGAGAGACAGGGAGAGAGAGAGGGGAGAAGTGGGGAGAGCGAGAGAGAGCGAGATAGAGACAGGGAGACAGGAGGGGAGAGAAAGAAAGAGAGAGGACTGAGTGACAATAAACAACCTTCTCCATTACAGTAAGAACGAAATGATGAATCCAATACAACCTGGGCTTGATATGAACACAGAGGGAGGGCTAGAAGATTAGCTCAGTTATTACTCAATAACTTATCATCATTTAGCAGACACTTATCCAGAGCAATTAAGGCTAAGTGCCTTGCTGAAGGGCACATCGACACATTCATCACTTAGTCTACTTTGGGATTTGAACCAGTGACCTTTCGGTTATTGTCCCAACGCTCTTAACTACTAAGCACTGACACACAGCACATATCAATGTCTTGCATAAAGTCATTTTCTGAACCACTCATAACAAATTAAGGACATCAGAATGATGTCTTTCACAGATTAAAAAAAGAGACCAGTGAATAATTGTATAATTTGCATTAGTCATGAAACTGACTTTTCCAAGACTGAAACCCTCCATCATACTCAGCTAATCCTTAAGGAGTAGTAATTTGGAGGAATCAATCAAGCTACTGACAGCACAACGACAAATGAACTCCAGGAAACCAAGTCTCATCAGGCACGCTATATCCCAATAACTCAGCTAGGGAGTGGGTGGGTGTGTGTGTGTGTGTGTGTGTGTGTGTGTGTGTGTGTGTGTGTGTGTGTGTGTGTGTGTGTGTGTGTGTGTGTGTGTGTGTGTGTGTGTGTGTGTGTGTGTGTGTGTACGCACGCATTTGTGGAAGTGTGTGTGTATATGTCCCTACGAGTGAACATACACTATACATAAACTGCTCTCTGGACTATAGTGTTAGGATAGCATGTGTGTGGCCCATTCCACACCGCCATGCTGTGGTTTTAAACAGAGAGGCTGATATCCCCCAGTTCAAAGACAGCTCCCTCATTAACACTAGCAGAAAGCCATGGCTATGAGGAGGAATCCTTCTCTCTTCTCTTCTGTCTGTCTGTCTGTCTGTCTGTCTGTCTGTCTGTCTGTCTGTCTGTCTGTCTGTCTGTCTGTCTGTCTGTCTGTCTGTCTGTCTCTGTCTGTCTCTGTCTCTGTCTGTCTCACTCTTATCTCGGTCTCTCTCTGTCTCTCTCTCTGTCTCTCTCTCTCTCTCTCTCTCTCTCAGTCTCTCTCAACTCAATTCAATTCAATTCAAGGGGCTTTATTGGCATGGGAAACATATGTTAACATTGCCAAAGCAAGTGAGGTAGATAATATACAAAAGTGAAATAAACAATAAAAATTAACAGTAAACATTACACTCACAGAAGTTTCAAAAGAATAAAGACATTACAAATGTCATAGTATGTCTATATCCAGTGTTGTAACAATGTACAAATGGTTAAAGTACACAAGGGAAAATAAAAAAGCATAAATATGGGTTGTATTTACAATGGTGTTTGTTCTTCACTGGTTGACCTTTTTTTGTGGCAACAGGTCACAAATCTTACTGCTGTGATGGCACACTGTGGTATTTCACCCAGTAGATATGGGAGTTTATCAAAATCGGGTTTGTTTTGGAATTCTTTGTGGATCTGTGTAATCTGAGGGAAATATGTGTCTCTGTCACGTTGGTTGAAATGAGCGGACCAAGGCGCAGCGTGCATAGAGTTCCACATGTTTATTTAAATGAAACTCACCACAAAAAACAATAAACAGCAAACGAGACGTAACGACTGGAGTGCTCACAGGCACTACAAAAAAACAAGATCCCACAATCTAAGGTGGGGAAAAGGGCTGCCTAAGTATGATCCCCAATCAGAGACAACGATAAACAGCTGCCTCTGATTGGGAACCATACTAGGCCAACAAAGAAATAGAAACATAGATTTGCCCACCCAAGTCACACCCTGACCTAACCAAATAGAGAATAAAAAAGGCTCTCTAATGTCAGGGCGTGACAGTCTCTCTGTCTGTCTGTCCGTCCGTCTGTCTGTGTGTGAGTGGACGTGTTTAACTAGTAAATGAACAAAAGTTTGACCAACTGGGGACATTTTGTTGGTCCCCACAAGGTAAAATGCTATTTCTGGGGGGTTTAGGGTTAAGGTTAGAATTAGTGTTAGGGTTAGAATTAGGTTTATGGCTAGGGTTAAGGTTAGGGTTAGGGTTAAGGGTTAGGGAAAATAGGACTTTGAATGGTACTGAATTGTATGTCCCCACAAAATTAGCTGCGCAAGACTGTGTGTGTGTCTGCTTGTGTATGTGTTCCTCTGTGTGTTCCCCTACCTCCGAGGGGCCGTAACGGGGTGCCGTTGAGGCGCGTGCGGGGACCCGTGGGGCTCCCGTTGACCTCCAGACGGCTCATCTTGCCCGGCGGGGAGGCGCAGGTGTCCGGGCTGTCCCCTCTCTGCTCGGGACTGTCCCGCAGACAGGGTCTCTCAGTACCACCACGCTCCATCCCCCTCCAACCTCCAGGAGGGACTCCCAACAGAGCGTATGGACCTGCAGACAGGGAAGAGAGAGAGAGAGAGAGAGAGAGAGAGAGAGAGAGAGAGAGAGAGAGAGAGAGAGAGAGAGAGAGAGAGAGAGAGAGAGAGAGAGAGAGAGAGAGAGAGAGAGAGAGAGGGAGAGGGAGAGGGAGAGAGAGAGAGTGAGAGAAGAGAGAAGAGAGAGAGAGAGAGAGAGAGAAAGAGAGAGAGAGAGAGAGAGAGAGAGAGAGAGAGAGAGAGAGAGAGAGAGAGAGAGAAGGAGAGAGAAAATAGAGGAGGCATTTGTTCTTTAGGACGAAGTGACCCTTGAACATAGGCGCTGAACTAGGATCAGTGTACCCTCCACTAAACTTAGCTGATCTAGTAGGAGTCTACAGGCAGCTATCTATATCTTACTGGTGTTGACATTGTGGAGACTCTTTCAAATCAGATCAGGGTTTAAATAGTATCTGATTTCTTTCAGATATGTTGAGCGTTTGAACAGAGGCATTGGGTCAATTGATTTGCACTTTTGGGATGATTCCATTGGTCCCGTTGTGCTATATATATCTGTTGTTTAGCTGGAATCAAATGTATGTATCCTGTTCATTTGACTGTGATACTGTATGTGGTTGTCTCACCTAGCTATCTTAAGATGAATGCACCTACTGTAAGTCACTCTGGATAAGAGCATATGCTAAATGACTAAAATGTCAAATGTAAATGTTTTACATACAGATCTCATATGACTATGTTGAATTATTATTGTAAAAAAATATATTGATGTCACAAATGTAAAAGAAAAGTGTACATTTCAATGTAAAACCTAGCAGTACTACTTACTCTGAGAGTCAGGTGGATATTGTAGCATTTAGCAAAACTATTTCATTATTTGTCTCTCTGAAATTAAAACATCAAGTGATAGATTTTAAACAAATACATGTGTGTTTTTGAACAACCCCATGCCAATATGAGATAGTGAAAAAACAGCAATCTGTTTCATCATTTCTTTAAACAATAAAAGCTAATTTCTCAACATTTCTGAAAATGGATAAATAGCGTTTTGAAATGAAACCCTTCATCTGTATCAAACTCTCCCACTGAGCTGACCCCTGACCCCTTCATCTGTATCAAACTCTGACACTGAGCTGACCTCTGACCCCTTCATCTGTATCAAACTCTCACACTGAGCTGACCTCTGACCCCTTCATCTGTATCAAACTCTCACACTGAGCTGACCTCTGACCCCTTCATCTGTATCAAACTCTCCCTGAGCTGACCTCTGACCCCTTCATCTGTATCAAACTCTCACTGAGCTGACCTCTGACCCCTTCATCTGTATCAAACTCTCCCTGAGCTGACCTCTGACCCCTTCATCTGTATCAAACTCTCACACTGAGCTGACCCCTTCATCTGTATCAAACTCTCACACTGAGCTGACCCCTTCATCTGTATTAAACTCTCACACTGAGCTGACCCCTGACCCCTTCATCTGTATCAAACTCTCCCTGAGCTGACCTCTGACCCCTTCATCTGTATCAAACTCTCACACTGAGCTGACCCCTTCATCTGTATCAAACTCTCACACTGAGCTGACCCCTTCATCTGTATCACACTCTCACACTGAGCTGACCCCTTCATCTGTATCACACTCTCACACTGAGCTGACCCCTTCATCTGTATCAAACTCTCACACTGAGCTGACCCCTTCATCTGTATCAAACTCTCACACTGAGCTGACCCTTCATCTGTATCAAACTCTCACAC
The DNA here is from genome assembly GCF_045679555.1 of Salvelinus alpinus. NCBI lineage: Eukaryota > Metazoa > Chordata > Actinopteri > Salmoniformes > Salmonidae > Salvelinus > Salvelinus alpinus. The sequence continues at coordinate 66,496,368 of NC_092095.1, read as the reverse complement.
TGAGCTGACCCCTTCATCTGTATCAAACTCTCACACTGAGCTGACCCCTTCATCTGTATCAAACTCTCACACTGAGCTGACCCCTTCATCTGTATCAAACTCTCACACTGAGCTGACCCCTTCATCTGTATCAAACTCTCACACTGAGCTGACCCCTTCATCTGTATCAAACTCTCCCACTGAGCTGACCCCTTCATCTGTATCAAACTCTCCCACTGAGCTGACCCCTTCATCCCTTCATGTTGTGTTGAAGGCGTGAGTGCTGTGGTCATTTCCTCCCTGTACCCATCAACCCTCCCATACTGAAGACATTACTTTTTATTTACAGATGACGAGAGCAGAAAAAGCAGACCACAACAAACAAACAGAAACCCAGCATCTGGTGGAAATCACCAGGCTCTTTACTGTAAATAATATGACTGACTGCTATCAGACTCTATAGTCATCTACACAGCACTCCATACATAACCAAATCTCATGCTAGGTAGGCCTGTCAATTTACATGTCAGTCCTTTAGCAGACACTCTGCTCCAGAGTGACTTACAGGAGCAATCAGGGTTAAGTGCCTTGCTCAGGGGCACATCAACAGATTATTTTTTCACCTCTGGGATTTGAACCAACAACTTTTCAGTTACTGGACCAACGCTCTAACCACAAGGCTACCTGCCGCCCTGTCTGTCGCCAGAGATGATACAGTATGTATAGCCAGGTCTACGGTTTGACCAAAAGGCTATGCCACCAATCAAGGGGGTGATAGTTGGCTTTTCAGGCAAAGTTATTTATAACAACAGGCTATAACTTGATGCACTACTTTCAAGACATAAAGGTTCCTAATTCATGAGCAACCATCTTGGCTCCAAAGCAAGAACTTCTGAGCTAAAGTAGCTGCTTCCTCTAGCGGACGGAGGTGGCTAGGAACCTTGAGTCACCGTGTCTGAGATCTGACGACTTCCATTGGCTGTCGGACTTTGCCACACAACTATTATAGAAGCAGGAGCAGTCTGCTGCCTATCTGGCTTCAGCTCAGCGGGCTAACACAGTCTCATAGTGTGCAGGAGACATGGGTTCGAACTGCAGTCTGCCACCACCCTCTAGACGTAAAGGGGCTATCTGTCATGCAATCTGATGTGTTTGTTTCACAATCTGTGGTTTCCCCTGGCATGATAATTAACCCATTCTGAAAGCAGCACATGATGACAATAAAACGCACATGCCAAATTAATAACAGCCTTTAAAAAGAGGCTTCCAACACAAACAAAATAATGTAATCCGGAAGAACCCGAGCTGCCTCTCCCTCTGTTTAACTGGAAAGACCAGTCACTTTCTTTCTTTCCCATAGGACTGCATAGCTGAGGCATCCTAGGGCTGACAGTGAGGGGATCCAGCCACAACATATCATAGGGACCTGGGTGATCTGAGGCATCCTAGGCCTGACAGTGAGGGGATCCAGCCACAACATATCATAGGGACCTGGGTGATCTGAGGCATACTAGGCCTGACAGTGAGGGGATCCAGCCACAACATATCATAGGGACCTGGGTGATCTGAGGCATACTAGGCCTGACAGTGAGGGGATCCAGCCACAACATATCATAGGGACCTGGGTGATCTGAGGCATCCTAGGCCTGACAGTGAGGGGATCCAGCCACAACATATCATAGGGACCTGGGTGATCTGAGGCATCCTAGGCCTGACAGTGAGGGGATCCAGCCACAACATATCATAGGGACCTGGGTGATCTGAGGCATCCTAGGCCTGACAGTGAGGGGATCCAGCCACAACATATCATAGGGACCTGGGTGATCTGAGGCATCCTAGGCCTGACAGTGAGGGGATCCAGCCACAACATATCATAGGGACCTGGGTGATCTGAGGCATCCTAGGCCTGACAGTGAGGGGATCCAGCCACAACATGTCATAGGGACCTGGGTGATCTGAGGCATCCTAGGCCTGACAGTGAGGGGATCCAGCCACAACATATCATAGGGACCTGGGTGATCTGAGGAATCCTAGGCCTGACAGTGAGGGGATCCAGCCACAACATGTCATAGGGACCTGGGTGATAGGAGGCAGCAGTCTAATACCATTTTCACACTATCATGTTGACCTGAACTGTACAGTGCTGTCTCAGGTTATTTCCCCACCCCGGGTCTCTCCCTCTCTGGTCCAGAACCACAGACCCCTTGTCTGGTCTCTCCCTCTCTGGTCCAGAACCACAGACCCCTTGTCTGGTCTCTCCCTCTCTGGTCCAGAACCACAGACCCCTTGTCTGGTCTCTACCTCTCTGGTCCAGAACCGCACATCATGCTTTGGGACCAGATTCCTGGTCTCTACCTCACTGGTCCAGCCACCAGACATCATGCTATGGGACCAGATCCCTGGTCTCTACCTCACTGGTCCAGCCACCACACATCATGCTATGGGACCAGATCCCTGGTCTCTACCTCACTGGTCCAGCCACCACACATCATGCTATGGGACCAGATCCCTGGTCTCTACCTCACTGGTCCAGCCACCAGACATCATACTATGGGACCAGATCCCTGGTCTCTACCTCACTGGTCCAGCCACCAGACATCATACTATGGGACCAGATCCCTGGTCTCTACCTCACTGGTCCAGCCACCACACATCATACTATGGGACCAGATCCCTGGTCTCTACCTCACTGGTCCAGCCACCAGACATCATGCCATGGGACCAGATCCCTGGTCTCTACCTCACTGGTCCAGCCACCAGACATCATGCTATGGGACCAGATCCCTGGTCTCTACCTCACTGGTCTAGCCACCAGACATCATGCTATGTGACCAGATCCCTGGTCTCTACCTCACTGGTCTAGCCACCAGACATCATGCTATGTGACCAGATCCCTGGTCTCTACCTCACTGGTCTAGCCACCAGACATCATGCTATGTGACCAGATCCCTGGTCTCTACCTCACTGGTCTAGCCACCAGACATCATGCTATGGGACCAGATCCCTGGGAGCTAACCTACTATGGGAGGGCTAGGCCTGATTGGAGAGCATTGTGTAATTAAAAGCTTATAAATCTTAACAGCTATTGACTAAACACTCTATCCCCCCCGAGAATTGCAGATCTGCTTCTGATAAACACGTCTACATGGGATTTGGGAAAGACAGACACAGGATTAAACACCCCCCCGCCCCCCCCCGTCATCTCTGCACCCAGAGTCATTAACAGGGAGAAATTATTACCAGACATGTATGAAGGGGAGGGATATGTGTTGGGTGTCTCTACCCCTGCCAACATAGGTCTCTCTCTCTCTCTCTGACACATACACACACACACACTTCAGTGTTCACAGCTCTTCACTTCGCCTCTCATCACACCAGTCCTATCCTGTGAGTTTGTCCAGTGGCCAGTTGTCAGACTGATTGAATGGATGGCTGTCTATCAGTACATCAGATCTCCTCCTGATAACATCTGATGACATCACACAGCAGTGCCCTCCAGCTTTGATCCACACAACTAGATCAGAACAAGGGCTGTGTCACAAATGGCACTCTATTCCCTATATAGGCTCTGGTCAAACCTAGAACACTATAGGGTATAGGGTGCCATTTGGAATGCATCCAGGGGCTGAGTAACCAAACAGAAAAGTCCTGTACAAAAGAGTTGCTGTATACAAACCCCTCATTGAGAGTATTATGTCTGAATATTCCAAGAGCTCGGAGGATGATGGAACGTTCACAACGCATTAGGCTCGATCTCTCCGTATATCAACGCCGTCAACATGCTCTCTTAGACTGTTTACAGCTACTCGGTCATTGAGACTGTTGAAATATATGACTGATGTAACTGATAAGAAGTGAACAATGCACCACTACGTGATGTTTATGGTCTGGTGATGAAAAGGACCATACAGAAAAGGGGTTTTAAAAGACTCAGATTTAACATGATATATGTTTCTATTTCTTATTTTCAAGTGTCTATTAGGTGTTGTTCCTTCCTCTTCTTGTTGTTATTAAAGATAATAATGATAATAACAATAATAATAACAATAATATTAATAATAATAATTATAACGATGATGATAATAATAATAATGACAATAACAATAATGATAATAATAATAAGAACAATAATAATCATAATAATAACAATAATAATCATAATAATAACAATAATGATAATAATAATAACAATATTAAGAATAATAAGAATAACAGTAATGATAATAACAATAATAATAATAATAATAACAATAATGATAATAACAACAACAGTAATAATAACAATAATAATAACAATAATAATAACAATAATAATAATAACAATAATAATAACAATAATAATAATAACAATAATGATAATAACAATAACAATAATAATAACAATAATAACAATAATGATAATAACAATAACAATAATAATGACAATAATAAGAATAATAATAATAATAACAATAATAAAGATTATGCTGTACGCTCTTAGAATTAGTGACTTGAGGAACGTTGGAGATCCTCAAGGAACCATTTCTAGTCAATGCTTCATATTTGTACCTTCGGTTAGTTGAGGGGTTCTTGGAGGAACCTTTAATGACACCCTGTAGTGGAGGTGTGGCTTAGTAGGGGCGTGGCTTTAAGATAGATCTTTTATGGTCCCCGTTAGAGTAAATGTCATTGTTGTTCATCTGTTCTGTTGTATTGCCGTCACATGTTAAGGTTGAACACTGACCGTTTTGTAGCTTCAATGAGGCTAAACGAGGTGCAGGACTTTCTCAAGAGCCTATGCAAATTCCAAAGTTGGAATAGTTACCACTTTATTACTCTATGTAATCAGCAATGTTAATGTTATTATTATATTACAATATGTAACATGCATAAATATTCAAGGAACATTATAATTTGCTGTGTACAAACTTAACATGATTAACAGGAATGGCATTTATGCTAACAAGTGACCAAAAAATCTGGAAGCCACGCCTCAAATAAGTCATGCCTCTAATCTGATGCCACCTCGACAATATCTTATTAAAAATGTTTAAAAAAGGAACTGCTCCCGTCACAAAAAGGTTCCGGTTTGAACCTTTACACAGACTTCTACTGTGACCCTGGCCTCATGAAGGCCATGCATTCTCAATATAAACACATACAGACACACAGAAACCACAAGTATACAACACTGGGAGACTGTACAGACACATAGAGACCACACACTGGAGCAACTACACTCACTACAGTATACTACACTAACTATAGTATACTACACTCACTACAGGATACTACACTCACTACAGTATACTACACTCACTACAGTATACTACACTCACTACAGTATACTACACTCACTACAGGATACTACACTCACTACAGTATACTACACTCACTACAGCATACTACACTCACTACAGTATACTACACTAACTATAGTATACTACACTCACTAGAGCAACTACACTCACTACAGTATACTACACTCACTAGAGCAACTACACTCACTACAGCAACTACACTCACTACAGCATACTGCACTCACTACAGTATACTACACTCACTACAGTATACTACACTCACTAGAGCAACTACACTCACTACAGTATACTACACTCACTACAGTATACTACACTGACTACAGTATACTACACTCACCACAGTATACTACACTCACTACAGTATACTACACTCACTACAGTATACTACACTCACTAGAGCAACTACACTCACTACAGTATACTACACTCACTACAGTATACTACACTCACTACAGTATATTACACTCACTACAGTATACTGCACTCACTACATTATACTACACTAACTACAGTATACTACACTCACTACAGTATACTACACTCACTATACTACACTCACTAGAGCAACTACACTCACTACAGCATACTACACTCACTACAGTATACTGCACTCACTACAGTATACTACACTCACTACAGTATACTACACTCACTACAGTATACTACACTCACTACAGTATACTACACTCACTAGAGCAACTACACTCACTACAGTATACTGCACTCACTATAGTATACTACACTCACTACAGTATACTACACTCACTAGAGCAACTACACTCACTACAGCATACTACACTCACTACAGTATACTACACTCACTACAGTATACTACACTCACTACAGTATACTACACTCACTACAGTATACTACACTCACTACAGTATACTACACTAACTACAGTATACAACACTCACTACAGTATACTACACTCACTACAGTATACTACACTCACTATACTACACTCACTACAGTATACTACACTCACTATACTACACTCACTACAGTATACTACACTCACTACAGTATACTACACTCACTACAGCATACTACACTCACTACAGTATACTACACTCACTACAGTATACTACACTCACTACAGTATACTACACTCACTTCAGTATACTACACTCACTACAGTATACTACACTCACTATACTACACTCACTAGAGCAACTACACTCACTACAGCATACTACACTCACTACAGTATACTACACTCACTACAGTATACTACACTCACTACAGTATACTACACTCACTACAGTATACTACACTCACTACAGTATACTACACTCACTAGAGCAACTACACTCACTACAGTATACTACACTCACTACAGTATACTACACTCACTAGAGCAACTACACTCACTACAGTATACTACACTCACTACAGTATACTACACTCACTAGAGCAACTACACTCACTACAGTATACTACACTCACTACAGTATACTACACTCACCACAGTATACTACACTCACTAGAGCAACTACACTCACTACAGTATACTACACTCACTACAGTATACTACACTCACTAGAGCAACTACACTCACTACAGTATACTACACTCACTAGAGCAACTACACTCACTACAGTATACTACACTCACACTCACATGGATGCCAAATGTACTAGACAACACAGGGTCAACATAGTAACACACAGTCATACCATTCACTGTGAACACCCAGTACTGCATAAGCCATGCATTAGCCATATTTTATTAAAGTACCAATCAATTATTTTCTCTTCAAAATACCTTTCAATGCTAGTTTGATAACTTGTTTCAACTCAAACTTTAACTCAAACATGGAGCCAATTGATGGAATTTAATCAAACCTACCACACCAAAGCATGTTTTTATTAACTAGGCCTACTGCCCGCCCATACCCATTCATTCTGAAAACTGAAAGCTTCTACCTGTGTCTCTTTGTTAACAACAGATGGTGCGCAATCTCTGACGTTAAGGAAGTCTTGAGTTTTTTTCTCGCCTGAGTTAGAATACCTCAGGATAAGCTGTAAACCATACTATTTCCCATGAGAGTTTTCATCTATATTTTTCATAGCTGTCTATTTACCACCACAAACCGATGCTGGCACTAAGACCACACTCAACGAGCTGTATAGCGCCATAAGCAAACAAGAAAATGCACATTCAGAGGGGGTGCTCCTAGTGGCCGGTCATTTTAATGCAGGGAAACTGAAATCCGTTTTACCACATTTTTACCAGCATGTCCCCTGTACAACTAGGGTTGACAGAATTCTAGATCAGCTTCACTCAAAACACAGAAATGCATACAAGGCTCTCCATCTTTCTCCATTTGGCAAATCTGACCATAACTCTATCCTAAGGTTTCATGTTTACAAGTAAAAACTCAAACAGGAAGTACCAGTGCGAAGTGGTCCGATAAAGCGAATGCTAAACTACAGGACTGTTTCACTTGTACAGACTGGAATATGTTCTGGGATTCATCCGATAACATTCAGGATTTTACCACACCAGTCATCGGCTTCCTTAATAAGTTTATCCCAACCAGAAGACATGGATTACAGCCAACATCCACACTGAGCTAAAGGCTAGAGCACCGCTTTCAAGAAGTGGGACACTAATCGGGACACTTATACGAAATCCCGCTACGACCTCCGACGAACCATCACACTGGCAAAGTGTCAATACACTAAGATCAAATCCTACAGTATTACACCAGCTCTGGCGCTCGTTGGATATGGCAGGGCTAGAAAACTATCCCAGATTACAAAGGGAAACCCAGCTGTGAGCTGCCCAGTGACACGAGCATACCAGACGAGCTGTATGCCTTCTATGTTCGCTTCGAGGCAAGCAACACTGAACCATGCATTAGAGCACCAGCTGTTCAGGACGACTGTGTGATAACGCTCTCCGTAACCGATGTGAGCAAGACCTTTAAACAGGTTAACATTCACAAGGCCGCAGGGCCAGACGGATTACCAAGACGTGTAGTCCGAGCGTGCACTGACCAGCTGGCAAGTGTCTTCACTGACATTTTGAACCTCCCCCTGACCCAGTCTGTAATACCTACATGTTTCAAGCAGCCCACCATAGTCCCTGTGCCCAAGAACGCCAAGGTAACCTGTCTAAATGACTATCGCCCCAAAGCACTCACATCTGTATTCCTGAAATGCTTTGAAAGGTTGGTCATGGCTCACATCAACACCTTAATCCCACTCACCCGGGACCCATTCCAATTCACATACTGCCCCAACAGATCCACAGATGACGCAATGTCATTTTTTGTGCCCTTTTTTCACCCCGATTTTGATCTTGTCTCATCTCTGCAAATCCCCAACGGGCTCGGGAGGCGAAGGTCGAGTGTCCTCCGAAACATGTCCCACCAAACCGCGCTTCTTAACACCCGCCCGCTTAACCCTAAAACCAGCCGCACCAATGTGTCGGAGGAAACACCATTCAACCGACGACCAAGGTCAGCCTGCAGGCGCCCGGCCCTCCACAAAAAGTGGCTAGAGTGCAATGAGTTAAGTAAAGCCCCCCTGACCAAACCCAGACGATGCTGGGCAAATTGTGCGCCGCACTATGAGTACAACAAGGCCTCTTCCCCTCAGGAGGCTGAAAATATTTGTCATGGGCCCTCAGATCCTCAGTTCTACAGCTGCACCATTGAGAGTATCTTGACTGGCTGCATCACCGCTTGGTATGGTAACTGCTTGGCATCCGACCACAAGGCGCTACAGAGGGTTGTGCGTACTGCCCAGTACGTTACTGTGACCGAGCTCCCTGCTATCCAGGACCTCAATACCAGGTGGTGTCAGAGGAAGGCCCTAAAAATTGTCAAGGACTCCTGCCACCCAAGTCATAGACTGTTCTCTCTGCTACTGCATGGCAAGCGGTACCGATGCACCAAGTCTGTTACCAACAGGTCCCTGAACAGCTTCTATCCCCTAGCCATGACACTGCTAAACAAGACAGCTAAATATATAGTTAGTTAAATAGTTAACCAAACAGCTACCTGGACTATCTGCATTGAAGCTTTTTCCACTAACATTTTTGTCTCATCACATACGGTATGCTGCTACTGTTTATTATCAGTCACTTAATCCTAGGTATATGTACATATCTAACTAAATGACCTTGTACACCTGCACATAGACTTGGCACTGATACCCCGTGTGTATACTGTGCATTCAGAAAGTATTCAGACCCATTCCTCTTTTTCCACATTTTGTTACGTAACAGCCTTACTCTAAAATGGATTAAATATAAACATTTTCTCATCAATCTACATGTAATACCCTATAATGACAAAGTAAAAACAGTTTTTTGCTAATTTTTGCTAATTTATTGAACCAGAAATATCTTATTTACAGAAGTATTCAGACCCTTTGCCATAAGACTCGAAATTGAGCTCAGGTGCATCCTGTTTCCATTGATCATCCTTGAGATGTTTCTAAAACTTGATTGGAGTCCACCTGTGGTAAATTCAATTGATTGGACATGATTTGGAAAGGCACACACCTGTCTATATAAGCTCCCAGAGTTGACAGTGCATGTCAGAGCAAAAACCAAGCCATGAGGTGGAAGGAATTGGCCTTTGAGCTCCGAGACAGGATTGTGTCAAGGCACATATGTGTGGCAGCATTGAAGTTCCCCAAGAACACGTGGCTTCCATCATTCTTAAATGGAAGAAGTTTGGAACCACCAAGACTCCTCCTAGAGCTGGCAGCCCCACCAAACTGAGAAATCGGGGGAGAAGGGCCTTGGTCAGGGAGGTGACCAAGAACCCGATGGTCACTCTGACAGAGCACCAGAGTTCCTCTGTGGAGATGGGAGAACCTTCCAGAAAGGACAACCATCTCTGCAGCACTCCACCAATCAGGCCTTTATGTTAGAGTGGCCAGACAGAAGCCACTCCTCAGTAAAAGGTACATGACAGCCCGCTTGGAGTTTGCCAAAAGGCATCTAAAGGACTCTCAGACCATGAGAAAAAAGATTCTCTGGACTGACGAAACCAAGATTAAACTATTTGGCCTGAATGCCAAGTGTCAATTCTGGAGGAAACCTGGTACCATCCCTACGGAGAAGCATGGTGGTGGCAGCATCATGCTGTAGGGATGTCTTTCAGCGGCAGGGACTGGGAGGCTTGTCAGGATCAAGGCAAAGATGAACGGAGCAAAGTACAGAGAGATCTTTGATGAAAACCTGCTCCAGAGTGCTCAGGACCTCAGAATGGGAAGAATGTTCACCTTCCAACCGGACAAAAACTCTAAGCACACAGCCAAGACAACGCAGGAGTGACAACGCAGGAGTCCCTGATGTTCTTGAGTGGCCCATCCAGAGCCCGGACTTGAACCCGATCGAACATCTCTGGAGAGACCTGAAAATAGCTGTGCCAAGCTTGTAGCATCATATCCAAGACAAGGCTGTAATTGCTGTAATCGCTGCCAAAGGTGCTTCAACAAAGTACTGAGTAAAGGGTCTGAATATTTATATAAATGTCATATTTCCATTTTTTTTTTGTCATCGTGTGGTATTGTGTGTAGATTGATGAGGGGGAAAAACAATTTAATCAATTTTAGAATAAGGCTGTAACGTAACAAAATGTGGAAAAAGTCAAGGGGTCTGAATAATTTCCAAATGCACTGTAGCCAAGTTATCATTACTCATTGTGAATGTATTATTATTTACAGTCTTATTACATCTTTTACTTTTCTATTATTTGTCTATTTTCTTGTTCTCTGCATTGTTGGGAAGAGCCTTAAGTAGGAATTTCACTGTTAGTCTACACCTATTGTTTATGAAGCACGTGATTAATAAAAATAGGATTTTATTTGAATGAACCATTTAACTGTATGCTTAATGAGGGAGACACACCCATGGTAAGAGGCCTAGCTTTTGCATGTACTGTATTACATAGATTTCAAATAACGTTAAAGTAGGAAAATGGTAAGGGGGCATTTCATTCAGTCATTTCAATCAGTCATTTTTTTTAAATAGTCAAGCCCTGAAGTTTTTATTTGGGGAGAGAGAAATGGACAGAAAGCTCTACATTACTGCTGTTGACATTTTTGGGGACAATAGGCTTCGTCTTGATGAGAGCAACGCTGCTCTTTCTCTCGCTGTAAAAACGTTTGAGCAAAAAATGTGCCCTGTCCACTCATTAGGCCAGCTTATAAATGTTTCATTTTAGCTGACTTTTTTTAATGAAAGACATTTATGCAGGGTAGGGTGATTATTTATTCACCTTATGGTGCAAGACAGGTTGCTCAGTCCGGTTGCTCATTCGTTTGTCTTCAACATATGAACATTGAAACGCGCTAAAATTCCTGAATTTGACCCGTGACGTGTTTCTGATAAAACATTTAAATGCAGTTGAGAATATACACATGGAAAAGTATTGATACGTCAACGTCTCAATCAAAAAGTAGGTCTATAGGCTAGACCTATGGCCAATGGTTTGACTCGGGACACTACGCCTTTTACTTGTATAAATTAAAAGTTGAAATAAAACTCTAAAAGTAGAGTAATAAGTCAGTAGCACTACATTTTCAAACTCCAAAACGAAACTAATTTCACTAAGATAATGCATGTTGGATAGCTAGGTACGCAATGTGATAAATTGTCCTAAATGAATTAGCATGGAAAATGTAAAATTGATATAGGCTCGACCTGATACTAACCCGTGCTAAATATATTTTGCAGTCAACACAGTGAGTTCGTCTTTGTTTTGCGTAATGATTTAAATCAGAACGAACACACTTATAAAAGTATAATAATTATTATAATTATAATAATTGTCAGTAGTAAAGCTGTTTATACATTCCACATTAACAATAAAGTGTATCATCTACATTTATTTTGATCTGAAATCTAAAGGTGTTAGGCTACATGAAAAATCTAAATATGAGATAATATAATCCAAACCAAATATTACTATCATAGCTAATAATAGTTATTATATGGTAACCTAATGATAGAGCATTATTTACGCTAAATTATCGCCAAAACATTGACACCTTGCTTATAATTTTTATTCTTCACCCATTTAGGCTATTATTTTAGCCAATTTTAGCCAATTATTCAGGCTAGACGCACGACCAATGATTAAATGTACATTGTATTGGGCCTAATATTAACGATCATTAATTAATAGAATTTGTATCCTTTAAAATATTACTATTACTATTATAATTAAGCCTTGGACCATTATTGTTATTATCATTGTTATAAACTGACACCTAATACTTTTATTTGTATTTGTAATGTTGGTAAAGTAGGCTAAAGCTGACTGAAAAGGTGAAGCTCATAATAAAAGAGTAGGTGAACAAGTTTTACTCACTGTTTACGTGGTGTCTGTACCTCGCCTGGTTGGGTAGAAAGCTCTGTCCATTGATGATAAGTATTGAATCCAGGGCTGGACTTGGGGATGTTTCGGGGAGCAGAAGTCGGATATCCGTCACTCGGAGCTCGATGGTTCTCCTCCGCGCTCTACTTGAGTGTGATAGCAAAGCAGCTTGACAGAGCGCGAGCGAGAGGACGATAGATAAGGCAGATACAGGAAATACGCTCTGTGTGCTTGCTTGCGTGTTTGTTTGTGTGTGAAGGGGGCGGAGAGAGAGAGACCTCACTGTCGGAGCTCCTAGATTGAACCGCCTATAATGCGCTCGAGGGGATGGACGACAGGCAGCACAACTCAAGAGTCCACGTTTGTTAATTTATTCCTTGCTTTCCAGAGGAGATGAAGTTAGAATGTTACTTTATCTTTACTACCGGAGTCATAGATGGGCTAAACGAATAGTGGAAGCAGCAAGGTAACCAAATATCGGACCGTTGGTTATGCTATAGATGATACGAGAGAGGGAGTATACGGAGACTTCGTTTGACAGGGTGCGAGAGAGGAGGTATCAGATGCTATTACGATATAATGGAGGAGGTATCAGAAGCTATTATACTGTATATCCATTCAACATCAGTCATTGGCCTTTGTAACACTGCACATGGACGGCTTTCACGCTAATCAAAATTGAGCTCCTCACTTTTGAGCAGGTGATCCAAAAATGTCTGGAATGTCAACAATTGACATTGGCCGATCGATCACAATATCTGGGTGCAATCTGTCTCCTCTCAATTGTTGACTTTCAAGAGATCATTCTGACACATCATGTAGACTACAGTCAAACGCCTAACCTGAATGTTCTGGCATTGAAACAGAACCAAGATTGATAGCGTTTGCCTTGTGCGTAACCGCGTTATAATGTCCTCCTCGACGTGCAATACATATGCCTAAAACTCATGCAATATTTATGATTAAATGACTAACAAAATTAAAATCAAATCCTATATCAAGACTATAGCAATCAAATGAGTGTCGTAAATGTAAGGTTGGTTTCACTTACTTCCTATAGTTAATAGGAAGTAAGTCTACCGTACGGTCAACCTGAGTCAAATGAAATGTTTAAATGCGCGAGCAACTAATAAATTAGTGTAATCGAGAGAATGTATCTCATGGATTCTCACCACACACGCACGCACGCACGCACGCACACACGCACGCACACACACACACACACACACACACACACACACACACACACACACACACACACACACACACACACACACACACACACACACACACAATTATGATATACTTAATTCACATGTAAAGGGTATAGGCATATTCTATGCTGTATAGCCTGATAAAATAGTATAACATTTTCACAAGACAGACCCAGGGCCTACATAAACGCCATGTGTTAAAAATATTTTGTTCCTCGACTATAAAAACAGCGTTCTGATTGCCAACACGTTTATAGGCTTACACCGGATACGTAGATAGTCTATATATAAGGTGTTAGGCATCGGCGTACATAACGTCTGTACAAACGAACATTCTCACTGTGTTGGTGGCATATTAAATGACGGAAGTAAATTGGTCGCGGCCACAGGTTTTCTGTAACTAGGCCTACTGGACTATATTTTCTATGAGTGCATGACATGCATTATTTTCATTTGATTTATAAGTTTAAATAATATTTCATTATAATGTTGTTCACGTTGTTATGAAATATTCCACTTTTTTTGTCAGGGGCATAACACGTTTTGTAGTCAACAAAATTGCCTCTCAATAAAACACCCAAGCTAACATATCAATCAAAATACCAAACATGCAGCAATGAGTTACAGTCAAGACGTTCAGTAGTTATAGGTCTACCCTACGGTCAGTAGTTATAGGTCTACCGTACGGTCAGTAGTTATAGGTCTACCGTACGGTCAGTAGTTATAGGTCTACCGTACGGTCAGTAGTTATAGGTCTACCGTACGGTCAGTAGTTATAGGTCTACCGTACGTGCAACAGGATCGTCGACATTGAATGCAATACAATGTTTAAAGAATTACAAAATGGAGCTTTGTTTCTCACCCGAGTTAGATAATTACATCTTGCAGACTGAAATTTGACAGTCCATCGCCACAAGTAGGTCGGCCACCAACCAACCTAGTTGACGATGCTTTTCATTGGCTATGTTGACACTTGTATTAGTAGAATGAATATTCAAGAGAGACAGAGGGCCCCGAAATAGTGGTAGCATTTGCGAGTGTCATTCATATGACGTGAAAACAGCGCAACCCTATGGACATTTTATACAGTCAACAAAAAGCCTCAACTTTGCTTTTTACAGGTCTTCACAAACAATCATTATTCACAACTATTCTCTTACCTTCAACAATGAACTATAAAGTAATTCATTTACATACTTTCGCCTCGTTTGATTTCTGTGGAGTTTAAACTAACCGGTCTCTTGATTTCTATAGTTACCACGTTGAAGGACATTCCGTAACCTATAACTAATGTGTAGATTACATTTCGTTAATTGTAGCGTTGTTACTGATACTTTTTCGATTCCAGAATGTCTCAATAGGACAAATATACATTTTCACACAGTTGCCAATAAGGGAATGGTGTAATTTATTAGACAAACAGTCTAAAGTAATCTAATACCCAAATGTTAATTATTTTATTTCCCAATGAGTAAATGGTGGATTAAAACATTAGTCTAAACTATATTCACAACAGTAGGTTAGTGATTGTAACCAAAACTATTCTGTGTTTATAATTAGTCGCATCTTGACGCATGAGCCGAAAGCATTTGTTATTTTAGTTCCGATATTTTTTGCCTATTTGTCAGGCCTATTTCGTTATTTCATTGTTAATATATTTAAATATATATATATATTATTTTACTCTGCAAAACGAAATCTTTCCAATTAATGTGAATTAACAATGACCGTTGGCACATAATTAGCCTGTTTGCGGTCTCTGTTCAGCTATGTATTACATTCCACTCCTTGCCTCTCCTGTCATTTGTCTTGTGGCAAGGAGTGGAATGTTGGCTCAGAAGACTGGTACCCAGGCTAGCACATAATGTCAGAGGACACATTTGTGTCTGTACTTACTGAACGACTTTACCGCAATAACTACAGTTGTATGTTAGCCTATTAGCAACACCACCAATCGGAGGAATAAGAATAATGGGTGCGCACTACGAAGAAGAAAAGGAAGATGAAACCTAACATAAAACAACAGCAATTGTTTTTACAGACGAAGAAAATATTGTTCAAAGGCCGTCAGGGAAATTGAAGTTGGAATTGTATGCTACACAATTACTTGGTGTTCGACTTCTGATACCTTGAACATATTGGCATCATTTTAATTGCAAAGTCACAGAACGAAATTGAATGCAAATTATTATTTTTTTAAATGGGGGTATAGTCGACAAAACATTCATAGGAATAAATTACTAAATTGTTTCAGGATTTGACAGATTCTGCTACAAAGGCATAAATGAAAAACCTGAAAAAGTGTAATCACCACATTCATCACATTATATTTCATGCATTATCATGGTGATACGAGACAATTGCAATGCTAAGATCACGTGCCATGGGGTTTCAGAGGCTCCTCATGAGACAAGGAAAAAGGTGAGGAACCTGAAGAGGTATTTTCTCCACAGGAATTTTGTTCCAACATATTACATTTCTGCAGGCAGGACCCTAAGCCTCAAGACATTGGGAAACACACACACAGTTTCAAAGGGAAAGTATGCTCGCTCTCTCTCTCTCTCTCTCTCTCTCTCTCTCTCACACACACACACACACACACACACGCACGCACGCACGCACGCACGCACGCACGCACGCACGCACGCACACACACACACACACACACACACACACACACACACACACACACACACACACATTAAATAGTCATGAAAAGACTCTCTAACATTTCAGTTGATTGATCTACCTGGTACCTGGTATACATCATGTAGCAATCAGATTATACAAGGAGTTAACCTGAGTAGTAGGTTAAATGACTTGGTGTGATAGCATGTATGATGTGCCTGTCTGGCATGACGCACCTTCTGGGGACCTTGAAGAGTCATAACATTACCACATAGGTCCTCTACTGTTGGGTCAAAGGGAGGGGAGCTCATGTAGCCTCTTAGCTAATGCAAAACACATTGACGGCAGCACACGGGTCTGACAGACGCTAATTGAGCTAAAAGACCTTGCTTTGCCACTTGATCTTAAGGGTCTAGATGGTTAAGTAAACATAGGCAGGAACTGAGGCCAGTTTTCATTTCTTACGCCACTAAAATAATGTAATCTATAGACTCCAAGACCAAAACTCACTCCAGCTTCTCTTTCCCCCTCCCCTTTGTCTACATTTGATTTATCACATGGTCATAATACTGTAACATATTCCATGACTGCCACTGGTAGCTCTACACATGACCAAATCTCAAAATAATAGGGAAACAGTTGATGGTGGTTATTTTGTGGCATAAATGTCTGACTGAGAGGCTGAGAGAAACTTTGGTCATTGAGTGGCTTTTATCATCTGTCTACAATATACTGTATCTACCATCCTGTCTGTCTGTCTACAATATACTGTATCTACCATCCTGTCTGTCTGTCTACAATATACTGTATCTACCATCCTGTCTGTCTGTCTAGAATATACTGTATCTACCATTCTGTCTGTCTGTCTACAATATACTGTATCTACCATCCTGTCTGTCTGTCTAGAATATACTGTATCTACCATCCTGTCTGTCTGTCTAGAATATACTGTATCTACCATCCTGTCTGTCTGTCTACAATATACTGTATCTACCATCCTGTCTGTCTGTCTAGAATATACTGTATCTACCATCCTGTCTGTCTGTCTGTCTGTCTGTCTGTCTGTCTGTCTGTCTGTCTGTCTGTCTGTCTGTCTGTCTGTCTGTCTGTCTGTCTGTCTGTCTGTCTGTCTGTCTGTCTGTCTACAATATACTGTATCTACCATCCTGTCTCTGTCTGTCTGCCTGCCTGTCTGTCACCTGACTGTATGTCTGTATGCTACCTGTCTGTCTGTCGGAAATAAAAAATACTTAGACATAAATTATTTGAATGGGAGGGTCCCGTTCGATGTCTGTGAATAAGAGGCTAGACTAATGTGAAAACAATCAGACTGTGAAGTGTAGCGTTTGATCCAGAGTTATAATCATGTTAGTTACGGCATGGTAAACATAGCTGGGCTACAGTCACATTCATCTTATCTGTGCTCCAGGGATGAGCTGGACTTTGATCCCAAACCTCACGTTTGTTTGGAGACTCACTACCAGGACTTCTGCTCTGCACTGCAGACAACTAGAAGGTGCAACAGCATATGGAGCCCCAACATATGGAGCCCCAACCATATGGAGCCCCAACATATGGAGCCCCAGCATATGGTGCGCCATCTAATGGAGCCCCAACATATGGAGCCCCAGCATATGGAGCCCCAACATATGGAGCCCCAGCATATGGAGCCCCACCATATGGAGCCCCACCATATGGAGCCCCAACCATATGGAGCCCCAGCATATGGAGCCCCAGCATATGGAGCCCCAACATATGGAGCCCCAGCATATGGAGCCCCAGCATATGGAGCCCCAGCATATGGAGCCCCAGCATATGGAGCGCCACCATATGGACCACCATCATATGGACCACCATCATATGGAGCCCCAACATATGGAGCCCCAACATATGGAGCCCCACCATATGGAGCCCCAGCATATGGAGCCCCAACATATGGAGCCCAACCATATGGAGCCCCAGCATATGGAGCCCCAGCATATGGAGCCCCAACATATGGAGCGCCAGCATATGGAGCCCCACCATATGGAGCGCCAGCATATGGAGCCCCACCATATGGAGCGCCAGCATATGGAGCCCCAACATATGGAGCGCCAGCATATGGAGCCCCAGCATATGGAGCCCAACCATATGGAGCCCCAGCATATGGAGCCCCACCATATGGAGCGCCAGCATATGGAGCCCCAGCATATGGAGCGCCAGCATATGGAGCCCCAGCATATGGAGCCCCACCATATGGAGCGCCAGCATATGGAGCCCCAACATATGGAGCGCCAGCATATGGAGCCCCACCATATGGAGCCCCACCATATGGAGCCCCAGCATATGGAGCCCAACATATGGAGCCCCAGCATATGGAGTAGGTAGTCACCTGGAATGCATTTCAATTAACAGGTGTGCCTCATTAAAAGTTAATTTGTGTAATTTATTTCCTTCTTAATGCGTTTGAGCCAATCAGTTGTGTTGTGACAAGGTAGAGGTGGTGTCCAGAAAAAGCCACGTCCATTTTATGGGAAGAACAGCTCAAATAAGCAAAGAGTAACATTTCAAGAACTTTGAACGTTTCTTTTCAAGTGCAGTCGCAAAAACCATCAAGCGCAATGATGAAACTGGCTCTCATGAGGTCCGCCACAGCAAAGGAAGACCCAGAGTTACCTCTGGTGCAGAGGATAAGGTCATTAGAGTTACCAGCCTGAGAAATTGCAGCCCAAATAAATGCTTCACAGAGTTCAAGTAACAGACACAGCTCAACATCAACTGTTCAGAGGAGACTTTGTGAATCATGCCTTCATGGTCGAATTGCTGCAAAGAAACCACTACTAAAGGACCCCAAGAAGAAGAAGAGACTTGCTTGAACCAAGAAACATGAGCAATGGACATTAGACCGGTGGAAATCTGTCCTTTGGTCTGATGAGTCCAAATTTGAGATTTTTGGTTCCAACTGCCATGTCTTTGTGAGATGCAGAGTAGGTGAACAGATGATCTGTCACGTTCCTGACCTGTTTTCTGTTGTTTTGTATGTGTGTGATGGTCAGGGCGTGAGTTTTGGGTGGGCAGTCTATGTTTGCTGTTTCTATGTTGGTTTTGGGTTGCCTGGTATGGCTCTTAATTAGAGGCAGGTGTTTTGCGTTTTCCTCTAATTGAGAGTCATATTAAGGTAGGTTGTTCTCACTGTTTGTTTGTGGGTGATTGTCTCCTGTGTCAGTGTCTGTATGTTACGCCACACGGGACTGTTCCGGTTTTTGTTAGTTCGTTCGTTTTATGTAGTCTGTTTTCCTGGTTCATGCGTTCTTCACGTTGTATGTAAGTTCGTGTCCAGGTCTGTCTACATTCGTTTATTTGTTTTGTAATTATTCAAGTGTTTGTCGTGTTTTTCCGTTTTGTCTATTAAATCAATATGTATTCACAACCCGCTGCATTTTGGTCAAATCCCTGCTACTCCTCTTCGGATGAGGAGAAGGAGGAAGCCCGTTACAGAATCACCCACCAAACCCAGATCAAGCAGCGGGTTAATGGACAGCAACGACAGCGCACGAAGCAGGATTTATGGTTTTGGGAGCAAGTATTCAACGGAGAAGGACCCTGGGCTAAGGTGGGAGAGAATCGCCGCTCTCGGGGGGAGAAGGAGGCAGCCACAGCCCAGGAGCGCTGGTATGAGGAGGCAGCGCAGCGACGCGGTTGGGAGCCCGAGAGTCAGACCCAAAAATTTCTTGGGGGGGGCACACGAGGAGTGTGGCAAAGCCGGGTAGGATACCTGAGCCAACTCCCCGTGCTTACCGTGGAGTGAGAGAGCGTCGTACTGGTCAGACACCGTGTTATGCGGTAAAGCGCACGGTGTCCCCAGTACGCGTGCTTAGCCCAGTGCGGGCTATTCCACCTTGCCGCACTGGGAGGGCTAGGTTGGGCATCGAGCCAGATGTCATGAAGCCGGCCCAACGTATCTGGTCTCCAGTACGTCTCCTCGGGCCGGCATACATGGCACCAGCCTTACGAATGGTGTCCCCGGTTCGCCAGCATAGCCCAGTGCGGGCTATTCCACCTCGCCGCACTGGCAGGGCTACGGGCACCATTCAACCTGGTAAGGTTGGGCAGGCTCGGTGCTCAAGAGCACGTGTCCTCCTTCACGGTCCGGTATACCCGGTGCCACCTCCAAGTACCAGTCCACCGGTGGCAGCCCCCCGCACCAGGCTGTCTCTCCGGGTTCTCTCTCCAGCTGCTCCCACCTGTCCAGCGCTGTCAGAGCTTTCCTCCTCTCCAGCGCAGCCAGTGCCTATACCACGCACCAGGCCTACTGTGCGCCTCAGCAGGGCAGAGTCGGCCGTCTGCCCAACGCCTTCTGCACTGCCTGTCTGCCCAGCGCCGTCTGAGCCATCTGTCTGCCCAGCGCCGTCTGAGCCCGTCTGCCCAGCGCCGTCTGAGCCCGTCTGCCCAGCGCCGTCTGAGCCCGTCTGCCCAGCGGCGCCTGAACTGCCCGTCTGCCCAGCGGCGCCTGAACTGCCCGTCTGCCCAGCGGCACCTGAACTGCCCGTCTGCCCAGCGGCGCCTGAACTGCCCGTCTGCCCAGCGGCGCCTGAACTGCCCGTCTGCCCAATGGCGCCTGAACTGCCCGTCTGCCATGAGCCTGCAAAGTTGCCCGTCTGCCATGAGCCTGCAAAGCCGCCCGTCTGCCAAGAGCCTACAGAGCCTTCCGCCAGACCGGATCAGCCAGAGCCTTCCGCCAGACCGGATCAGCCAGAGCCTTCCGCCAGACCGGATCAGCCAGAGCCTTCCGCCAGACCGGATCAGCCAGAGCCTTCCGCCAGACCGGATCAGCCAGAGCCTTCCGCCAGACCGGATCAGCCAGAGCCTTCCGCCAGACCGGATCAGCCAGAGCCTTCCGCCAGACCGGATCAGCCAGAGCCTTCCGCCAGACCGGATCAGCCAGAGCCGTCCAGCCAGGACCAGCCAGAGCCGTCCAGCCAGGACCTGCCAGAGCCGTCCAGCCAGGACCTGCCAGAGCCGTCCAGCCAGGACCTGCCAGAGCCGTCCAGCCAGGACCTGCCAGAGCCGTCCAGCCAGGACCTGCCAGAGCCGTCCAGCCAGGACCTGCCAGAGCCGTCCAGCCAGGACCTGCATGAGTCCCTCAGCCAGGACCTGCCGGAGTCCCTCAGCCAGGACCTGCCGGAGTCCCTCAGCCCGGACCTGCCGGAGTCCCTCAGCCCGGACCTGCCGGAGTCCCTCAGCCCGGACCTGCCGGAGTCCCTCAGCCCGGACCTGCCGGAGTCCCTCAGCCCGGACCTGCCGGAGTCCCTCAGCCCGGACCTGCCGGAGTCCCTCAGCCCGGAGCTGCTGCCCCTTATCCCGGAGCTGCTGCCCCTTATCCCGGAGCTGCTGCCCCTTATCCCGATGCTGCCCCTTCATCTAGGTGGGTTTAGTTGGAGGGTGGTCATTGGGAGGGGGATACAGAAGCGGGGAGTGACTATGGTGGTGTGGGGACAGCGTCCGGAGCCTGAGCCACCACCGTGGTCAGATGCCCACCCAGACCCTCCCCTGGACTTTGTGCTGGTGCGCCCGGCGTTCGCACCTTGAGGGGGGGGTTCTGTCACGTTCCTGACCTGTTTTCTGTTGTTTTGTATGTGTGTGATGGTCAGGGCGTGAGTTTTGGGTGGGCAGTCTATGTTTGCTGTTTCTATGTTGGTTTTGGGTTGCCTGGTATGGCTCTTAATTAGAGGCAGGTGTTTTGCGTTTTCCTCTAATTGAGAGTCATATTAAGGTAGGTTGTTCTCACTGTTTGTTTGTGGGTGATTGTCTCCTGTGTCAGTGTCTGTATGTTACGCCACACGGGACTGTTCCGGTTTTTGTTAGTTCGTTCGTTTTATGTAGTCTGTTTTCCTGGTTCATGCGTTCTTCACGTTGTATGTAAGTTCGTGTCCAGGTCTGTCTACATTCGTTTATTTGTTTTGTAATTATTCAAGTGTTTGTCGTGTTTTTCCGTTTTGTCTATTAAATCAATATGTATTCACAACCCGCTGCATTTTGGTCAAATCCCTGCTACTCCTCTTCGGATGAGGAGAAGGAGGAAGCCCGTTACATGATCTCTACATGTGTGGTTCCCACTGTGAAGCATGGAGGAGGTGCTTTGCTGGTGACACTGTCTGTGATATATTTAGAATTCAAGGCACACTTAACCAGCATGGCTACCACAGCATTCTGCAGCGATACGCCATCCCATCTGGTTTGCGCTTAGTGGGACTATAATTAGTTTTTCAACAGGACAATGACCCAACACACCTCCAGGCTGTGTAAGGGCTATTTGACCAGAAGGAGAGTGATGGAGTGTTGCATCCGATGGCCTGGCCTCCGCAATCACCTGACTTCAACCCAATTGAGATGGTTTGGGATGATTTGGATCACAGAGTGAAGGAAAAGCAGCCAACAAGTGCTCAGCATATGTGGGAATTCCTTCAAGACTGTTGGAAAAGCATTCCAGGTGAAGCTGGTTGAGAGAATGAAGAGAGTGTGCAAAGCTGTCATTAAGGGAAAGGGTGGCTACTTTGAAGAATGTTTAACACTTTTTTTGGTTACTACATGATTCCATATGTGTTATTCCATTGTTTTGATGTCTCCACTATTATTCTACAATGTAAAAAATAGTAAAAATTAAGAAAAACCCTTGAATGAGTAGGTATGTCCAAACTTTTGACTGGTACTGTATATATATATATATATACATACAATACCGTTCAAAAGTTACGACTCACTTAGAAATGTACTTGTTTTTGAAAGAAAATAAAATAAAAAATCCATTAAAATAACATAAAATTGATCAGAAATACAGTGTAGACATTGCTAATGTTGTAAATGACTATTGTAGCTGGAAATGGGTGATTTTTAATGGAATATCTGGGATGCTGGTCTTCTAGGCAGAGTTCCTCTGTCCAGTGTCTGTGTTCTTTTGCCAATCTTAATCTTTTATTTTTATTGGCCAGTCGGAGATATGGCTTTTTCTTTGCAACTCTGCCTAGAAGGCCAGCATCCCAGGGTTGCCTCTTCACTGTTGACGTTGAGACTGGTGTTTTGCAGGTAATATTTAATGAAGCTGCCAGTTGAGGACTTCTGAGGCGTCTGTTTCTCAAACTAGATACTCTAATGTACTTGTCCTCTTGCTCAGTTGTGCACCGGGGCCTCCCACTCCTCTTTCTATTCTGGTTAGAGCCAGTTTGCGCTGTTCTGTGAAGGGAGTAGTACACAGCGTTGTATGAGATCTCCAGTTTCTTGGCAATTTCTCGCATGGAATAGCCTTCATTTCTCAGAACAACAATAGACTGATGAGTTTCAGAAGAAACTCTTTGTTTCTGGCCATTTTGAGCCTGTAATCAAACCCACAAATGCTGATGCTCCAGATACTCAACTAGTCTAAAGAAGGCCAGTTTTATTGCTTCTTTAATCAGAACAACAGTTTTCAGCTGTGCTAACATAATTTCAAAAGGTTTTCTAATGATCAATTACCTTTTAAAATTATAAACTTGGATTAGCTAACACAACGTGCCATTGGAACACAGGAGTGATGGATGCTGATAATGGGCCTCTGTACGCCTATGTAGATATTCCATAAAATATCTGCCGTTTCCAGCTACAATAGTCATTTACAACATGAACAATGTCTACACTGTATTTCTGATCAATTTGATGTTATTTAATGGACAAAAAATTAGCTTTTCTTTCAAAAACAAGGACATTTCTAAGTGACCCCAAACTTTTGAATGGTTGTGTATATATATTTGAAAAAATATTTTTACACAAAAGTAGTGTACTGGGCCCTTACAGATATTAGCGGACCGATATAGACGTCTGTAGCGTGGACAAATGTTTTTACAGCATCTCCACATTGGCAATAAAGGTAGTTGTATAATTAAGAACAGTATCTTGCAGGATTCAATATGATGATGTGGCTCAGTTGGTACAGGATGGTGCTTGCAATGCAAGGGTTGTGGGTTCAATCCCATGGGGGACCAGTATGAACATGTATGCACTCCCTACTGTAAGTTGCTCTGGATAAGGGAGTTTACTAAACTGTGAAAGGAATGAATCGACCAGTTCAGTTGACACAGAAATAAGTTTAATTTCAAGAAACTGGAGAACAAACTGTATGTCAAGCAAGTATTTTTATGTTCCACAAGTATTATCAGATTAACTGTTTTGTACAGATAATTATCAGACTCAAGTTACAAATGCTGGTTAACACTCCAATACATTTAGTTGTCATTTTTTTCACCAAAGTATGGCACTGGGTCCTTTACTAGTCCTGTATTAGCAGACCGATATAGAAACCCCCCCCCCCCTGACTTCCTGCGGCTCTGGCAGCATGTTATGGAGGTAGTTGAGTCCATATTTCTGAGAGAGTTGGTTGTGGGGGAGCGCCCTCTTTCCAGACAGTGTGTGTGAACTTGTGGAAGAAGGACGTTGTCCAGTCTCATTATGTCTCAGCAGATCTCACCTGTAAGGGACAACGTCACCCTTAACCTCTCTTACTGTTGGAACAGCTACCCTTTGTCCTGCCTGCCTTCCTTTCTCTCTCTCTTTCATTCATCCCATCCTCCTTCTCTGTGTGCAGAGCCAGGGCTCCTTAACAGCCAGAGAGCCTGTGTGTGTGTGTGTGTGTGTGTGTGTGTGTGTGTGTGTGTGTGTGTGTGTGTGTGTGTGTGTGTGTGTGTGTGTGTGTGTGTGTGTGTGTGTGTGTGTGTGTGTGTGTGTGTGTGTGTGTGTATATGTATATGTTAGCCCTCTCTGCCTGCCCAGCTTCACACTAAGTGCCTCTGACAGCTAACCACACAGTTATTAACCCTGATCCAGGAGAGTGTGTGTATGTGTGAGCACACGCTTGCATGTCTATGTGTATGTGTGCGCACAAGTTTGCGTGTGTGTGGTGGGGTGGGGTGATGTAGGGCCTCCTCAAAGACGGCCTCCACCAGAACTCAAGGCAAGCAATCTTTCTCTCCTTACCTGTAACTGTAAATATTTACATTTTTACATTTGAAACTGAACCAATAGCATGAAACTGACTGAATAAACCCAACAAGCCACTCCTCTGGGTCTGTTCCACAATCCCCCGTCTGTGAACTTAGAAAGACGATAGCAATGTCAGCCACTGTCCCAGGGGTTAAGTAAGTTTGTTAGAGAAGTGTGCTGGCTTGCCACCTCATCGCCATAGAGACCATGACTGATGTGGATGGACCCTGTCAACCAACAGAAACCATGGAGACCAGAATGGAAAAATAACCTAATTTCATTTTCAACTGATACATTTTGTGAACACATGATAGGAGGGTTTATACTGTGGAGATGCTGCCCCCTTGTGGCAGCTGCTGGAGGTGCAGGGTGACAGACAGGTGTCGCTGACAGACAGTGGCAAGACAGTTTAGTTACGTTTGAGTGTTGCGCTGTGGTTATTTAAAGTAGAGAATTGGACAAGGATTCCAACATTGAACAGTGAGGCTACCCATATACACACCAGCCACAAAAATGTGTTTACTGCAAGACTAATGCCTATTTCAATAGATAGAGGAATGTGCTTCTGTCAGTCTCACCAGGTCAGAGACAGGAAGTCAATCAGTCTAGAACCAGAATTCACCAGACTGATAGAGAGGTGTCCATGCAGTAGTTACAGTATCAACTCTCTGGTGCTTCTCAACTCTCTGGCCAATATAAAAAATTATACCATGGCATTGTTGAATACTTGTTTCTGATTGGCTTGAAGGGCATTCTATAGTGTGCATTATTTCCCTATAAGGCACGGTATAATTCAATGGCTATAGTTCATTCTTACATGTTCTATGTTAGAGGTGCTTTTGAAAGCAAAAGTCGAATTGAAAGCATTATTGGCATTGTTGAATTCGTTTTTCATAATGGCAAGCTAGGACTGATGGTTTGGTTAGCTAAACTAGTCTGTTTGTTTGGTTACCACGGCAACTATTCTACCAGCAAATGAACACATTTCTAGCGGCAAATGTGATAAATTATATTCAAGGCATGAAAGGGATAATCAACTCGGGGCTCCATGCATTCTCCGGAAAGGAATGAAGACATTACGGTGTGTTCCATGACGCGCTAGCTGAGTGGAACTGACCTTACACAGCGTTGTATTATTTTCCAGAATGCATAACCGCTCGTTGATTATCCCACCTTACTTATATTATTCTATTATATTACTTTATTGTATTATATTGTATTCTTGTATTATTGTATTGTATTTTTGTATTGTTGTCTTGTAGTATTGTACTATTTTATTGTATTATTGTCTTGTATTATTGTCTTGTAGTGTATTGTAGTATTGTATAGTATTGCATTATTGTAATGTGTTGTATTGTTGTACTATTGAATTGTATTTTTGCATTGTATTATTGAATTGTTTTGTATTATTGTGTTGTATTATTGTATTATTTGATTGTATTATTGTACTATATATATGGATGTATTGATGTATTAATTGATTATATTATTGTGTTCTATTATTGTGTTGTATTATTGTATTGTATTGTCATATTGTATTATATTGTCTTATTGTATTGTAGTATTGTATTGTATTATATTCTTGTATTATCTTATTGTAGTATTATATTATTGGATTGTAGTATTGGATTATATTGAAAAGTTGTATTGTATTGTTGTATTGTATTATATTGTATTGTTTTATTGTATTCGTAGGTTTGTATTATTGTATTGTATTGAAATGTCCTATTGTATTGTAGTATTGTATTATTGTGTTGTAGTATTGTATTATTCTATTGCAGTATTGTATTATATTGTATTGTCTTATTGTATTCAACGTTTGTATTATTGTATTGTAGTATTGTCTTATTGTATTGTGGTAGTGTCTTAGTGTATTGTAGTGTTGTATTGATATGTCTCATTGTATTGTATTGTATTGATATGTCTCATTGTATTGTATTGTAGCATTGTATTGATATGTCTCATTGTATTGTAATGTAGTATTGTATTGATATGTCTCATTGTATTGTATTGTAGCATTGTATTGATATGTCTCATTGTATTGTATTGTAGCATTGTATTGATATGTCTCATTGTATTGTATTGTAGCATTGTATTGATATGTCTCATTGTATTGTATTGTAGCATTGTATTGATATGTCTCATTGTATTGTATTGTAGCATTGTATTGATATGTCTCATTGTATTGTATTGTAGTATTGTATTGATATGTCTCATTGTATTGTATTGTAGCATTGTATTGATATGTCTCATTGTATTGTATTGTAGCATTGTATTGATATGTCTCATTGTATTGTATTGTAGCATTGTATTGATATGTCTCATTGTATTGTATTGTAGCATTGTATTGATATGTCTCATTGTATTGTATTGTAGTATTGTATTGATATGTCTCATTGTATTGTATTGTAGCATTGTATTGATATGTCTCATTGTATTGTATTGTAGTGTTGTATTGATATGTCTCATTGTATTGTATTGTAGTATTGTATTGATATGTCTCATTGTATTGTATTGTAGCATTGTATTGATATGTCTCATTGTATTGTATTGTAGCATTGTATTGATATGTCTCATTGTATTGTATTGTAGCATTGTATTGATATGTCTCATTGTATTGTATTGTAGTATTGTATTGATATGTCTCATTGTATTGTATTGTAGCATTGTATTGATATGTCTCATTGTATTGTAATGTAGGATTATATTGTCGTGTTGTATTGCATCCATTCCACACACAAACAAACAGGCCCATAGAGGCCATGTGAACCCTCCCCACAACCCAGCAGTAGCCTAATGCTGTAATGATTGGTCATTGACTTGAATGACAGCTGCTTTCCAGCTTGATCATTGGATGAAACAGTGCAGCTATTGATTCTGTTGGTATTTTGATACAGAGAACAGAGGGAGTTGAGTCAGCAGTTCTGTTCTCTCAATGTCCTGGAACGCAATAATCCAACTCATCTGGGATCTCACATTTTGGCAGAGGTCTTGGTTGTGGCACTGATATTGTTATTAATGTGTGTGTCGGTATGTGTGTGTCACAGGAGGCTGCTGAGGGGAGGACGGCTCATAATAATGGCCGGAATGGAGTCAATGGAATGGTATCGAACACCTGGAAACCATGCGTTTGATATATTTGATACCATTCCACTGATGCCGCTCCAGTCATTACCACGAACCCGTCCTCTGGTGTGTGTGTGTGTGTGTGTTAGTGAGTGTCTTGATGTTTATAATATTGGCATGTGTATGTATCTGTTTGTGTGTTTACCTCAGTGGGGGGGGCTGTTCACGGGGTCAGCGCCCCCCCCCCCCTGCGTGTTCAGTCAGCTCAGTCCTTTATGTCGTATAATCCCCACTTGTCTTTTCTGGAAATGACATGAACAGCATTCGAATCACTGACTACATTTTTGGATCTCATTTTCATGACAAAGCATTTGTAGCGGTTTGATAAAACAAAGGACCGGCACGGCGGGTATAAAAGGGAGCGGGGTTCGGGATCCAGCGCCACCTCACACAGGGAGACTTGGGCGGTACTAAAACAATGTCAAAGATGGGAAGGGTGAGTATGGAACGACCGGAGGACAGGATAACAGCTTTAGCTGAAGGAGCACAGTGGTGTCTCTCACACACCCCACACACACCCACACACACACACACACACACACACACACACACACACACACACACACACACACACACCGGTATTTGGAGGGAAACTCAAAATAGAAACATTGTCTAAAACATACTTAATACCTACAAGGGGATTCTATGATTTGATGGCTTCAAAGGGTGACTTTTAAACTGAAGGACTGATGCAGTGGTCTATGTTTTGATGTTGTCAGAAAGTGTGGGGAGCGGTTGCTGCAGTAGTCTATGTTTGATGTTGTCAGATAGTGTGGGGAGCGGTGGCTGCAGTAGTCTATGTTTGATGTTGTCAGATAGTGTGGGGAGCGGTGGCTGCAGTAGTCTATGTTTGATGTTGTCAGATAGTGTGGGGAGCGGTGGCTGCAGTAGTCTATGTTTGATGTTGTCAGATAGTGTGGGGAGCGGTTGCTGCAGTAGTCTATGTTTGATGTTGTCAGATAGTGTGGGGAGCGGTGGCTGCAGTAGTCTATGTTTGATGTTGTCAGATAGTGTGGGGAGCGGTGGCTGCAGTAGTCTATGTTTGATGTTGTCAGATAGTGTGGGGAGCGGTGGCTGCAGTAGTCTATGTTTTGATGTTGTCAGAAAGTGTGGGGAGCGGTTGCTGCAGTAGTCTATGTTTGATGTTGTCAGATAGTGTGGGGAGCGGTGGCTGCAGTAGTCTATGTTTGATGTTGTCAGATAGTGTGGGGAGCGGTGGCTGCAGTAGTCTATGTTTGATGTTGTCAGATAGTGTGGGGAGCGGTGGCTGCAGTAGTCTATGTTTGATGTTGTCAGATAGTGTGGGGAGCGGTTGCTGCAGTAGTCTATGTTTGATGTTGTCAGATAGTGTGGGGAGCGGTGGCTGCAGTAGTCTATGTTTGATGTTGTCAGATAGTGTGGGGAGCGGTGGCTGCAGTAGTCTATGTTTGATGTTGTCAGATAGTGTGGGGAGCGGTGGCTGCAGTAGTCTATGTTTGATGTTGTCAGATAGTGTGGGGAGCGGTTGCTGCAGTAGTCTATGTTTGATGTTGTCAGATAGTGTGGGGAGCGGTTGCTGCAGTAGTCTATGTTTGATGTTGTCAGATAGTGTGGGGAGCGGTTGCTGCAGTAGTCTATGTTTGATGTTGTCAGATAGTGTGGGGAGCGGTTGCTGCAGTAGTCTATGTTTGATGTTGTCAGATAGTGTGGGGAGCGGTTGCTGCAGTAGTCTATGTTTGATGTTGTCAGATAGTGTGGGGAGCGGTGGCTGCAGTAGTCTATGTTTGATGTTGTCAGATAGTGTGGGGAGCGGTTGCTGCAGTAGTCTATGTTTGATGTTGTCAGATAGTGTGGGGAGCGGTTGCTGCAGTAGTCTATGTTTGATGTTGTCAGATAGTGTGGGGAGCGGTTGCTGCAGTAGTCTATGTTTGATGTTGTCAGATAGTGTGGGGAGCGGTTGCTGCAGTAGTCTATGTTTGATGTTGTCAGATAGTGTGGGGAGCGGTTGCTGCAGTAGTCTATGTTTGATGTTGTCAGATAGTGTGGGGAGCGGTTGCTGCAGTAGTCTATGTTTGATGTTGTCAGATAGTGTGGGGAGCGGTTGCTGCAGTAGTCTATGTTTGATGTTGTCAGATAGTGTGGGGAGCGGTTGCTGCAGTAGTCTATGTTTGATGTTGTCAGATAGTGTGGGGAGCGGTTGCTGCAGTAGTCTATGTTTGATGTTGTCAGATAGTGTGGGGAGCGGTTGCTGCAGTAGTCTATGTTTGATGTTGTCAGATAGTGTGGGGAGCGGTGGCTGCAGTAGTCTATGTTTGATGTTGTCAGATAGTGTGGGGAGCGGTTGCTGCAGTAGTCTATGTTTGATGTTGTCAGATAGTGTGGGGAGCGGTTGCTGCAGTAGTCTATGTTTGATGTTGTCAGATAGTGTGGGGAGCGGTTGCTGCAGTAGTCTATGTTTGATGTTGTCAGATAGTGTGGGGAGCGGTTGCTGCAGTAGTCTATGTTTGATGTTGTCAGATAGTGTGGGGAGCGGTTGCTGCAGTAGTCTATGTTTGATGTTGTCAGATAGTGTGGGGAGCGGTGGCTGCAGTAGTCTATGTTTGATGTTGTCAGATAGTGTGGGGAGCGGTTGCTGCAGTAGTCTATGTTTGATGTTGTCAGATAGTGTGGGGAGCGGTTGCTGCAGTAGTCTATGTTTGATGTTGTCAGATAGTGTGGGGAGCGGTTGCTGCAGTAGTCTATGTTTGATGTTGTCAGATAGTGTGGGGAGCGGTTGCTGCAGTAGTCTATGTTTGATGTTGTCAGATAGTGTGGGGAGCGGTTGCTGCAGTAGTCTATGTTTGATGTTGTCAGATAGTGTGGGGAGCGGTTGCTGCAGTAGTCTATGTTTGATGTTGTCAGATAGTGTGGGGAGCGGTGGCTGCAGTAGTCTATGTTTGATGTTGTCAGATAGTGTGGGGAGCGGTTGCTGCAGTAGTCTATGTTTGATGTTGTCAGATAGTGTGGGGAGCGGTTGCTGCAGTAGTCTATGTTTGATGTTGTCAGATAGTGTGGGGAGCGGTGGCTGCAGTAGTCTATGTTTGATGTTGTCAGATAGTGTGGGGAGCGGTGGCTGCAGTAGTCTATGTTTGATGTTGTCAGATAGTGTGGGGAGCGGTTGCTGCAGTAGTCTATGTTTGATGTTGTCAGATAGTGTGGGGAGCGGTGGCTGCAGTAGTCTATGTTTGATGTTGTCAGATAGTGTGGGGAGCGGTGGCTGCAGTAGTCTATGTTTGATGTTGTCAGATAGTGTGGGGAGCGGTGGCTGCAGTAGTCTATGTTTGATGTTGTCAGATAGTGTGGGGAGCGGTTGCTGCAGTAGTCTATGTTTGATGTTGTCAGATAGTGTGGGGAGCGGTTGCTGCAGTAGTCTATGTTTGATGTTGTCAGATAGTGTGGGGAGCGGTTGCTGCAGTAGTCTATGTTTGATGTTGTCAGATAGTGTGGGGAGCGGTTGCTGCAGTAGTCTATGTTTGATGTTGTCAGATAGTGTGGGGAGCGGTTGCTGCAGTAGTCTATGTTTGATGTTGTCAGATAGTGTGGGGAGCGGTGGCTGCAGTAGTCTATGTTTGATGTTGTCAGATAGTGTGGGGAGCGGTTGCTGCAGTAGTCTATGTTTGATGTTGTCAGATAGTGTGGGGAGCGGTTGCTGCAGTAGTCTATGTTTGATGTTGTCAGATAGTGTGGGGAGCGGTTGCTGCAGTAGTCTATGTTTGATGTTGTCAGATAGTGTGGGGAGCGGTTGCTGCAGTAGTCTATGTTTGATGTTGTCAGATAGTGTGGGGAGCGGTTGCTGCAGTAGTCTATGTTTGATGTTGTCAGATAGTGTGGGGAGCGGTTGCTGCAGTAGTCTATGTTTGATGTTGTCAGATAGTGTGGGGAGCGGTTGCTGCAGTAGTCTATGTTTGATGTTGTCAGATAGTGTGGGGAGCGGTTGCTGCAGTAGTCTATGTTTGATGTTGTCAGATAGTGTGGGGAGCGGTTGCTGCAGTAGTCTATGTTTGATGTTGTCAGATAGTGTGGGGAGCGGTTGCTGCAGTAGTCTATGTTTGATGTTGTCAGAAAGTGTGGGGAGCGGTGGCTGCAGTAGTCTATGTTTGATGTTGTCAGATAGTGTGGGGAGCGGTTGCTGCAGTAGTCTATGTTTGATGTTGTCAGATAGTGTGGGGAGCGGTTGCTGCAGTAGTCTATGTTTGATGTTGTCAGATAGTGTGGGGAGCGGTTGCTGCAGTAGTCTATGTTTGATGTTGTCAGATAGTGTGGGGAGCGGTTGCTGCAGTAGTCTATGTTTGATGTTGTCAGATAGTGTGGGGAGCGGTTGCTGCAGTAGTCTATGTTTGATGTTGTCAGATAGTGTGGGGAGCGGTTGCTGCAGTAGTCTATGTTTGATGTTGTCAGAAAGTGAGGGGAGCGGTGGCTGCACTTTGTCTGTTATAACCAAGTCATTGAGTATGTATCAATTTAGTCAATGCTCATTTGAAATGAGTCTTCTTGAATTGACGATAGTCTTCAGGCAGTAGGCAGGGAGTTTATTCTTATGCTATGCCATATATTAGCTTCGGCAATGTCATTGATCGTAGCATTGTTTGATACTGTTGATACAAATACCAGAACTATTATAGTTAAGGACGGTTCAACATTGGTCTGACCAATCGGAATCCATGCTTCAAGATTATTTTCGATCATGCGGACTGGGATATATTCTGGGTTGCCTCTGAGAATAACATTGATGTATACACTGACTCTGTGAGTTCACCAGGAGGTGCATAGAGGATGTTGTTCCCACGGTGACTGGGTTCATCAGGAGGTGCATAGAGGATGTTGTTCCCACTGTGACTGAGTTCATCAGGAGGTGCATAGAGGATGTTGTTCCCACTGTGACTGAGTTCATCAGGAAGTGCATAGAGGATGTTGTTCCCACGGTGACTGAGTTCATCAGGAGGTGCATAGAGGATGTTGTTCCCACTGTGACTGAGTTCATCAGGAGGTGCATAGAGGATGTTGTTCCCACGGTGACTGAGTTCATCAGGAGGTGCATAGAGGATGTTGTTCCCACTGTGACTGAGTTCATCAGGAGGTGCATAGAGGATGTTGTTCCCACGGTGACTGAGTTCATCAGGAGGTGCATAGAGGATGTTGTTCCCACTGTGACTGAATTCATCAGGAAGTGCATAGAGGATGTTGTTCCCACTGTGACTGAGTTCATCAGGAGGTGCATAGAGGATGTTGTTCCCACTGTGACTGAGTTCATCAGGAGGTGCATAGAGGATGTTGTTCCCACGGTGACTGAGTTCATCAGGAGGTGCATAGAGGATGTTGTTCCCACTGTGACTGAATTCATCAGGAAGTGCATAGAGGATGTTGTTCCCACTGTGACTGAGTTCATCAGGAGGTGCATAGAGGATGTTGTTCCCACTGTGACTGAGTTCACCAGGAGGTGCATAGAGGATGTTGTTCCCACTGTGACTGTGTTCATCAGGAAGTGTATAGAGGATGTTGTTCCCACGGTGACTAGGTTCATTAGGAAGTGTATAGAGGATGTTGTTCCCACGGTGACTAGGTTCATCAGGAAGTGTATAGAGGATGTTGTTCCCACGGTGACTGGGTTCATCAGGAAGTGTATAGAGGATGTTGTTCCCACGGTGACTAGGTTCATTAGGAAGTGTATAGAGGATGTTGTTCCCACGGTGACTGGGTTCATCAGGAAGTGTATAGAGGATGTTGTTCCCACGGTGACTGGGTTCATCAGGAAGTGTATAGAGGATGTTGTTCCCACGGTGACGATTAGAACTTATCCAAACCAGAAACTGTGGATAGATGGCAGCATTCATGCAAAACTGAAAGCGCGAACTACCACATTTAACCATGGCAAGGTGACTGGGGACATGGACGAGTACAAACAGACCAGCCATGCCCTCCATAAAGCAATCAAACAGGCGGGACAAAGTGGAGTCACAATTCAACAACTCAGACATGAGACGTGATTACGTGATTATTTTACCCCCTTTTTCTCCTCAATTTTGATCTTGTCTCATCGCTGCAACTCCCCAACAGGCTCGGGAGGTGAAGGTTGAGTCATGCGTCCGTTTATGGACATATTCAATCTCTCCCTCTCCCAGTTTGTTGTCCCCACTTGCTTCAAGATGTCCAGGACATCTACAGCACCCGGTTTTACAGGAAGGACAAGAAGATCATCAAGGACCTCAGCCACCGGAGCCACGGCCTATTCACCCCGCTACCATCCAGAAGGAGGAGACAGTACAGGTGCATCAAAGCTGGGACCGAGAGACTGATAAACAGCTTCTATCTCCAAGCCATCAGATTGTTAAACAGTCACCACTAGTCGGCCTCCGCTCAGTACCCTGCCCTGAACTTAGTCACTGTTACTAGCCGGCTACCACCCGGTACTCAACCCTGTACCTTAGAGACTGCTGTCCTATGTACATGGACATGGAACACTGGTCACTTTAATCATGTTTACATCCTGTTTTACCCAATTTATATGTATATACTGTATTCTGGTCAACTACTGCTGTACCCACATTATCTATTCATATACTGTCCGTACCATCTATACACACCATATACTGTCCGTACCGTCTATACACACCATATACTGTCCGTACCGTCTATACACACCACATACTGTCCGTACCGTCTATACACACCATATACTGCACGTACCGTCTATACACACCATATACTGTCCGTACCGTCTATACACACCATAATATACATACTGTATATATTTACAATATATTCCGGACTCTGATATTGCTCGTTCTAATATTTTTACATTTGTATTATGTATTTGTATTTTGGGGATTTGCATGTATTGTTTTGTTTTGTTAGGAATTACTGCACTGTTGAAGTCAGGAACATAAGCATTTCACTGCACCTGCTATAACAACTGCAAAATATGTCCACGTGACCAATGAAATGTGATGTGATCAAGAGTAAACACTAGTTGTACCCAGTCAGGATAACATAGTATTTTAATGGTTCCAAATGGACATTAGATTTAGCTCAGGGGGACAACAATAGAGGTCAATCTGTTATCAGAATACAGTCTATTGTATTCTGTCTCTCCAGATCGTGTTCTATGAGGACAAAAACTACCAGGGTCGACGCTATGAGTGTGACAGCGACTGCACAGACTTCCATTCCTACCTGAGCCGCTGTAACTCCATCAGGGTGGAGAGTGGTGCCTGGGTGGTCTACGAGAGGCCCAACTACACCGGCTACCAGTATGTACTGACCAGGGGAGAGTACCCTGACTACCAGCGCTGGATGGGCCTCAACGACCACGTCTGCTCCTGCAAGATGGTTCACTTTGTAAGTGGATGAGCCATTATGGTAAAGAGGGGGTGTAGTTGTGTAGAAGACAGAAAGGTATTTTCTGTGCGCCCTGGTCTAAAGTACTGCACTATGACCCCTGGTCTAAAGTAGTGCACTATGACCCCTGGTCTAAAGTACTGCACTATGCCCCCTGGTCTAAAGTAGTGCACTATGACCCCTGGTCTAAAGTACTGCACTATGACCCCTGGTCTAAAGTAGGGCACTATGACCCCTGGTCTAAAGTAGTGCACTATGACCCCTGGTCTAAAGTAGTGCACTATGACCCCTGGTCTAAAGTAGTGCACTATGCCCCCTGGTCTAAAGTAGTGCACTATGCCCCCTGGTCTAAAGTAGTGCACTATGACCCCTGGTCTAAAGTAGTGCACTATGACCCCTGGTCTAAAGTAGTGCACTATGACCCCTGGTCTAAAGTAGTGCACTATGCCCCCTGGTCTAAAGTAGTGCACTATGCCCCCTGGTCTAAAGTAGTGCACTATGCCCCCTGGTCTAAAGTAGTGCACTATGACCCCTGGTCTAAAGTAGTGCACTATGCCCCCTGGTCTAAAGTAGTGCACTATGCCCCCTGGTCTAAAGTAGTGCACTATGACCCCTGGTCTAAAGTAGGGCACTATGACCCCTGGTCTAAAGTAGTGCACTATGCCCCCTGGTCTAAAGTAGGGCACTATGACCCCTGGTCTAAAGTACTGCACTATGCCCCCTGGTCTAAAGTAGTGCACTATGACCCCTGGTCTAAAGTACTGCACTATGACCCCTGGTCTAAAGTAGTGCACTATGCCCCCTGGTCTAAAGTACTGCACTATGCCCTATGGGTCCTGGTCTAAAGTAGTGCACTATGACCCCTGGTCTAAAGTAGGGCACTATGACCCCTGGTCTAAAGTAGTGCACTATGCCCCCTGGTCTAAAGTAGTGCACTATGCCCCCTGGTCTAAAGTACTGCACTATGCCCTATGGGTCCTGGTCTAAAGTACTGCACTATGCCCTATGGGTCCTGGTCTAAAGTAGGGCACTATGCCCCCTGGTCTAAAGTACTGCACTATGCCCTATGGGTCCTGGTCTAAAGTAGGGCACTATGCCCCCTGGTCTAAAGTACTGCACTATGCCCTATGGGTCCTGGTCTAAAGTAGTGCACTATGACCCCTGGTCTAAAGTAGTGCACTATGCCCCCTGGTCTAAAGTAGTGTACTATGCCCCCTGGTCTAAAGTAGTGCACTATGACCCCTGGTCTAAAGTAGTGCACTATGACCCCTGGTCTAAAGTAGTGCACTATGACCCCTGGTCTAAAGTAGTGCACTATGACCCCTGGTCTAAAGTAGTGCACTATGACCCCTGGTCTAAAGTAGTGTACTATGCCCCCTGGTCTAAAGTAGTGTACTATGCCCCCTGGTCTAAAGTACTGCACTATGCCCCCTGGTCTAAAGTAGTGCACTATGACCCCTGGTCTAAAGTACTGCACTATGCCCTATGGGTCCTGGTCTAAAGTAGTGCACGATGCCCTATGGGTCCTGGTCTAAAGTAGTGCACTATGACCCCTGGTCTAAAGTACTGCACTATGCCCTATGGGTCCTGGTCTAAAGTAGTGCACGATGCCCTATGGGTCCTGGTCTAAAGTACTGCACTATGCCCTATGGGTCCTGGTCTAAAGTAGTGCACGATGCCCTATGGGTCCTGGTCTAAAGTACTGCACTATGCCCTATGGGTCCTGGTCTAAAGTAGTGCACGATGCCCCCTGGTCTAAAGTAGTGCACTATGCCCCCTGGTCTAAAGT
Organism: Salvelinus alpinus; assembly: GCF_045679555.1. Taxonomy (NCBI): domain Eukaryota; kingdom Metazoa; phylum Chordata; class Actinopteri; order Salmoniformes; family Salmonidae; genus Salvelinus; species Salvelinus alpinus. The sequence goes on along the minus strand of NC_092095.1, from coordinate 66,458,646 downwards.
ACTGCACTATGCCCTATGGGTCCTGGTCTAAAGTAGTGCACGATGCCCTATGGGTCCTGGTCTAAAGTACTGCACTATGCCCTATGGGTCCTGGTCTAAAGTAGTGCACGATGCCCTATGGGTCCTGGTCTAAAGTAGTGCACTATGCCCTATGGGTCCTGGTCTAAAGTAGTGCACTATGCCCTATGGGTCCTGGTCTAAAGTAGTGCACTATGCCCTATGGTCCTTGGTCTAAAGTAGTGCACTATGCCCTATGGTCCTTGGTCTAAAGTAGTGCACTATGCCCTATGGGTCCTGGTCTAAAGTAGTGCACTATGCCCTATGGTCCTTGGTCTAAAGTAGTGCACTATGCCCTATGGTCCTTGGTCTAAAGTAGTGCACTATGCCCTATGGGTCCTGGTCTAAAGTAGTGCACTATGCCCTATGGTCCTTGGTCTAAAGTAGTGCACTATGCCCTATGGGTTCTGGTCTAAAGTAGTGCACTATGCCCTATGGGTCCTGGTCTAAAGTAGTGCACTATGTCCTATGGGTCCTGGTCTAAAGTAGTGCACTATGCCCTATGGGTTCTGGTCTAAAGTAGTGCACTATGCCCTATGGGTCCTGGTCTAAAGTAGTGCACTATGCCCTATGGTCCTTGGTCTAAAGTAGTGCACTATGCCCTATGGGTTCTGGTCTGAAGTAGTGCACTATGCCCTATGGGTCCTGGTCTAAAGTAGTGCACTATGCCCTATGGGTCCTGGTCTAAAGTAGTGCACTATGCCCTATGGTCCTTGGTCTAAAGTAGTGCACTATGCCCTATGGGTTCTGGTCTAAAGTAGTGCACTATGCCCTATGGGTCCTGGTCTAAAGTAGTGCACTATGCGCTATGGGTTCTGGTCTGAAGTAGTGCACTATGCCCTATGGTCCTGGTCTAAAGTAGTGCACTATGCCCTATGGGTTCTGGTCTGAAGTAGTGCACTATGCCCTATGGGTCCTGGTCTAAAGTAGTGCACTATGCCCTATGGGTTCTGGTCTAAAGTAGTGCACTAAACAGCGAATAGAGTTCCATTCGCACCTGAGTCAGTGTGCATCAAACTTGATCTGTTTTTTGACTCTAGGGGAATTGTAGATATTCTTATATAGATATTGTTATACATATATTGTTATATAGATATATAGATATTGTTATATGGATATTGTCCCATCTATGTCATCTATTTCTATGGTGTCATTTTAGGTCAATGGTACTGACCATGTAGACATTACATTGATAGAGTTACATAAATACTGTGTATCTGTTCTAGAAATACACAAATATACAGTATGTATTTTCCAGTTGTTTTTGTCTTAATCAGAGATAATTACAAGGAGTTATGAAATATCAATGTAATGTAGCAGTAACATAGATTAGACTTACCCAGCATGCAACTGGTGTAACATTCAGTATTAATGTAGCAGTAACATAGATTAGACTTACCCAGCATGCAACTGGTGTAACATTCAGTAATTATGTAGCAGTAATATAGACTAGACTTACCCAGCATGCAGCCGGTGTAACATTCTGTATTAATGTAGCAGTAATATAGACTAGACTTACCCAGCATGCAGCTGGTGTAACATTCAGTATTAATGTAGCAGTAACATAGATTAGACTTACCCAGCATGCAGCTGGTGGAACATTCTGTATTAATGTAGCAGTAATATAGACTAGACTTACCCAGCATGCAGCTGGTGTAACATTCAGTATTAATGTAGCAGTAACATAGATTAGACTTACCCAGCATGCAGCTGGTGTAACATTCAGTATTAATGTAGTAGTAATATAGACTAGACTTACCCAGCATGCAACTGGTGTAACATTCAGTATTAATGTAGCAGGAACATAGACTAGACTTACCCAGCATGCAGCTGGTGTAACATTCAGTATTAATGTAGTAATAATATAGACTAGACTTACCCAGCATGCAGCTGGTGTAACATTCAGTATTAATGTAGTAGTAATATAGACTAGACTTACCCAGCATGCAGCTGGTGTAACATTCAGTATTAATGTAGTAGTAATATAGACTAGACTTACCCAGCATGCAGCTGGTGTAACATTCAGTATTCATGTAGCAGTAACATAGACTAGACCTACCCAGCATGCAGCTGGTGTAACATTCAGTATTAATGTAGTAGTAATATAGACTAGACTTACCCAGCATGCAGCTGGTGTAACATTCAGTATTCATGTAGCAGTAACATAGACTAGACCTACCCAGCATGCAGCTGGTGTAACATTCAGTATTAATGTAGCAGTAACATAGATTAGACTTACCCAGCATGCAGCTGGTGTAACATTCAGTATTAATGTAGTAGTAATATAGACTAGACTTACCCAGCATGCAGCTGGTGTAACATTCTGTATTAATGTAGCAGGAACATAGACTAGACCTACCCAGCATGCAGCTGGTGTAACATTCAGTATTTAAATCCTGTTGATCATCTTGAATTGTAGAGATCTGAGAATGAGATCCAGAATATGTCTGACGTCTTTCTATATCTCTGCTTCCTTCCGTTTGACCTATCCTGCCCTCCCCTCTGTACTGATGCCCCCACCTTACCCCCCTCCTCCAGGCTAGCGGTATCCCCTACAAGCTGCAGCTGTACGGGAAGGGAGACTTGGCAGGCCAGGTGTTCGAGGCCACCGAGGACTGCCCCTCCTTGCTGGAGAAGTTCCACTGGCGCGAGGTGCACTCCTGCAAGGTGCTGGGCGGCTGGTGGGTCTTCTACGAGCACCCCAACTACAAGGGCCGTCAGTATCTCCTGGAGAAGGGCGAGTACCACAAGCCCACGGACTGGGGTGCGGTGTGTCCCAACGTCCAGTCCTTCAGACGCCTCACTGAGTAACCAGGGTCTAGAGTTGTCCCCCTCTCACCCAACCAATCCGATCCCTCCTGCCCAATGCTCGATCAAGTCATCTACTACCATTCTTAACACCAACCAATGGGCACCCAAGAGATGGACCTGACACTGAGCCACGGCCACGAGCTCAAATAAAACCCTGACTGGCAAGCAGCTGACCAGTTGTGTTTTTATTGTGTGTTTGGTGTAAGTCTGACAATGTCTAATACAGCCGACAACCAATGGACAAGATCCTCTCTGCAGTCACTCTGCGTCAAACCAACTCTAGAGCCTAAACTGTAAAACAAGACTTTTATATTTTTGATGTGTTTCATTTGATCATAGCCAGTGATAGATATGGTATAACAATAACTTGTCAGTTCATAACATTTCATATTAGGAATAAATACATTTGGTAATAATAACTTTCTTCATGTTATCTTAGTATTAAATAAACAGTAACCCAGGGCAGCCATGGGCATGTGCCTCATGCAGTGATATGAGGGGTGTCATGCCAGTCATGCCATGACGCCAGTCTCGTCATGCCAGTCCTGTGTTGGTGAATCCTTTCTCTCAGACAGTGGGCCTCTCCTCGTCGATGAAGCTGAGCTGAACAGGGCTAGTCGGGGTCATCTCTGCCCCTATAGAAGCCGAGTGAGGATGGGGCAGGGGGATGGTTGTCTGACCCCCGGAAGGTGTCTGAAAGTGGCTATCCGGGTGTCTCCTCTCCCCCTCTATCTCTGTATCTTCCAACAGCAGTAAGTTGGTGTTGGAAGGAGTTTTGGGAGGTGGAGGGGCGGAGCTACTGAAAGTCTCACTGGTGGGCGGAGTCAGGGCAGCCATAAGGGAGGAGAGGACGGACTGGGAAGAGCCTTGGAGGAGGAGGGGCTGGAGGAGGGGCTTGAGCAGCCGTGTCATTTCCTGGAGGTCCTGGCTGACCTGTGACACCTGCAGGGATAGGCTAGTCATCTGGGAGGGGGAAGGACATGGGCAGGGAGGGAGTAGGGCATAGGGCAGGGAGAAGGGGAGAGGGAGGAATGAATAGGGCAAAGTTAAGAATTGCCATTAAAATCCAGTCTAGGAATGGCAGTTATTCCTCAGTGGTGCTGCTGTATGTCACTCACCTCTTCTGTCAGTTTAGTAATAGTCTGTACATTCTCTACATCCTCCTGCATTCCTGTAGAAAGACACAGAGAGAGAGAGAGAGAGAGAGAGAGAGAGAGAGAGAGAAAGAAAACAGGAAAGGGGGAAACCTAGTTAGTTGCATGCATGCAACTGAATGCATTCAACTGAAATATGTCTTCCACATTTAACCCAACCCCTCTGAATCAGAGAGATGTGGGAGGCTGCCTTAATCGACGTCCATGTCATCGGCGGTGGGAGAGAGAGAGCTCATGCAGGAAAGAGAGCAATTAAGTTCTAAAGAGTTCTAAAACACACTTAGCAGCACATTGAAATATCCCAGAACGGACATCACTATGCATAGCAATGCTGTACAGTATTGTGTTTAGGAGGTTATGAATGCAGCCGCCTACCTGGACTAGAGCTGTGTGGGATGTTCGGGGTCACACTGGGGCTGAAGTCAAACTTCTGGCCCAAACTACTAACACTGTCTGTTTCAATGCCATCCACAAACCTAGAGACACAGAGACAGATACACAGAGAGATACAGAGAGAGATACACAGAGAGATATACAGAGAGATACACAGAGAGATACACAGAGAGAGATACAGAGAGAGATACAGAGAGAGATACACAGAGAGAGAGAGTGAGAGAGAGAGAGAGAGAGAGCGACAGAGAGCGACAGAGACAGAGACAGAGACAGAGACAGAGAGAGATACAGAGAGAGATACAGAGAGAGATACACAGAGAGAGAGAGAGTGAGAGATACAGAGACAGATACAGAGAGAGATACAGAGACAGATACAGAGAGAGATACAGATACAGAGACAGAGACAGATACAGAGAGAGAGAGAGAGAGAGAGAGAGAGAGAGAGAGAGAGAGAGAGAGAGAGAGAGAGAGAGAGAGAGAGAGCGACAGAGACAGAGACAGAGAGAGAGAGAGATACAGAGAGAGAGAGACAGAGAGAGAGAGATACAGAGAGAGAGAGAGATACAGAGAGAGAGAGAGAGAGAGAGAGAGAGAGAGAGAGCGACAGAGAGCGACAGAGAGCGACAGAGAGCGACAGAGACAGAGACAGAGAGAGAGAGAGAGAGAGATACAGAGAGAGATACAGAGAGAGAGAGAGAGAGAGAGAGAGAGAGAGAGAGAGAGAGAGAGAGAGAGAGAGAGAGCGACAGAGACAGAGACAGAGAGAGATACAGAGAGAGATACAGAGAGAGATACAGAGAGAGATACAGAGAGAGATACAGAGAGAGAGAGAGAGACAGAGACAGAGAGAGAGAGAGATACAGAGAGAGAGATACAGAGAGATACAGAGAGAGATACAGAGAGAGAGAGAGAGAGAGAGAGAGAGGGTGAGGGTGAGAGAGAAACAGACATGTATATCAGTTTGTATTGTGGCCACCAGATGGCAGAAGAACACCAATGAACAGTTGATCCTGATATAAACAGTGAACTGAACACAACATAAATGAATGGATCTGCAAAACGTGCGCTCGTAGCACCTCATCACAGCCAGGTGATGAGGTAGTATACAAAGTGGCCATTGTCCCTCTGTGACCTGGCATCAATCTGAAACACTCCCCCAGTCTGACTGGTAGAGACAATCTAGAATAGCCTAGAATAAGGTTGTGGAATAATCGCCTGGGCATCCTTGTTAGATAATGTCAGAAAAAGTCCTATATTTCCTGTCTTTGATCCTATAGTATGTCTTCAAAGCTCCTTCAGTAGCCTGTGGTACGAGAACCGGAGTCAACAGTCAATAGAACCAGAGTCAACAGTCAATAGAACCGGAGTCAACAGTCAATAGAACCGGAGTCAACAGTCAATAGAACCGGAGTCAACAGTCAATAGAACCGGAGTCAGCAGTCAATAGAACCGGAGTCAGCAGTCAATAGAACCGGAGTCAGCAGTCAATAGAACCGGAGTCAACAGTCAATAGAACCGGAGTCAACAGTCAATAGAACCGGAGTCAACAGTCAATAGAACCGGAGTCAACAGTCAATAGAACCGGAGTCAGCAGTCAATAGAACCGGAGTCAGCAGTCAATAGAACCGGAGTCAGCAGTCAATAGAACCGGAGTCAGCAGTCAATAGAACCGGAGTCAGCAGTCAATAGAACCGGAGTCAACAGTCAATAGAACCGGAGTCAACAGTCAATAGAACCGGAGTCAACAGTCAATAGAACCGGAGTCAACAGTCATAATAAAAGTTGCACTGGATGCTGATGTCGTCAAAAACATCACAAATTGACTGATCAACAGTCCGTCCGTTAAAGCGCTCCCCCCAGCAACGGAGGGTTCCTACCTGGGACTGAGGTCCAGAGGGGCGCAACTGAAGCTCACCACAGGAATCTGGAGAGTGGTGGGGCGGTGCCTGCGGTGGTCGGTGGGGGGCCGGGAGGGGCTACGCAGGGGCGAGCGCAGTGGGGAGCGCAGGGGCGAGCCCAGCCCCCATCCCAGACCCAGAGGGGAACGTGGCATTTTGGGGAGGGGCGAGTGTTGAGCCTCCTCAGACCCCTCCTCGTCCTCTTTGATGGAGGAAAGCTTCTTCACAATACCACCGTTAGTCACCCAGTCCATCTGTGTTTGAGAGAGAGAGAGAGAGAGAGAGAGAGAGAGAGAGAGAGAGAGAGAGAGAGAGAGAGAGAGAGAGAGAGAGAGAGAGAGAGAGAGAGAGAGAGAGAGAGAGAGAGGGAGAGATGGAGAGAGAGAGAGAGAAAGAGAGAGAGAGAGAGAGAAAGAGAGAGAGAGAGAGAGAGAGATACAGATACAGATACAGATACAGAGAGATCTTTAACATCGTCCTTAGCTCTGGCATCTTCCCCAATATTTGGAACCAAGGACTGATCACCTCAATCCACAAAAGTGGAGACAAATTTGACCCCAATAACTACCGTGGAATATGCGTCAACAGTAACCTTGGGAAAATCCTCTGCATTATCATTAACAGCAGACTCGTACATTTCCTCAATGAAAACAATGTACTGAGCAAATGTCAAATTGGCTTTTTACCAAATTACCGTACAACAGACCATGTATTCACCCTACACACCCTAATTGACAACCAAACAAACCAAAACAAAGGCAAAGTCTTCTCATGCTTTGTTGATTTCAAAAAAGCCTTCGACTCAATTTGGCATGAGGGTCTGCTATACAAATTGATGGAAAGTGGTGTTGGGGGTAAAACATACGACATTATAAAATCCATGTACACAAACAACAAGTGTGCAGTTAAAATTGGCAAAAAACACACACATTTCTTCACACAGGGTCGTGGGGTGAGACAGGGATGCAGCTTAAGCCCCACCCTCTTCAACATATATATCAACGAATTGGCGCGGGCACTAGAACAGTCTGCAGCACCCGGTCTCACCCTACTAGAATCCGAAGTCAAATGTCTACTGTTTGCTGATGATCTGGTGCTTCTGTCACCAACCAAGGAGGGCCTACAGCAGCACCTAGATCTTCTGCACAGATTCTGTCAGACCTGGGCCCTGACAGTAAATCTCAGTAAGACCAAAATAATGGTGTTCCAAAAAAGGTCCAGTCACCAGGACCACAAATTCCATCTAGACACCGTTGCCCTAGAGCACACAAAAAACTATACATACCTCGGCCTAAACATCAGCACCACAGGTAACTTCCACAAAGCTGTGAACGATCTGAGAGACAAGGCAAGAAGGGCCTTCTATGCCATCAAAAGGAACATAAATTTCAACATACCAATTAGGATCTGGCTAAAAATACTTGAATCAGTCATAGAGCCCATTGCCCTTTATGGTTGTGAGGTCTGGGGTCCGCTCACCAACCAAGATTTCACAAAATGGGACAAACACCAAACTGAGACTCTGCATGCAGAATTCTGCAAAAATATCCTCCGTGTACAACGTAGAACACTAAATAATGCATGCAGAGCAGAATTAGGCCGATACCCACTAATTATCAAAATCCAGAAAAGAGCCGTTAAATTCTACAACCACCTAAAAGGAAGCGATTCCCAAACCTTCCATAACAAAGCCATCACCTACAGAGAGATGAACCTGGAGAAGATTCCCCTAAGCAAGCTGGTCCTAGGGCTCTGTTCACAAACACACCCCACAGAGCCCCAGGACAAC
>NC_092095.1:66445544-66448044 GCF_045679555.1 Salvelinus alpinus | reverse complement strand
ATATCAAGATACATACACTACCATTCACAATACTAGGATATCAAGATAAATACACTACCATTCACAATACTAGGATATCAAGATAAATACACTACCATTCACAATACTAGGATATCAAGATAAATACACTACCATTCACAATACTAGGATATCAAGATAAATACACTACCATTCACAATACTAGGATATCAAGATAAATACACTACCATTCACAATACTAGGATATCAAGATAAATACACTACCATTCACAATACTAGGATATCAAGATAAATACACTACCATTCACAATACTAGGATATCAAGATAAATACACTTCCATTCACAATACTAGGATATCAAGATAAATACACTACCATTCACAATACTAGGATATCAAGATACACTACCATTCACAATACAAGGATATCAAGATAAATACACTACCATTCACAATACTAGGATATCAAGATAAATACACTACCATTCACAATACTAGGATATCAAGATAAATACACTACCATTCACAAGACTAGGATATCAAGATAAATACACTACCATTCACAATACTAGGATATCAAGATAAATACACTACCATTCACAATACTAGGATATCAAGATAAATACACTACCATTCACAATACTAGGATATCAAGATAAATACACTACCATTCACAATACTAGGATATCAAGATAAATACACTACCATTCACAATACTAGGATATCAATATTTAATACACTACCATTCACAATACTAGGATATCAAGATAAATACACTACCATTCACAATACTAGGATATCAAGATAAATACACTACCATTCACAATACTAGGATATCAAGATTTAATACACTACCATTCACAATACTAGGATATCAAGATAAATACACTACCATTCACAATACTAGGATATCAAGATAAATACACTTCCATTCACAATACTAGGATATCAAGATAAATACACTACCATTCACAATACTAGGATATCAAGATACACTACCATTCACAATACTAGGATATCAAGATAAATACACTACCATTCACAATACTAGGATATCAAGATAAATACACTACCATTCACAATACTAGGATATCAAGATAAATACACTACCATTCACAATACTATGATATCAAGATAAATACACTACCATTCACAATACTAGGATATCAAGATAAATACACTACCATTCACAATACTAGGATATCAAGATAAATACACTACCATTCACAATACTAGGATATCAAGATAAATACACTACCATTAACAATACTAGGATTTCAAGATAAATACACTACCATTCACAATACTAGGATATCAAGATAAATACACTACCATTCACAATACTAGGATATCAAGATAAATACACTACCATTCACAATACTAGGATATCAAGATAAATACACTACCATTCACAATACTAGGATATCAAGATTTAATACACTACCATTCACAATACTAGGATATCAAGATAAATACACTACCATTCACAATACTAGGATATCAAGATACACTACCATTCACAATACTATGATATCAAGATAAATACACTACCATTCACAATACTAGGATATCAAGATTTAATACACTACCATTCACAATACTAGGATATCAAGATAAATACACTACCATTCACAATACTAGGATATCAAGATTTAATACACTACCATTCACAATACTAGGATATCAAGATAAATACACTACCATTCACAATACTAGGATATCAAGATAAATACACTACCATTCACAATACTAGGATATCAATATACATACACTACCATTCACAATACTAGGATATCAAGATAAATACACTACCATTCACAATACTAGGATATCAAGATTTAATACACTACCATTCACAATACTAGGATATCAAGATAAATACACTACCATTCACAATACTAGGATATCAAGATACACTACCATTCACAATACTATGATATCAAGATAAATACACTACCATTCACAATACTAGGATATCAAGATTTAATACACTACCATTCACAATACTGCGATATCAAGATAAATACACTACCATTCACAATACTAGGATATCAAGATAAATACACTACCATTCACAATACTAGGATATCAAGATAAATACACTACCATTCACAATACTAGGATATCAAGATAAATACACTACCATTCACAATACTAGGATATCAAGATAAATACACTACCATTCACAATACTAGGATATCAAGATTTAATACACTACCATTCACAATACTAGGATATCAAGATAAATACACTACCATTCACAATACTAGGATATCAAGATACACTACCATTCACAATACTATGATATCAAGATAAATACACTACCATTCACAATACTAGGATATCAAGATTTAATACACTACCATTCACAATACTAGGATATCAAGATAAATACACTACCATTCACAATACTAGGATATCAAGATAAATACACTACCATTCACAATACTAGGATATCAAGATAAATACACTACCATTCACAATACTAGGATATCAAGATAAATACACTACCATTCACAATA
>NC_092095.1:66350417-66445444 GCF_045679555.1 Salvelinus alpinus | reverse complement strand
AGATAAATACACTACCATTCACAACATGAAGACACAATACTGCTAAATGACTGCTGCACTATGATATTTCATCATTATATTTTACATGAGAATAATGCACGTTATATAAGACAAATTAACATTCACAAGACTGACATGTGAAGACAACCACTATTCACAATGGCACTGCTATAAGAAGCCTAAAATCCTTCATAATAGCAATCCTAGTCGTGCAGAACCAGGACTGTTCTGCTCTCTCTGTTTCATTTCCTTATTTATTCTGTCCCCCCCACCTCCCCATCTTTAATAAAAAATAAATCCTGCATGGGAGGGAGACAAGATCCTTTTGATGTACTGTAATTAGCTTATTAATTGTTAATCGGGTAACTGTGAACGCATCCCTCCCTCCCTCCCTCCCTCGCTCCCTCGCTCCCTCGCTCCCTCCCTCCCTCCCTCCCTCTCCCATGTTCCCTTCATCTGAACCTCTCTCTCTCCCCCTTGTTCACCCCCCCCTCCTCTACCTCTTGTTTACTTTCCCTCTCCTCATCTTGCCTCTATACCAGCCCAACGTGCCCCTATTAGAGGCCTAAATTTAGATCAGAGGGTCTCTCCTCTCCTCCTCTTGCCTCTATACCAGCCCAACGTCCCCATAGCAGAGACCTATATTTAGATCAGAGGGTCTAAATTTAGCAGTGGGATGCCTGGGGAGAACAGCACTGAGGAGGGAGTGTTCTGTTCTGACTGTTCTCTGACTCAGAGTGTGTGTGTGTGTGTGTGTGTGTGTGTGTGTGTGTGTGTGTGTGTGTGTGTGTGTGTGTGTGTGTGTGTGTGTGTGTGTGTGTGTGTGTGTGTGTGTGTGTGTGCACGTGCCACCATTAATGTGCAGCATGCCACAGAAAGGGAAAGCGTACTCTCAGACTGCAACACAAAAAAGAACACAGTGTGTGTGAGACCCTCAGGCAATCTTGTCTGTGTGTTTGCATGTGTGTGTCTTTGCGTGTGTGTGTGCGGGTGTGTCTTTGCGTGTGTGTGTCTTTGCGTGTGTGCGTAACCCTCAAGGGATCATGTGTGTGTGTGATATCCATACAGATCCAGAGAATTCCAGCTGGGCTGCAGCCCTGAAGTCATCAGGAGATCTCCCCTCTACATCCTTCACTACTGATCTACTGCAGCCCTGAAGTCATCAGGAGATCTCCCCTCTACATCCTTCACTACTGATCTACTGCAGCCCTGAAGTCATCAGGAGATCTCCCACCTAAACCCTTCACTACTGATCTACTGCAGCCCTGAAGTCATCAGGAGATCTCCCCTCTACATCCTTCACTACTGATCTACTGCAGCCCTGAAGTCATCAGGAGATCTCCCCTCTACATCCTTCGCTACTGATCTACTGCAGCCCTGAAGTCATCAGGAGATCTCCCCTCTACATCCTTCACTACTGATCTACTGCAGCCCTGAAGTCATCAGGAGATCTCCCCTCTACATCCTTCACTACTGATCTACTGCAGCCCTGAAGTCATCAGGAGATCTCCCCTCTACATCCTTCACTACTGATCTACTGCAGCCCTGACGTCATCAGGAGATCTCCCCTCTACATCCTTCACTACTGATCTACTGCAGCCCTGAAGTCATCAGGAGATCTCCCCTCTACATCCTTCACTACTGATCTACTGCAGCCCTGAAGTCATCATGAGATCTCCCCTCTACATCCTTCACTACTGATCTACTGCAGCCCTGAAGTCATCAGGAGATCTCCCCTCTACATCCTTCACTACTGATCTACTGCAGCCCTGACGTCATCAGGAGATCTCCCTTCTACATCCTTCACTACTGATCTACTGCAGCCCTGAAGTCATCAGGAGATCTCCCCTCTACATCCTTCACTACTGATCTACTGCAGCCCTGAAGTCATCAGGAGATCTCCCCTCTACATCCTTCACTACTGATCTACTGCAGCCCTGAAGTCATCAGGAGATCTCCCCTCTACATCCTTCACTACTGATCTACTGCAGCCCTGAAGTCATCAGGAGATCTCCCCTCTACATCCTTCACTACTGATCTACTGCAGCCCTGAAGTCATCAGGAGATCTCCCCTCTACATCCTTCACTACTGATCTACTGCAGCCCTGAAGTCATCAGGAGATCTCCCCTCTACATCCTTCACTACTGATCTACTGCAGCCCTGAAGTCATCAGGAGATCTCCCCTCTACATCCTTCACTACTGATCTACTGCAGCCCTGAAGTCATCAGGAGATCTCCCCTCTACATCCTTCACTACTGATCTACTGCAGCCCTGAAGTCATCAGGAGATCTCCCCTCTACATCCTTCACTACTGATCTACTGCAGCCCTGAAGTCATCAGGAGATCTCCCCTCTACATCCTTCACTACTGATCTACTGCAGCCATCAGGAGATCTCCCCTCTACATCCTTCACTACTGATCTACTGCAGCCCTGAAGTCATCAGGAGATCTCCCCTCTACATCCTTCACTACTGATCTACTGCAGCCCTGAAGTCATCAGGAGATCTCCCCTCTACATCCTTCACTACTGATCTACTGCAGCCCTGAAGTCATCAGGAGATCTCCCCTCTACATCCTTCACTACTGATCTACTGCAGCCCTGAAGTCATCAGGAGATCTCCCACCTAAACCCTTCACTACTGATCTACTGCAGCCCTGAAGTCATCAGGAGATCTCCCCTCTACATCCTTCACTACTGATCTACTGCAGCCCTGAAGTCATCAGGAGATCTCCCCTCTACATCCTTCACTACTGATCTACTGCAGCCCTGAAGTCATCAGGAGATCTCCCCTCTACATCCTTCACTACTGATCTACTGCAGCCCTGAAGTCATCAGGAGATCTCCCCCCTACATCCTTCACTACTGATCTACTGCAGCCCTGAAGTCATCAGGAGATCTCCCCCCTAAACCCTTCACTACCCATCTGTTTGTTGTGGATCTATATTAATCAGGCGGCTTTGTGCTGTAGGCAGAGGGGACACAGGCAGTCTGGGACAACCACCTCCTCCCTCGCATGCTATTTTTAGCTGCCGCGGCACACTCTGAGAAACTGCTGCTATTTCTAATCCACAGTCAGAGAGAGAGAGAGCGAGAGCGAGAGCGAGAGCGAGAGCGAGAGAGAGAGAGAGAGAGAGAGAGAGAGAGAGAGAGAGAGAGAGAGAGAGAGCACACCACAGTGCCAGTATGTCCCAGTGAATGCGTTCTGTTCTGTGTGTCTACTACTCACCTCAGCCGTATGCCCCTCTCTCAGATTGTAAGTCAGATCATGTTGTATCTCAGTGATGAACTTCTGGGCGTACTCTGGGTAGAGCCAGAGCACCTCTCTGAGCCCCTTCAGACTGATGTACTGCAGGTCACAGTAGGTCAGGGCCTTCACATTGGCATTGGTCTTGATCACCTGCTCCTTGGTCAGGAAGTCAGAGCCGATCAGGTCTCCACGACCTGGGTATACATAGGAAACACATACAGGGAGTCAGAGCCAATCAGGTCTCCACAACCTGGGTATACATAGGAAACACACACAGGGAGTCAGAGCCGATCAGGTCTCCACAACCTGGGTATACATAGGAAACACACACAGGGAGTCAGAGCCGATCAGGTCTCCACAACCTGGGTATACATAGGAAACACACACAGGGAGTCAGAGCCGATCAGGTCACCATGAAGTGATGCGACACACGGACATAAAGACACCCACCCCACACAGATACATGCTAATTTTAGCTCCTTATGTAACGTGTGTACTTGTCTCAACCAATCGTGTGTTGTGTCCTGGCCTCCCCAAGGTAAACATGTTCCTGTACTGAACTCTCCATATTAATAACCAACACATCATCTATAATACAGGCCTCCTTCATAATGAATCACACAGAGACATGTTCCTGTGAAGACAGTGAAGTCTACACACACACACACACACACACACACACACACACACACACACACACACACACACACACACACACACACACACACACACACACACACACACACACACACACACACACACACACACACACACACACACACACACACACACACACACACAGATAGCTAAATGGTAAAGACTGGCAGTGAAGGCTGCACAGATGTTTTATAAGGTTTATAGTCCTACCACCACCTCCAACACCATGAGAAAGTAGACATACACACACACACAGATGCCCCCCCCACACACACACACACACACACTGCCAGTCCCCTACCCAGTATAGCCAGCACAGTGTTGTCCTTCAGCACCTCCATGGACCCAGAGCAGACAAAGTAGATGGCCTGCAGGGCGTCTCCCTGGCGGATGAGATACTCTCCCGGGGCGCAGAACGATGTCTTGATGATGAGGGACAGGGAACGCAGACACCCCCTACTGGCCGACTCAAACAGAGACAGCTGCAGGAGCTCCTTGTTCAGGTGCATGGCAATGTCTGCCCTCAACTCATCTGGGAAGTCTTTCAACAGCTATGGTAGGAGAGAGGAGAGGAGAGGAGAGAAACATGGGAGACGAGGAGAGAAAATTAGAAAGAAGAGGGGAGGAGAGAGGAGGAGAAGAGAGGAGAGGATGAGAAGAGAGGAGAGGATAGAGGAGAGGAGAGGAGAGATGGGAGGAGAGGAAAGAGGAGACAGTTAGAGAAAAGATGGGAGGAGAGAGAGAGGAGAGGAGCGAGACAGGAGAGAAGAGTGAGAGCGGAGGAGAGGAGAGAAGAGAAGAGATGGAAGGAGAGAGGGGAGGAGAGGAGAGGAGAAAGGAGAGAAGAGAGAAAGTGGAGGAGAGGAGAGGAGAGAAGAGGAGAGAGACAGGAGATAAGAGAAGAGGAGAGAGGGGAGGAGAGGAGAGGAGAAAGGAGAGAAGAGAGAAAGCGGAGGAGAGGAGAGGAGAGGAGAGGAGAGAGAGGAGAGAAGAGGAGAGAGACAGGAGATAAGAGAAGAGGAGAGAGGGGAGGAGATGAGAGGAGAAAGGAGAGAAGAGAGAAAGCGGAGGAGAGGAGAGGAGAGAAGAGGAGAGAAGAGGAGAGAGACAGGAGATAAGAGAAGAGGAGAGAGGGGAGGAGATGAGAGGAGAAAGGAGAGAAGAGAGAAAGCGGAGGAGAGGAGAGGAGAGGAGTGAAGAGGAGAGAAGAGAGACAGGAGAGAAGAGAAGTGAATAGAGGGGAGGAGATGAGAGGGGAGAGACGGGGAGGAGAGGAGAGAAAGTTAGAGAGAAGAGGGGAGGAGAGAGGAGGAGAGGAGAGAGAGGAGAGAAAAGGAGAGGAGACGAGAGGAGAGGAGAGAAGAGGAAAGGAGAGGAAAGGAGAGGAGACGAGAGGAGAGAAGAGGAAAGGAGAGGAGACGAGAGGAGAGGAGAGAAGAGGAAAGGAGAAGAGGAGAGATGAATAAAGAACACATTCCACATCTGTCTACTATTCTATCTATCAAAGTTTAACAAATGTAAACTTTTTCACTTCTCATTCAATGTATTAACCTCATAGAATAACCATTGGCTAAATCTACTTTAATAAGTAAGTTAGCATTGTGTGAGCCAGAACGGCCCATAGGAAATCTATTTTGGATACAAACTCTGTATGGCCGTAACCTAAAATGACAGAGACAGATTGTAACCTTTGACCTGTTCACAGCCTGAGGTCAGCTCATAGAACCTGGTAGCTCACCTCGCTGACGTCGATGCCGTTGTTGACTGACCACGTGGTCTGGAAGCACTCCATCATGCGTTGCTCCAGGGCCTTGGGCAGCCCGTGGACCCGGATAAAGTCCTTCAGGTCCTTGGTACGTGTGTGGTAGAGGGAGCGCCGAGAGTACATCCTCTGGATGATGGCTGTCACGTTACCGAACACCACAGCATGCATCAGGGCTGGGGGGGAGAGGTGGAAGGGTGGAGAAGGAGAGGTGGAGGGGTGGCGGGGTGGAGAGGGAGAGAGGGAGGGGTGGAGAAGGAGAGGTGGAGGGGTGGCGGGGTGGAGAGGGAGGGGTGGAGGGGTGGAGAGGGAGAGAGGGAGGGGTGAAGGGGTGGAGAGGGAGAGGTGGAGGGGTGGAGAGGGAGAGGTGGAAGGGTGGAGAAGGAGAGGTGGACGGGTGGAGAGGGAGAGATGGAGGGGTGAAGGGGTGGAGAGGGAGAGGTGGAGGGGTGGAGAGGGAGAGGTGGAAGGGTGGAGAAGGAGAGGTGGACGGGTGGAGAGGGAGAGATGGAGGGGTGAAGGGGTGGAGAGGGAGAGGTGGACGGGTGGAGAGGGAGAGATGGAGGGGTGAAGGGGTGGAGAGGGAGTGGTGGAGGGTTGGAGAGGGAGAGGGGGAGGGGTTGAGATGGAGAGGGGTGGAGGGGTTGAGAGGGAGAGGGATAGGGAGAGGGGTGGAGGGGTTGAGAGGGAGAGGGTGAGGGGTGGAGGGTTGGAGAGGAAGAGGGAGAGGGGTGGAGGGGTTGAGAGGGAGAGGGAGAGGGAGAGGGAGAGGTGGAAGGGTTGAGAGGGAGAGGTGGAAGAGTGGTTGATTGTCTTCACTGGTTCAGCACAGTGCTAATTTGATGGAATTGTTGTTGATCAATTACTGGACAATTGATACTGGTGTACATTTATTGGATTCATTCATACACCCATCCATCCACCCTCCCTCCCTCCCTCCCTCCCTCCCTCCCTCCCTCCCTCCCTCCCTCCCTCCCTCCCTCCCTCCCTCCCTCCCTCCCTCCATCCATCCCACCCTCCCTCCCTCCTTCCATCCCTCCCTCCATCCTTCCATTCAGCTATCCATTCTTGTTTTCTACAGTAATCTCTAAGGATGTGGTCTGAGTTGCAACCCTTTCCAGGGCTCAGACTGGCACAATCTTGGCATCAAAGTTCTTCCTAACTGGCACCCTGCTCTGCCCAGCTGCCTCCGTTGCCATAGCAACATGTCACGGTGTGTCCCTGACACTAGACTGTTTTGGGAGGCAATCCTCAGTTAATCAGAGAGCAAGCCGAGCATGAGAGAGGCTTCTAACTCTCAACATATTTATTTTGCTGTCAGACCTCTTCCTATCTGTCGTCTGTGTATGGACCACTGGCCTCCTACTAGCTACAGACCTGAAGTCAACAACACATCAACATCACCTCAACATCACGTCAACATCATGTCAACATTACATCAAGTCAACATTACATCAACATCATGTCAACATTACATCAACAGCACCTCAACATCACGTCAACATCACCTTAACAGCACGTCAACATCACATCAACATCATGTCAACATTACATCAACATCATGTCAACATAACCTCAACATCACGTCAACATCACGTCAACATAACCTCAACATCACATCAACACCACCTCAACATCACGTCAACATAACCTCAACATCACGTCAACATAACCTCAACATCACGTCAACATCACGTCAACATCACGTCAACATAACCTCAACATCACGTCAACATCATGTCAACATAACCTCAACATCTCCTCAACATCATGTCAACATCACGTCAACATCATGTCAACACCACCTCAACATCATGTCAACATAACCTCAACATCATGTCAACATAACCTCAACATAACCTCAACATAACCTCAACACCACCTCAACATCACGTCAACATCATGTCAACATCACATCAATATCATGTCAACATCACCTCAACATCACGTCAACATTACATCAACATCACGTCAACATCACCTCAACATCAGATGTGTGTTGATAGATGATTGAGTTTGGTTGAACCCAACCTGGTAAACATTCCTGCTGATGATTGTGTGGTTGAAATCTGTGTTAGAATTAGATCGAAAGGTTCAGGTTTATATAACATCCCACTCAACTCCTTGACCCTCCCTGTCTCCTCCCTGCCTTGGATGGGCAATCTGAGAGCACAGTAGTTATGGGATGGGGTTGCCATGGTGCCAGGGCTGGGGGCCATGTTTTAGGGCTCATACTTGTGCTTGACCAAGTGTGCTGATAGTGTTTACAGAACCACAAGGCAGGAAGGTAGAGATGTGATAAACTTTCGTTGTGGGGGGGACCGTCACTATAATGCTTCATGCTAGTCACCGAAACAATGAGCCAGCGTGTCTCACCTCCTAGCAGTGAGTCAACGTGTCTCACCTCCTCACAGTGAGTCAACGTGTCTCACCTCCTCACACCGAGTCGGCGTGTCTCACCTCCTCACACCGAGTCGGCGTGTCTCACCTCCTCACACCGAGTCGGCGTGTCTCACCTCCTCACACCGAGTCGGCGTGTCTCACCTCCTCACACCGAGTCGGCGTGTCTCACCTCCTCACACCGAGTCGGCGTGTCTCACCTCCTCACACCGAGTCGGCGTGTCTCACCTCCTCACAGTGAGTCGGCGTGTCTCACCTCCTAACAGTGAGTCGGCGTGTCTCACCTCCTAACAGTGAGTCGGCGTGTCTCACCTCCTAACAGTGAGTCGGCGTGTCTCACCTCCTAACAGTGAGTCGGCGTGTCTCACCTCCTCACAGTGAGTCGGCGTGTCTCACCTCCTCACACTGAGTCGGCGTGTCTCACCTCCTAACAGTGAGTCGGCGTGTCTCACCTCCTAACAGTGAGTCGGCGTGTCTCACCTCCTAACAGTGAGTCGGCGTGTCTCACCTCCTAAGTGAGTCAGCGTGTCTCACCTCCTAACAGTGAGTCAGCGTGTCTCACCTCCTAACAGTGAGTCAGCGTGTCTCACCTCCTAACAGTGAGTCGGCGTGTCTCACCTCCTCACACTGAGTCGGCGTGTCTCACCTCCTCACAGTGAGTCGGCGTGTCTCACCTCCTCACAGTGAGTCGGCGTGTCTCACCTCCTCACACTGAGTCGGCGTGTCTCACCTCCTCACACTGAGTCGGCGTGTCTCACCTCCTCACACTGAGTCGGCGTGTCTCACCTCCTAACAGTGAGTCGGCGTGTCTCACCTCCTAACAGTGAGTCGGCGTGTCTCACCTCCTAACAGTGAGTCAGCGTGTCTCACCTCCTAACAGTGAGTCAGCGTGTCTCACCTCCTAAGTGAGTCAGCGTGTCTCACCTCCTAACAGTGAGTCAGCGTGTCTCACCTCCTCACAGTGAGTCAGCGTGTCTCACCTCCTAAGTGAGTCAGCGTGTCTCACCTCCTCACAGTGAGTCAGCGTGTCTCACCTCCTCACAGTGAGTCAGCGTGTCTCACCTCCTCACAGTGAGTCAGCGTGTCTCACCTCCTCACAGTGAGTCAGCGTGTCTCACCTCCTCACAGTGAGTCAGCGTGTCTCACCTCCTCACAGTGAGTCAGCGTGTCTCACCTCCTCACAGTGAGTCAGCGTGTCTCACCTCCTAACAGTGAGTCAGCGTGTCTCACCTCCTCACAGTGAGTCAGCGTGTCTCACCTCCTCACAGTGAGTCAGCGTGTCTCACCTCCTCACAGTGAGTCAGCGTGTCTCACCTCCTAACAGTGAGTCAGCGTGTCTCACCTCCTCACAGTGAGTCAGCGTGTCTCACCTCCTAACAGTGAGTCAGCGTGTCTCACCTCCTAACAGTGAGTCAGCGTGTCTCACCTCCTCACAGTGAGTCAGCGTGTCTCACCTCCTCACAGTGAGTCAGCGTGTCTCACCTCCTCACAGTGAGTCAGCGTGTCTCACCTCCTCACAGTGAGTCAGCGTGTCTCACCTCCTCACAGTGAGTCAGCGTGTCTCACCTCCTCACAGTGAGTCAGCGTGTCTCACCTCCTCACAGTGAGTCAGCGTGTCTCACCTCCTCACAGTGAGTCAGCGTGTCTCACCTCCTCACAGTGAGTCAGCGTGTCTCACCTCCTCACAGTGAGTCAGCGTGTCTCACCTCCTAACAGTGAGTCAGCGTGTCTCACCTCCTCACAATGAGTCAGCGTGTCTCACCTCCTCACAGTGAGTCAGCGTGTCTCACCTCCTCACAGTGAGTCAGCGTGTCTCACCTCCTCACAGTGAGTCAGCGTGTCTCACCTCCTAACAGTGAGTCAGCGTGTCTCACCTCCTCACAATGAGTCAGCGTGTCTCACCTCCTCACAGTGAGTCAGCGTGTCTCACCTCCTATGAGCATGGTGCAGATGGAGAAGATCTTCTCTGAGTCGGTGTTGGCCGAGACGTTTCCGAAGCCCACGCTGGTCAGACTGCTCAGAGCGAAGTACAGCGACGTCACGTAGGAGCTCCTCACTGACGGCCCGCCTCCTAGCGCCGCCCCCGAGACCCCTGAGCCATTCACCTGGCTCCGCCCCGCCTCGCTGACGTTCCATTGGCCGGAGCTGAAGGAGGAGGAGAAATCCTGTCCAATCGGCTCTGACCCTGATGTGTTCCAGTGATTGTAATTGGCTGCCAACCCATTCGTTCTAGAAGTGTGCAGCGAATCAGTGACTCCGAGGAACGAGGTTAAAGGTGACAGGAAGTAAGGGGTGTCGAGACGTTTTGCCAGTTCATGAAGCCAGCCTGGGGAGAATAGAGAACAGTGTTAATATTTATATCACTGAGTAGAAATGTCACAGTAACTTAATGACCTTTAAGTAGATTGCTGCATTAACATGTGGACCAGACACCACGGACCCAAAGGAGTGTGTGTGTGTGTGTGTGTGTGTGTGTGTGTGTGTGTGTGTGTGTGTGTGTGTGTGTGTGTGTGTGTGTGTGTGTGTGTGTGTGTGTGTGTGTGTGTGTGTGTGTGTGTGTGCATCCGTGCCTTGAGTGCAGTGGTCAGTTGATACTGACTTCTTATTCATATCCTGTACATGCAGAGCCAGACAGCACTGTCTCTCTAGTCCCTGGAGTTGTCCATGGTGCTGAGTATGTTCTGTATGCAGACCCTGTCCATGGTGCTGAGTATGTTCTGTATGCAGACCCTGTCCATGGTGCTGAGTATGTTCTGTATGCAGACCCTGTCCGTGGTGCTGAGTATGTTCTGTATGCAGACCCTGTCCGTGGTGCTGAGTATGTTCTGTATGCAGACCCTGTCCATGGTGCTGAGTATGTGCTGTATGCAGACCCTGTCCATGGTGCTGCAGTATGTTCTGTATGCAGACCCTGTCCATGGTGCTGAGTATGTTCTGTATGCAGACCCTGTCCATGGTGCTGAGTATGTTCTGTATGCAGACCCTGTCCATGGTGCTGAGTATGTGCTGTATGCAGACCCTGTCCATGGTGCTGCAGTATGCACTGTATGCAGACCCTGTCCATGGTGCTGAGTATGTTCTGTATGCAGACCCTGTCCATGGTGCTGAGTACGTTCTGTATGCAGACCCTGTCCATGGTGCTGAGTATGTTCTGTATGCAGACCCTGTCCATGGTGCTGAGTATGTTCTGTATGCAGACCCTGTCCATGGTGCTGAGTACGTTCTGTATGCAGACCCTGTCCATGGTGCTGAGTATGTTCTGTATGCAGACCCTGTCCATGGTGCTGAGTATGTTCTGTATGCAGACCCTGTCCATGGTGCTGAGTATGTTCTGTATGCAGACCCTGTCCATGGTGCTGAGTACGTTCTGTATGCAGACCCTGTCCATGGTGCTGAGTATGTTCTGTATGCAGACCCTGTCCATGGTGCTGCAGTATGTTCTGTATGCAGACCCTGTCCATGGTGCTGAGTATGTTCTGTATGCAGACCCTGTCCATGGTGCTGAGTATGTTCTGTATGCAGACCCTGTCCGTGGTGCTATGTTCTGTATGCAGACCCTGTCCGTGGTGCTGCAGTATGTTCTGTATGCAGACCCTGTCCATGGTGTTGAGTATGTTCTGTATGCAGACCCTGTCCATGGTGCTGAGTATGTTCTGTATGCAGACCCTGTCCATGGTGCTGAGTACGTTCTGTATGCAGACCCTGTCCATGGTGCTGAGTATGTTCTGTATGCAGACCCTGCACATGGTGCTGCAGTATGTTCTGTATGCAGACCCTGTCCATGGTGCTATGTTCTGTATGCAGACCCTGTCCATGGTGCTGAGTATGTTCTGTATGCAGACCCTGTCCATGGTGCTGAGTATGTGCTGTATGCAGACCCTGTCCATGGTGCTGAGTATGTTCTGTATGCAGACCCTGCACATGGTGCTGCAGTATGTTCTGTATGCAGACCCTGTCCATGGTGCTGAGTATGTTCTGTATGCAGACCCTGTACATGGTGCTGAGTATGTTCTGTATGCAGACCCTGTCCATGGTGCTGCAGTATGTTCTGTATGCAGACCCTGTCCATGGTGCTGAGTATGTTCTGTATGCAGACCCTGTCCATGGTGCTGCAGTATGTTCTGTATGCAGACCCTGTCCATGGTGCTGAGTATGTTCTGTATGCAGACCCTGTCCATGGTGCTATGTTCTGTATGCAGACCCTGTCCATGGTGCTGAGTATGTTCTGTATGCAGACCCTGTCCATGGTGCTATGTTCTGTATGCAGACCCTGTCCATGGTGCTGAGTATGTTCTGTATGCAGACCCTGTCCATGGTGCTATGTTCTGTATGCAGACCCTGTCCATGGTGCTATGTTCTGTATGCAGACCCTGTCCATGGTGCTGAGTATGTTCTGTATGCAGACCCTGTCCATGGTGCTATGTTCTGTATGCAGACCCTGTCCGTGGTGCTGAGTATGTTCTGTATGCAGACCCTGTCCATGGTGCTATGTTCTGTATGCAGACCCTGTCCATGGTGCTGAGTATGTTCTGTATGCAGACCCTGTCCATGGTGCTGCAGTATGTTCTGTATGCAGACCCTGTCCATGGTGCTGAGTATGTTCTGTATGCAGACCCTGTCCATGGTGCTGTGTATGTTCTGTATGCAGACCCTGTCCATGGTGCTGAGTATGTTCTGTATGCAGACCCTGTCCATGGTGCTGAGTATGTTCTGTATGCAGACCCTGTCCATGGTGCTGAACCCTATGCTCTCTATGATACCTGAATCTCACAGAGCTGTGATTGTCATGTAGCGACAGACATAGACAGACACAGAGAGAGAGAGAAAGAGAGAGGAGAAAGAAAGAGAGAGAGAGAGAAAGAGAGAGAGAGAAAGAGAAAGAGAGAGAAAGAGAGAGAGAGAAAGAGAAAGAGAGAAAGAGAGAAAGAGAAAGAGAGAAAGAGAGAGAGAAAGAGAAAGAGAGAAAGAGAGAGAGAGAGAGAGAAAGAGAGAGAGAGAGAGGAGAGAGAACATAGTCTGCTGTCTCTCCCAGCCCTCCATCTTTTCTCCATCTTCTACCTTCCAATAAACCCCTCAGACACCCTGTCTGCATCCCAATTCTCTAGCCCTTTGACTAGTGTGCACTGTTCCTTGGTTTCAAATACTATTTGAAGTCATTTAAAATACTTTGGCTGTGCTTGATTGAGCTTGCCAGGTGCAATGGAACCAATAGAATAGTCACAAAAGTGCAAACCACATTCATCCGACACTCCAGCCACGCTAAAGCAAATGCTCAAAGGAATTGAACGATTTCAAATACTATTTGAACCCACGCCTGATATCCTGGTGTCTGTGAGTCTGAGGTGATATTAAGGTACATGTAGCCTCGGGGTCATTGAGGACAGTATTGCACGCACGCACGCACACACACACGCACGCACGCACGCACGCACACACACACACACACACACACACACACACACACACACACACACACACACACACACACACACACACACACACACACACACACACACACACACACACACACACACACACACACACACACACACTGCTAACTGACAGACAGAGGACCAGCTAACTAACAGACAGAGAACCAGCTAACTGACAGATAGAGGACCAGCTAACTGACAGACAGAGGACCAGCTAACTGACAGACAGAGGACCAGCTAACTGACAGACAGGGGACCAGCTAACTGACAGACAGAGGACCAGCTAACTGACAGACAGAGGACCAGCTAACTGACAGACAGAGAACCAGCTAACTGACAGACAGAGGACCAGCTAACTGACAGACAGAGAACCAGCTAACTGACAGACAGAGGACCAGCTAACTGACAGACAGAGAACCAGCTAACTGACAGACAGAGGACCAGCTAACTGACAGACAGAGAACCAGCTAACTGACAGACAGAGAACCAGCTAACTGACAGACAGAGAACCAGCTAACTGACAGATAGAGGACCAGCTAACTGACAGACAGAGGACCAGCTAACTGACAGACAGAGGACCAGCTAACTGACAGACAGGGGACCAGCTAACTGACAGACAGAGGACCAGCTAACTGACAGACAGAGGACCAGCTAACTGACAGACAGAGAACCAGCTAACTGACAGACAGAGGACCAGCTAACTGACAGACAGAGAACCAGCTAACTGACAGACAGAGGACCAGCTAACTGACAGACAGAGAACTAGCTAACTGACAGACAGAGGACCAGCTAACTGACAGACAGAGGACCAGCTAACTGACAGACAGAGAACCAGCTAACTGACAGACAGAGGACCAGCTAACTGACAGACAGAGAACCAGATAACTGACAGACAGAGGACCAGCTAACTGACAGACAGAGAACTAGCTAACTGACAGACAGAGAACCAGCTAACTGACAGACAGAGGACCAGCTAACTGACAGACAGAGGACCAGCTAACTGACAGACAGAGGACCAGCTAACTGACAGACAGAGGACCAGCTAACTGACAGACAGAGGACCAGCTAACTGACAGACAGAGGACCAGCTAACTGACAGACAGAGAACCAGCTAACTGACAGACAGAGGACCAGCTAACTGACAGACAGAGAACCAGCTAACTGACAGACAGAGGACCAGCTAACTGACAGACAGAGGACCAGCTAACTGACAGACAGAGAACCAGCTAACTGACAGACAGAGGACCAGCTAACTGACAGACAGAGAACCAGCTAACTGACAGACAGAGGACCAGCTAACTGACAGACAGAGAACCAGCTAACTGACAGACAGAGAACCAGCTAACTGACAGACAGAGAACCAGCTAACTGACAGACAGAGGACCAGCTAACTGACAGACAGAGGACCAGCTAACTGACAGACAGAGGACCAGCTAACTGACAGACAGGGGACCAGCTAACTGACAGACAGAGGACCAGCTAACTGACAGACAGAGAACCAGCTAACTGACAGACAGAGAACCAGCTAACTGACAGACAGAGAACCAGCTAACTGACAGACAGAGAACCAGCTAACTGACAGACAGAGAGCCAGCTAACTGACAGACAGAGGACCAGCTAACTGACAGACAGAGGACCAGCTAACTGACAGACAGAGAACCAGCTAACTGACAGACAGAGAACCAGCTAACTAACATACAGAGAACCAGCTAATTGACAGACAGAGAACCAGCTAACTGACAGACAGAGAACCAGCTAACTGACAGACAGAGAACCAGCTAACTGACAGACAGAGAACCAGCTAACTGACAGACAGAGAACCAGCTAACTGACAGACAGAGGACCAGCTAACTGACAGACAGAGGACCAGCTAACTGACAGACAGAGAACCAGCTAACTGACAGACAGAGAACCAGCTAACTAACAGACAGAGAACCAGCTAACTGACAGACAGAGAACCAGCTAACTGACAGACAGAGAACCAGCTAACTAACAGACAGAGAACCAGCTAATTGACAGACAGAGAACCAGCTAACTGACAGACAGAGAACCAGCTAACTGACAGACAGAGAACCAGCTAACTGACAGACAGAGAACCAGCTAACTGACAGACAGAGATCCAGCTAACTGACAGACAGAGATCCAGCTAACTGACAGACAGAGGACCAGCTAACTGACAGACAGAGGACCAGCTAACTGACAGACAGAGAACCAGCTAACTGACAGACAGAGAACCAGCTAACTAACAGACAGAGAACCAGCTAATTGACAGACAGAGAACCAGCTAACTGACAGACAGAGGACCAGCTAACTGACAGACAGAGGACCAGCTAACTGACAGACAGAGGACCAGCTAACTGACAGACAGAGGACCAGCTAACTGACAGACAGAGGACCAGCTAACTGACAGACAGGGGACCAGCTAACTGACAGACAGGGGACCAGCTAACTGACAGATAGAGGACCAGCTAACTGATAGACAGAGGACCAGCTAACTGACAGACAGAGGACCAGCTAACTGACAGACAGAGGACCAGCTAACTGACAGACAGGGGACAAGGCAATATTGAATGAGAGAAACAGTTCCAAGGACAAGAAAATAGAAAGGGAGAGTAGGATGGAGTGATTTGTATGGAAGAGCACAAATTGATCATTGGTTGTTACAAGGTCATGTTGCCGGCTACGTGATGCTAATATATAACTGTCGAAAATAGAAAGCGGTATCCAAAGTCTTGTCGTTGGATATTGTCATTCTGGAATCAGGGCTGGAGAAACAGCTCAACACTGCTGGAGTTACCATCAAGGAGTCACTGTGTCTTTACATGTGTGGAGTTACCATCAATGAGTCACTGTGTCTTTACATGTGTGGAGTTACCATCAAGGAGTCACTGTGTCTCTACATGTGTGGAGTTACCATCAAGGAGTCACTGTGTCTCTACATGTGTGGAGTTACCATCAAGGAGTCACTGTGTCTTTACATGTGTGGAGTTACCATCAAGGAGTCACTGTGTCTCTACATGTGTGTAGTTACCACCAAGGAGTCACTGTGTCTCTACATGTGTGGAGTTACCACCAAGGAGTCACTGTGTCTCTACATGTGTGGAGTTACCATCAAGGAGTCACTGTGTCTCTACATGTGTGGAGTTACCATCAAGGAGTCACTGTGTCTTTACATGTGTGGAGTTACCATCAAGGAGTCACTGTGTCTCTACATGTGTGGAGTTACCATCAAGGAGTCACTGTGTCTCTACATGTGTGGAGTTACCATCAAGGAGTCACTGTGTCTTTACATGTGTGGAGTTACCATCAAGGAGTCACTGTGTCTCTACATGTGTGGAGTTACCATCAAGGAGTCACTGTGTCTTTACATGTGTGGAGTTACCACCAAGGAGTCACTGTGTCTTTACATGTGTGGAGTTACCATCAAGGAGTCACTGTGTCTTTACATGTGTGGAGTTACCACCAAGGAGTCACTGTGTCTTTACATGTGTGGAGTTACCATCAAGGAGTCACTGTGTCTCTACATGTGTGGAGTTACCATCAAGGAGTCACTGTGTCTCTACATGTGTGGAGTTACCATCAAGGAGTCACTGTGTCTCTACATGTGTGGAGTTACCACCAAGGAGTCACTGTGTCTCTACATGTGTGGAGTTACCATCAAGGAGTCACTGTGTCTTTACATGTGTGGAGTTACCATCAAGGAGTCACTGTGTCTTTACATGTGTGGAGTTACCATCAAGGAGTCACTGTGTCTCTACATGTGTGGAGTTACCATCAAGGAGTCACTGTGTCTCTACATGTGTGGAGTTACCATCAAGGAGTCACTGTGTCTTTACATGTGTGGAGTTACCATCAAGGAGTCACTGTGTCTTTACATGTGTGGAGTTACCATCAAGGAGTCACTGTGTCTTTACATGTGTGGAGTTACCATCAAGGAGTCACTGTGTCTCTACATGTGTGGAGTTACCATCAAGGAGTCACTGTGTCTCTACATGTGTGGAGTTACCATCAAGGAGTCACTGTGTCTCTACATGTGTGGAGTTACCACCAAGGAGTCACTGTGTCTCTACATGTGTGGAGTTACCATCAAGGAGTCACTGTGTCTCTACATGTGTGGAGTTACCACCAAGGAGTCACTGTGTCTTTACATGTGTGGAGTTACCACCAAGGAGTCACTGTGTCTCTACATGTGTGGAGTTACCATCAAGGAGTCACTGTGTCTCTACATGTGTGGAGTTACCATCAAGGAGTCACTGTGTCTCTACATGTGTGGAGTTACCATCAAGGAGTCACTGTGTCTCTACATGTGTGGAGTTACCATCAAGGAGTCACTGTGTCTCTACATGTGTGGGAAGTTACTAACTATCCAATGTCCCAATAGCTCTTCATTATCATTGAACTCATAACTCAATTAAATACCATTTAATAGGGATTTAGTGTGTGTGTGTGTGTGTGTGTGTGTGTGTGTGTGTGTGTGTGTGTGTGTGTGTGTGTGTGTGTGTGTGTGTGTGTGTGTGTGTGTGTGTGTGTGTGTGTGTGTGTGTGTGTGTGTGTGTGTGTGTGTGTGTGTGTGTGTGTGTGTGTGTGTGTGTGTGTGTGTGTGTGTGTGTCTGTTTGTGTGTGTTTATTTTGTTGCCCGGTTTACTCACCATTATCCCAGGAGCTCAGGCTGTTGCTCTCGATCTCCTGGCGTCCGATGAAGTACCAGACGCAGGCCATCCAGTGGGCCAGCAGGGCGAAAGTAGACATGAGCAGGGTCAGAACCACGGCGCTGTACTCAGAGTAACGCTCCAGCTTCTGGAGCAGCCTCAGGAGACGGAGTAACCGCACTGTCTTCAGCAGGTGGACCCCAAAGTACTGCACAGGGAAAGAGGAGGGGACATGAAAGCAGAGGTCAATGGTCATTGGTATTGACAGAGTGCGTGATGTGTGATGTGTGTGCATAGGTGTGTGTGTGTTCTTGAAAGTTGGAAAGTTTGACAGTTGAGTGATGCCTTTGAGGTGTTGTTCTGAGAAATGTTCTTGGTTCGGGGATCGATGAGACAGCAGGAGGATGGTATTGATACATCACTGGACACCATTAAAGCCTGGGGAGACTCGGTATGACTGACGGCTCAATACGTCTCACACAAACATGACCTATACTCACACACAGACAGACACACCCCAGTCCCTGGCTGGCTGCACCCCCATGTCTCTATGAAGCCCTTTGGCCAAAGAACAAAGTGATCAGTCACCATTCTGCGTGTGTTTCTATGTACAGTACCAGTCAAAAGTTTGGACACACCTACTTATTCAAGTGTTTTTCTTTATTTTTTACTATTTTCTACATTGTAGAATAATAGTGACGACATCAAAACTATGAAATAACAGATATGGAATCATGTAGTAACCAAAAAAGGTTAAACAAAAAAGGTTAAACAAATCAAGGTTAAACAAATCAAGATATATTTTATATTTGAGATTCTTCAAATAGCCACCCTTTGCCTTGATGACAGCTTTGCACACTCTTGGCATTCTCTCAACCAGCTTCATGAGGTAGTCACCTGGAATGCATTTCAATTAACAGGTGTGTCTTGTTAAAAGTTAATTTGTGGAATTTCTTTCCTTCTTTAATGCGTTTAAGCAAATCAGTTGTTTCGTGAAGACAGAAGATAGCCCTATTGGGTAAAAGACCAAGTCCATATTATGGCAAGAACAGCTCAAATAAGCAAAGAGAAATGACAGTCCATCATTACTTTAAGACATGAAGGTCAGTCAATGTGGAAAATGACAAGAACTTTTAAAGTTTCTTCAAGTGATGTTGTAAAAACCATCAAGCGGTATGATGAAACTGGCTCTCATGAGGACCGCCACAGGAAAGGAAGACCTTGAGTTACCTCTGCTGCAGAGGATACATTTCATTAGCACCTCAGATTGCAGCCCAAATAAATGCTTCACAGAGTTCAAGTAACAGACACATCTCAACATCAGTTGTTCAGAGGAGACTGCATGAATCAGGCCTTCATGGTCGAATTGCTGCAAAGAAACCACTACTGAAGGACACCAATAAGAAGAAGAGACTTGCTTGGGCCAAACAACACAAGCAATGGACATTAGACCAATGGAAATCTGTCCTTTGGTCTCATGAGTCCAAATTTGAGAATTTTGGTTCAATCCGCCGAGTCTTTTTGAGATGCAGGGTAGGTGAACGGATGATCTCCGCATGTGCATTTTCCACTGGGAAGCATGGACGAGGAGGTGTGATGGTGTGGGGGTGCTTTGCTGGTGACACTGTCTGTGATTTATTTAGAATTCAAGGCACACTTAACCAGCATGGCTACCACAGCATTCTGCAGCGATACGCCAACCCATCTGGTTTGGGCTTAGTGGGACTATAATTTCTTTTTCAACAGGACAATGACCCAACACACCTCCAGGCTGTGTAAGGGCTATTTGACCAGAAGGAGAGTGATGGAGTGCTGCATCAGATGACCTGGCCTCCACAATCACCCGACCTCAACCCAATTGAGATGGTTTGGGATGGACCACAGAGTGAAGGAAAAGCCGCCAACAAGTGTTCAGCATATGTGGGAACTCCTTCAAGACTGTTGGAAAAGCATTCCTCATGAAGCTGGTTGAGAGAAGGCCGAGAGTGTGCAAAGCTGTCATCAAGGCAAAGGGGTGGTTACTTTGAATTTGTTTAACACTTTTTAGGTTACTACATGATGCCATATGTGTTATTTCATAGTTTTGATGTCTTCACTATTATTCTACAATGTAGAAAACAGTAAAAATGAAGAAAAACCCTTGAATGAGTAGGTGTGTCCAAACTTAACTTTGACTGGTACTGTGTGTGTGTGTGTGTGTGTGTGTGTGTGTGTGTGTGTGTGTGTGTGTGTGTGTGTGTGTGTGTGTGTGTGTGTGTGTGTGTGTGTGTGTGTGTGTGTGTGTGTGTGTGTGTGTGTGTGTGTGTGTGTGTGTGTGTGTGTGTGTAAAGTATGTATGCTTGTGTATGTATGTGTCTTCTCATATGTCTGTGCATGCCTGCGTTGCTGGAACGTGCCGCACACCCACCACGCTGATATTGAAGGCGTAGAGCAGATCAAAGGGCAGGGCGGCGATCAGGTCAACAAACAGCCAGGAGGTGGCGTAGTGTACAAAGATAGAGCGGGCTTCATAAACCACCTGACCCGTCGTACTCACATAGGTGGTGCGGAAGTTCAGTGCAATGTCTGTCACAGAAAACACATGGTGAGATAGAATGGGACAAAGGGGACATTTGATTGGACCAGCCAACACATAGAACACCAATAAAACCACAACAGAGGACACACAGACAGCAGTTAAAACGGATCGCTCCTCGGTGGGATCATTCAATCATCATTCAACCCAGCAAGCAACATTTGGCATGGGACGTCATAATGACGTTGTTCCTGGTCATAAACCGGTTGTAGAGATGTCAGATTACAACCAGGTAAAGACATTTATTTTCATGTCAACATCAATGTGTCTGGGAAAGACGTAGAATTTTGGCTGTTATCTTGTCAGATAAATGAGATTATAACCATTAGAAAACCAGTGGAGGCTGCTGAGGGGAGGACGGCTCATAATAAAGGCTGGAACGGAGTCAATGGAACGGTATCAAACAAATCAAAGACGTGGTTTCCATGGTTTCCATGTGGTTGATACCATTCCATTGACTCCATTCCAGCCATTATTATGAGCAGTCCTCCCCTCAGCAGCCTCCACTGTTGAAAACATAATTTACTGTTTTTTAAAGGGACTAGGGTTGGAAAATTCTGGTAATTCCCAAAATTCACAGCTTTCCATAAATCCCGGCTGGAAGATTCCTGTACACGGAAAGGAATAAGCAGGAAATCTGGAATCCTTCAACCAGGACTTCTGGAAGATCTGGGCTTTTGGGGAAAGTTTGCTGAATTTTGCAACCCTCAACGGGACATCAAAAAGAACGTAAACAATCAGTATACAACTTAACCATAACGTGACATTGCAACCAGCTGTGCCTGCTGGGTAACAGAGGAAGCCTTTTGGTATTTATCTTAGTTATTATAACCATAATCCCTCACAGTAAACAGTCTGTAAACAAGAGGTGGAAATGTAATCAGTCTGTTTAATAAAATACAGAAGTGCTCATTGATCTCCTCAAACGATTGGCTGGATGTTAATTAGATGAGGAAGTGCCTTGGATGTTAATGGGATGTGAATTAATATTGGCTGTTATGATGATCGCGAAGTGAATGATGCAATTGTTTATTAAATCAATGGGTGTGTGAGCGACTGAGGGGTTGAACCCATGTCTCCAGGGCCACAAGACTGTGTTAGCCTGCCCAGAATGTTACCCCGGGTGTAATCTGAATGTTAAAGCCTAGGCATTATCTCTGGGAGCGAACGGGAGTCTTCAGCTTAATCATCGCTCCGTTACAGGTGTGGTAGCATTCTGGGGTGTGGGAGGGGTAACATTCTGGGGTGGGGGGGGTAACATTCTGGGGTGTGGATGGGGTAACATTCTGGGGTGTGGGAGGGGTAACATTCTGGGGTGTGGGTGGGGTAACATTCTGGGGTGTGGATGGGGTAACATTCTGGGGTGTGGGAGGGGTAACATTCTGGGGTGTGGGTGGGGTAACATTCTGGGGTGTGGATGGGGTAACATTCTGGGGTGTGGGAGGGGTAACATTCTGGGGTGTGGGTGGGGTAACATTCTGGGATGGGAGGGGTAACATTCTGGGGTGTGGGTGGGGTAACATTCTGGGGTGTGGGAGGGGTAACATTCTGGGGTGTGGGAGGGGTAACATTCTGGGGTGTGGGAGGGGTAACATTCTGGGGTGTGGGAGGGGTAACATTCTGGGGTGTGGGAGGGGTAACATTCTGGGGTGTGGGTGGGGTAACATTCTGGGGTGTGGGTGGGGTAACATTCTGGGGTGTGGGAGGGGTAACATTCTGGGGTGTGGGAGGGGTAACATTCTGGGGTGTGGGTGGGGTAACATTCTGGGGTGTGGGAGGGGTAACATTCTGGGGTGTGGGAGAGGTAACATTCTGGGGTGTGGGAGAGGTAACATTCTGGGGTGTGGGTGGGGTAACATTCTGGGGTGTGGGAGGGGTAACATTCTGGGGTGTGGGAGAGGTAACATTCTGGGGTGTGGGAGGGGTAACATTCTGAGGTGTGGGAGGGGTAACATTCTGGGGTGTGGGTGGGGTAACATTCTGGGGTGTGGGAGGGGTAACATTCTGGGGTGTGGGAGGGGTAACATTCTGGGGTGTGGGAGGGGTAACATTCTGGGGTGTGGATGGGGTAACATTCTGGGGTGTGGGAGGGGTAACATTCTGGGGTGTGGGAGGGGTAACATTCTGGGGTGTGGATGGGGTAACATTTTGGGGTGTGGGAGGGGTAACATTCTGGGGTGTGGATGGGGTAACATTCTGGGGTGGGGGAGGGGTAACATTCTGGGGTGTGGGAGGGGTAACATTTTGGGGTGTGGGAGGGGTAACATTTTGGGGTGTGGGAGGGGTAACATTCTGGGGTGGGGGTGAGGGTGGGGTAACATTCTGGGGTGGGGGTGAGGGTGGCTTACCAATGATGAACAGAATCTCCACCAAGATGTCGCTGTAACTGGGGGGGTTGCGAGCCCCGGTGCCGCCCCCCTCGTCCCGCCCCTCCACCACGGTGAAGCAAACGTTATAGGGCACGGTGATGGCCACATAGAAAGTGGCCAGGAGGATCAGCCAATCCCAGCCCGCCTTGAAGGTCCCATAGTGTAGCAGGATGAAGCGAGACTTTGGGGTGGCAGCCACCTTGTACTCAGGGATGGGGTTGGTGGTCGCCCCAAACATACTCTGGAGAGAAAAATGACACATCATAACAACACGAAGGTAAACACCAAGACATTATAATAGAGGTAAATAAAAATGATACAGAGTAAATAAAGTCCATGTGGGATCTTGAGACAGATACAGAAAGAACCGGTATAGGATGGAAGGATCTGGAGAAGACGGCCAAGAACAAAAAGAACCGGTATAGGATGGAAGGATCTGGAGAAGACGGCCAAGAACAGAAAGAACCGGTATAGGATGGAAGGATCTGGAGAAGACGGCCCAGAACAAAAAGAACCGGTATAGGATGGAAGGATCTGGAGAAGACGGCCAAGAACAGAAAGAACCGGTATAGGATGGAAGGATCTGGAGAAGACGGCCAAGAACAGAAAGAACCGGTATAGGATGGAACGATCTGGAGAAGACGGCCCTGAACAGAAAGAACCGGTATAGGATGGAAGGATCTGGAGAAGACGGCCAAGAACAGAGTGAGATGGACAGAAGCCCTAATGACCTCTGCTCCCAACGGAGGGATGGGCCTATGTAATTAAGTAAGTCCATGACTGATAAAGGGTTTATCCTTACGAACAAGACTGATCCCAGAGCCATTGATGCTGTCTTAGTCACCAAACGGCCAGATAATGACCAGAGGAGTTAGCTGTACAGCACAAACAGATCTTGAACCATGGCTACTAACAAAAGGGTTATTATGATCCCATTCAAACTCTCTTTCTGAGATCCCCAAAGACTGGAAAGCTGCCGCGGTCATCCCCCTCTTCAAAGGGGGTGACACTCTAGACCCAAACTGCTACAGACCTATATCTATCTACCCTGCCTTTCTAAGGTCTTCGAAAGCCAAGTTAACAAACAGATTACCGACCATTTCGAATCCCACTGTACCTTCTCCGCTATGCAATCTGGTTTCAGAGCTGGTCATGGGTGCACCTCAGCCACGCTCATGGTCCTAAATGACATCATAACCGCCATCGATAAGAGACATTACTGTGCAGCCGTTTTCATCGACCTGGCCAAGGCTTTCGACTCTGTCAATCACCACATTCTTATTGGCAGACTCGGCAGCCTTGGTTTCTCAAATGATTGCCTCGCCTGGTTTACCAACTACTTCTCTGATAGAGTTCAGTGTGTCAAATCCGAGGGCCTGATGTCCAGACCTCTGGCAGTCTCTATGGGGGTGCCACAGGGTTCAATTCTCGGGCCGACTCTCTTCTCTGTATACATCAATGATGTCGCTCTTGCTGCTGGTGATTCTCTGATCCACCTCTACGCAGACAACACCATTCTGTATACTTCTGGCCCCTCTTTGGACACTGTGTTAACTAACCTCCAGACAAGCTTCAATGCCATACAACTCTCCTTCCGTGGCCTCTAACTGCTCTTAAATGCAAGTAAAACTAAATGCATGCTATTCAATCGATCACTGCCCGCACCTGCCCGCCCGTCCAGCATCACTACTCTGGACGGTTCTGACTTAGAATACGTGGACAACTACAAATACCTAGGTGTCTGGTTAGACTGTAAACTCTCCTTCCAGACTCACATTAAGCATCTCCAATCCAAAATTAAATCTAGAATCGGCTTCCTATATCGCAACAAAGCATCCTTCACTCATGCTGCCAAACATACCCTTGTAAAACTGACCATCCTACCGATCCTCAACTTCGGCGGTGTCATCTATAAAATAGCCTCCAACACTCTACTCAACAAATTGGATGCAGTCTATCACAGTGCCATCCATTTTGTCCCCAAAGCCCCATTATACTACCCACCACTGTGACCTGTACGCTCTCGTTGGTTGGCCCTCGCTTCATACTCTTCGCCAAACCCACTGGCTCCAGGTTATCTACAAGTCTCTGCTAGGTAAAGCCCCGCCTTATCTCAGCCCACTGGTCACCATAGCAGCACCCACCCGTAGCACGCGCTCCAGCAGGTATATCTCACTGGTCACCCCCAAAGCCAATTCCTCCTTTGGTTGCCTTTCCTTCCAGTTCTCTGCTGCCAATGACTGGAACAAACTGCAAAAATCACTGAAGCTGGAGACTCATATCTCCCTCACTAGCTTTAAGCACCAGCTGTCAGAACAGCTCACAGATCACTGCACCTGTGCATAGCCCATCTGTAAACAGCCCATCTATCTACCACATCCCCATACTGTATTTATTTATTTATCTTGCGCCTTTGCACCCCAGTATCTCTACTTGCACATTCATCTTCTGCACATCTACCATTCCAGTGTTTAATTGCTATATTGTAATTACTTCGCCACCATGGCCTATTTATTGCATAGCCTATCTTACCTCATTTGCACTCACTGTAAATATACTTTTTGTTTTATTTATTCTACTGTATTATTGACTGTATGTTTGTTTTACTCCATGTGTAACTCTGTGTTGTTGTATCTGTCGCACTGCTTTGCTTTATCTTGGCCAGGTCGCAGTTGTAAATGAGAACTTGTTCTCAACTAGCCTACCTGGTTAAATAAAGGTGAAATTAAAACATTTAAAAAAACACCAAGACGATGGCGGTTTGGAAAAAAACTAAAAAGTAAATTGTGCTGATTTACTGGCACATTGAACCATATGGGGCGCCGTAGTTTAAGAACTCTGTGGGCAGGGCTAAAAACAATGACGTCATTGTCTGAATTCCTACATCTTTATGCACCTTCGCCATTGAAATGTTGAGGAAGTGATTAGCCATAGGAGTGGTGGTTTGATGTTTATAGGTGCTTATATGGGCTGTATTGGACAATATAAGAGTGATGATAGGATGAGATGTGGGCTGTATTGGACAATATAAGAGTGATGATAGGATGAGATATGGGCTGTATTGGACAATATAAGAGTGATGATAGGATGAGATATGGGCTGTATTGGACAATATAAGAGTGATGATAGGATGAGATGTGGGCTGTATTGGACAATATAAGAGTGATGTTAGGATGAGATATGGGCTGTATTGGACAATATAAGAGTGATGTTAGGATGAGATATGGGCTGTATTGGACAATATAAGAGAGTTGATAGGATGAGATGTGGGCTGTATTGGACAATATAAGAGTGATGATAGGATGAGATATGGGCTGTATTGGACAATATAAGAGTGATGATAGGATGAGATGTGGGCTGTATTGGACAATATAAGAGTGATGTTAGGATGAGATATGGGCTGTATTGGACAATATAAGAGAGTTGATAGGATGAGATGTGGGCTGTATTGGACAATATAAGAGTGATGTTAGGATGAGATATGGGCTGTATTGGACAATATAAGAGAGTTGATAGGATGAGATGTGGGCTGTATTGGACAATATAAGAGTGATGATAGGATGAGATATGGGCTGTATTGGACAATATAAGAGTGTTGATAGGATGAGATATGGGCTGTATTGGACAATATAAGAGTGTTGATAGGATGAGATATGGGCTGTATTGGACAATATAAGAGTGATGATAGGATGAGATATGGGCTGTATTGGACAATATAAGAGTGATGATAGGATGATGTGAGATGTATTGGACAATATAAGAGTGATGATAGGATGATGTGAGATGTATTGGACAATATAAGAGTGATGATAGGATGATGTGAGATGTATTGGACAATATAAGAGTGATGATAGGATGATGTGAGATGTATTGGACAATATAAGAGTGATGATAGGATGATGTGAGATGTATTGGACAAACATGTTGCTAACTGGGTGATATGGGGACGTGTCGTGCAACGCAGAGCTCTAACAGACCCCACATAATGCATCGCTCTTTACAGTCCTATATAATTCCAGTAGCTAACTGCAAAGATTTTTTCTGTAACTGTCCATCCATGTGTTACAGTGTACTCACGTTGTTGATCTTGAGCTTGCTCTTGTCCTGTTTCTGCAAGTGGCCAGACAACTGGTAGAGTACGGCCCGACTACGCCGGCGGTTGTTGTCAAAGCCTGGGGGACGGGTGATCTTGTGCACCTCCAGACCTGTCTCCTCGTCTGGGGACAGGCAGGCCGAGGGGTGGGGGTGGAGGGAGACAAGATCCTTTTGATGTACTGTAATTAGCTTATTCATTGTTCATCAGGTAACTGTCAATCCCTCTCCCTCCAACCCCTCTCTCCCATTTTCCCTTCATCTGAACCTCCCTCCCTCCCTCCCTCCCTCCCTCCCTCCCTCCCTCCCTCCCTCCCTCACCGGTGTCTGAGTCTTGTCCATGGTCCCCCTGGTCCCCCTGGTCCTTCCTGGTCTCTGTGATGTCCTTGTGGGAGACCAGGAACAGCACCACCTCTCCCTTCTCATTCTTGATGGGCACTATGTCCAGCAGACACCAGAACTGCTCTCCTGAGATACAGACAGACACACAGACAACCACAGGTCAGAGATAAGTTAAACATATAGGCTCTGTCTCAATGGCCTTGATCATCTGTCCTCTCCTTCGTCTGCAATTATCTGAAAGAACTGAGCAAGTGAAAACTAGACTAATGATTATGATGAAGGGGAAGAGATGCATTTGAGAAAGAGCCATAGAAACCCCTTGAGGGACCTGTGGAGGAAATCTTACCAGACCACTGACTAATCTCTGGCAACTAGAACCAAGATGGTTCCCTTCCTTACCCCCCTTCTTGTACAGGATGCACTCAGTCTTAAATTCCTGCCGCTCGTCCAGAGCCTTTTGGATCTGAGTGGTTAGGCTCTCGCTGGTGTCTGAGCCGTACAGGAAGTGACACCTGCAGCTCTTTTGCATCAGCTCACCGCGGGCGAAGCCGGTCAGCTCACAGAAGCCGTCCGAGCAGTAGACGATGGGGTAGAGCGACTGCACCTGGGCGTTACCCAGGACAAAGTTACTGTCTGAGAGAGAGAGAGAGAGAGAGAGAGAGAGAGAGAGAGAGAGAGAGAGAGAGAGAGAGAGAGAGAGAGAGAGAGAGAGAGAGAGAGAGAGAGAGAGAGAGAGAGAGAGAGAGGGGACAAGTTTCAAATGCTATTTGGGATAAAGAACATCAGAGACCTCATTTGAACTTTGTATAAAAGTTTAATCATATTTTTCTCTGGATTATTTGCAAGTCTTTGACTGAGTCTTTGTGATGGTAAGGGCAATGAGGGTGTGTTTTTGCCCCAAGCCGGGTCTCTGGCTGAGTATGACAGGGGGAACGAAAGAGCAAACCTAACAAATCACATAGCTTGGCTTAAATGAAGGGCATCAGGGGCCAAAGGCAACAAACAGAACTGTGTTAATTCATGCATGAATGAAGTCAAGACATCAATTACATATAAAGGCAGTTTCTGTTTGAGTCAAGGGTGGTAGGGGGATCTGAGTGGCGCTAGACGGAGATACGCCCTCTTGAATATTTCTATGGGTCATTTAGTTGTTTGATTAGTAGGCTTTATGGGCTCTACAGGAGAACAATTCACTCTGCAGGAGATGTTGAGTCCTTTACAGAAATAGGATCTGTAGGACTGGGGCACTCACTGTGAAGAATGTGTATAATAATATAGAGAGGGAGGGAGGGAGGAAGCCAGGGAGGGGGGGGGGAAGAGAGAGAGAGAGAGAGAGAGAGAGAGAGAGAGAGAGAGAGAGAGAGAGAGAGAGAGAGAGAGAGAGAGAGAGAGAGAGAGAGAGAGAGAGAGAGAGAGAGAGAGAGAGAGAGAGAGAGAGAAATGTAATGCTTTTAATCCCTTGATGGGGATAAAAACAATGACTACCACACCTCAGCTACAAGGAAAAGAGGTGAGCCTAGTAATATCGAAAGTTGCTGCACAGCTGTGGTTCTCATCTCCTCTCATCCATACTCATTGACTACCCCACCTCGGTAACCATGACAACAGGTGATCCTAGTAATGTCCATACTCAATGAGATGGACAGGACGATGCAAGATAATCTGCTGTAATCCATTCCTATCTCTGCACATGAATGGATTATCACAGATTATTTCTGTGGTATCCATCTCATTTGCCTTGGATTTGAACACCAAGACCTAGAGATCTGTCAATCCAGGAGCCACCAACAGTAAGGTATCACAGGAAGAGAGGAGAGGAAGAGACTGTGCTGTGCTTATAGACAGCCGTTCAGAAGCCCTGGTACACTGAGGCACGTGGCTCCTGATTTGACGTCAATGGAAGAGATTATTATGCTTGATATTACAATTCTGCATCATCCAGCAGTTGGAAGCATGAGAGCGAGAGAGGGAGATGACATAAAGAATATATAGAGGTCCTGGATGGCAGGGAGCTCAGCCCCAGTGATGTACTGGGCTGTCCACACCAACCTCTGTAGCGCTTTGCGGTGCATTTGCCATACCAAGCGGTGATGCAGCCAATCAAGATGCTCTCGGTGGTGCAGCTGTATAACTTTTTGAGGATCCTAGGGCCCATGCCAAATCTTTTCATCCTCCTGAGGGGGAAGAGGAGCTGTCGTGTCCTCTTCACGACTGTGAGGGTGTTAGTGGACCATGTTACGTCCTTAGTGATGTGTACGCCAAGGAACTTGAAGCTCTCGACCCGCTCCAGCCTTTGTCAATGTGGATGGGGGCGTGCTCTCCCCTCTTTCTCTTGTAGTCTACGATCAGCTCCTTGGTTTTACAGATGTTGAGAGACAGACTGTTGTCCTAGCACCACACTGACAGGTCTCTAAGTCTCTCTGTCTTACTCTCTCTCCCTCTCTTATTCTGTTTTAGCTCTCTGAGACAAACACAAACACACACACAGTCTCCCGGCTGCACATGTGCGGAATAGCAAGTACAACTTCAACCCTTCCCCAGCATGTGCAGTGTTGTGGAAAGCTGTCTCAGTGCTGCCATTACGCTGGGTGTTGAAACCGTCCTGAGACTGTCTCAGCGCTGCCATTACGCTGGGTGTTGAAACCGTCCTGAGACTGTCTCAGTGCTGCCATTACGCTGGGTGTTGAAACCGTCCTGAGACTGTCTCAGTGCTGCCATTACGCTGGGTGTTGAAACCGTCCTGAGACTGTCTCAGTGCTGCCATTACGCTGGGTGTTGAAACCGTCCTGAGACTGTCTCAGTGCTGCCATTACGCTGGGTGTTGAAACCGTCCTGAGACTGTCTCAGTGCTGCCATTACGCTGGGTGTTGAAACCGTCCTGAGACTGTCTCAGCGCTGCCATTACGCTGGGTGTTGAAACCGTCCTGAGACTGTCTCAGTGCTGCCATTACGCTGGGTGTTGAAACCGTCCTGAGACTGTCTCAGAGCTGCTATTACGCTGGGTGTTGAAACCGTCCTGAGACTGTCTCAGAGCTGCTATTACGCTGGGTGTTGAAACCGTCCTGAGACTGTCTCAGTGCTGCCATTACGCTGGGTGTTGAAACCGTCCTGAGACTGTCTCAGCGCTGCCATTACGCTGGGTGTTGAAACCGTCCTGAGACTGTCTCAGCGCTGCCATTACGCTGGGCTTTGAAACCGTCCTGAGACTGTCTCAGAGCTGCTATTACGCTGGGCTTTGAAACCGTCCTGAGACTGTCTCAGCGCTGCCATTACACTGGGCTTTGAAACCGTCCTGAGACTGTCTCAGTGCTGCCATCACGCTGGGCTTTGAAACCGTCCTGAGACTGTCTCAGAGCTGCTATTACGCTGGGCTTTGAAACCGTCCTGAGACTGTCTCAGTGCTGCCATTACGCTGGGCTTTGAAACCGTCCTGAGACTGTCTCAGCGCTGCCATTACACTGGGCTTTGAAACCGTCCTGAGACTGTCTCAGTGCTGCCATTACGCTGGGCTTTGAAACCGTCCTGAGACTGTCTCAGCGCTGCCATTACGCTGGGCTTTGAAACCGTCCTGAGACTGTCTCAGCGCTGCCATTACGCTGGGCTTTGAAACCGTCCTGAGACTGTCTCAGCGCTGCCATTACGCTGGGCTTTGAAACCGTCCTGAGACTGTCTCAGTGCTGCCATTACGCTGGGTGTTGAAACCGTCCTGAGACTGTCTCAGTGCTGCCATTACACTGGGCTTTGAAACCGTCCTGAGACTGTCTCAGTGCTGCCATTACGCTGGGCTTTGAAACCGTCCTGAGACTGTCTTAGAGCTGCCATTACGCTGGGCTTTGAAACCGTCCTGAGACTGTCTCAGTGCTGCCATTACACTGGGCTTTGAAACCGTCCTGAGACTGTCTCAGAGCTGCCATTACGCTGGGCTTTGAAACCGTCCTGAGACTGTCTCAGTGCTGCCATTACACTGGGCTTTGAAACCGTCCTGAGACTGTCTCAGTGCTGCCATTACACTGGGCTTTGAAACCGTCCTGAGACTGTCTCAGTGCTGCCATTACACCGGGCTTTGAAACCGTCCTGAGACTGTCTCAGAGCTGCCATTACGCTGGGCTTTGAAACCGTCCTGAGACTGTCTCAGTGCTGCCATTACGCTGGGCTTTGAAACCGTTCTGAGACTGTCTCAGCGCTGCCATTACGCTGGGCTTTGAAACCGTCCTGAGACTGTCTCAGTGCTGCCATTACACTGGGCTTTGAACCCGTCCTGAGACTGTCTCAGTGCTGCCATTACACCGGGCTTTGAAACCGTCCTGAGACTGTCTCAGAGCTGCCATTACGCCGGGCTTTGAAACCGTCCTGAGACTGTCTCAGAGCTGCCATTACGCTGGGCATTGAAACCGTCCTGAGACTGTCATATTATGTCAACACCTACCTACACCACCACCTCACCTGTCACACACTAATCACCCATAGACTAAAGGCCACACTTTGACACAAAGGAGTTATGGGAAATCAATCTCTCAATCTCAGTGTTCGGCTGCAATATGGAGTTGATGGTGATGTTACCATGCCGTCATATAAGAGACTGCAAGGGAGGGGTACACATAGACACACACACACACACACACACACACACACACACACACACACACACACACACACACACACACACACACACACACACACACACACACACACACACACTCAC
This sequence comes from Salvelinus alpinus, assembly GCF_045679555.1. Lineage (NCBI taxonomy): Eukaryota > Metazoa > Chordata > Actinopteri > Salmoniformes > Salmonidae > Salvelinus > Salvelinus alpinus. Next base: position 66,413,214 of record NC_092095.1, on the reverse strand, counting down.
ACTCACACTGACAGTAATAATATGGAGTTTGAAAGCCATGGGGAAATCCAGTGCACGCGACTTTGCTAATTAATGTACTGCAGTGGGCTAAACCAGTGTCACACAGAGTGATTCTTGGTAGTCTTAAACACATCTACTTTGTAACAAAAGTATCCACCTCACACACATGGTTATGGGTTTAACAAAAGAAGACACCTGTACCATGTCAGATATAGAGTTGAAATGTATTACATTTTGAGTTTATATTCCAATATTACTCTTTATATACATCACACAACACTGAAATATAACAAAACCGTTTAACATAGAAACACCGGATTTCAGGCGTTTAAAAAAACAAACATTTATTGATTAATTATGAATAATATTCCACCCATGAGGCCACTAGAGGGCGATTTGGTCATCTGACTGCAAGACAGGGCTACCTGGGAGACCGCATCTGTCTTTAATGTATATTGGAGTTAATTAAGCCTATATGCATATCCCAGGTGATCTATCTTCAATTCACCTAGTCTTCTATCTGATTAGGTTTGGTAAGACACATTTATATGAGGATTAAGAGGATCTTGCCTCCTGGGATGTAATATATGGCCCTGTGAGACTACAGTCATGTCAAATGAACATCGAAAAACGTCTAACTATGTTAATTAAGGAGAGCCCTGTCCTAGATAAACATCAACGCATCAGAACACCTCAGGTCCTTGAGACACGTTCTTATAATATAATGCTACATAAGGGTTGCATATTCTTATTTTATAGATTTTTTACAATAAAATGTGTTTGAAAACATTTCCTAGACTTTACGCGCATAGCGTTTTGTGGGTATGCGCGTCACCTGGCTAAAAAGGCGCACGTGAAGTGGTTACTTACGGGTCCCATCAAAACGGGTTGCAATTGTGTCTAGGAAGGTGTTCTGTGGCGCCAGACGACCCCTCGTCGCTGGCGTTCTAGACCGTTGAGACCCTCTCCGGTCTCGGCGATTCGAGGCATCGGTCTCCGCTGCGACGAAACCGGGCAAAAATCTGGAAGCCCCGGGCGCGCCTCCGAGCCCCTGTAGGAGCGCGCCGATCCGAGATCCTCGGGGCTCCACTTTTAGACCGCGGGGTTGACCACTCAAATGGTCATAAACAAAGAGAAGAAGGAAAGTAAAATGCGATTGTTGTGGGTGGTTTCCAGATGATGAATGGTAGGCAATGCTTTGACTACATTTGTGAACTGGAACACACGAGGAATGTTAACGGCTGCAACGTGCGCTTCGCAGCATAAGTGCTGCTGCGCTCTGCTCCTCAACGTTACATACCCAGCCTGGGTAGGCTTCTCTCTCTCTCTCTCTCTCTCTCTCTCTCTCTCTCTCTCTCTCTCTTCATATCATGTCCTCTTTCTCTCTCTTCAGACACACAGGCAGGTATGAGGATAAGACTAATGGGTCTTGTTGTGGGTGGTTTCCCACAAAAAAAAACATGTGACTTTGGAGAAAGTTTCATTTACATTTTCACATTTAGTCGATTATCTTATCTTTCCAGAGCAAATTACAGTCAATTCATATACAATCATATACAATGAAAGGCTATTAAGGCTTATCCGATTGTTTTTCCATGAGCATAAATAATTTCCAGACAACTGAATGTTCATATGAAGTGTGTGGTGTCTGCATTTCGTCATCTTATAATTTTGTAGATGGAGTGGAGCGCCCTCTAGTGACTGTTGTTTGAAAGACCCTAGGTCCCGGGAGCGCTTTATCAAGCACTGGCTCTATTTACATCTACATAGAGTCCAGATCGAGTCTATGTGCTGTGTATTTCCTGATAGAATGAGTTGTGCCAACAGCCTGTATAAAGCGGAAGGGTTCAATATCCCGCTTCATGTATGGCTCTCAAAAAGGTTCTAAATAGATTTTGTTGCAGTGTACTATATGTGTTACACTTTACTTATATCAGATCATGCTAATGAATAGTAGCATGTTTAAAATATATATTTTGTAGATAGTTTGTTATAAAATAAATCTAAGAGTGTGTCTGTCTGACTGTGTCTGTGTCTGCTACTGGAGGTGTCGACAACTGGGAGGGTAAGAAGGGTAAGAAGGGTAAGCCTGCCATCTAGTGGTGAAGATAAACTATAAATGAATGATTCAACTAGCGGCAGAATAAAACTGTAAATGGACAGCATAGTCAAATGACAGTCAGACTCAACTCATTTTACCTCAATTCCTCGCATTCCAGCTCCCCGCCTCCTGCTCGAGCGTACCGGAGGAGGGGTTCCCTCCGTTCAGACCTTCTCCGTGTGCGTCTTGAGGAGGGTGCGAGGAGAGAGGACACAAAAAAGCGAGGGAAGATTAATTGAGAAAGTGACTCAGTGGTTCACAGTTTGATGAAACGAGCTTTATAAAACATGATAGACAACGAATTAAACAAACACTAATTAGTCTTCCTTCATAAAAAAAAGTGAACTGCGCTAACAGATATGATTCAACTAAACAAGTGTTTAAAGTTGATTAGTTGAATATGACAAATGATTACTGGGTTGGAACAAGAGTAGCAGCTGACTACAGGACCGCCTCTGGCAGCAGTTACTTCTGAACATTCTAAATAGCCAACAACTGACCGTTTTGGAGTGGTAGATTATTGACCAGTGGGCTGTGTGTGCACCTTAATACCACACGGTGGAGCTGTTTGTTCATAGTCAGATCCATAGCCATCACAGGGCATTGACAGCGGAAACTAGACGAGATAAGACAAGGTCTGTTGTGGAAGTCTGTCCCGCATCAAGAAATGGAAACGCAGACGATTTAAAAAGCAGGAGAAAGGACTACATGAGACAATATGTGACAATATGTGTGTTTATGTAACTATTACAGTATTTAGTTATGCAAAGTACAACGTAACTGCAAACTGGCCCTCTTAAATATTTATGTTTGTTAATTGACTTACTACTAGATACCTTATACACTTTTACCACATTAACAAATGTGTTACACTGATACAATAAACATCCAGCACATCCTTACAAATCCCAAGGAGTGTGTGGTTGGCTTGTATTGTCTGTTACTCATGTGTGTGTGGTTGGCTTGTATTGTCTGTTACTCATGTGTGTGTGGTTGGCTTGTATTGTCTGTTACTCATGTGTGTGTGGTTGGCTTGTATTGTCTGTTACTTATGTGTGTGTGGTTGGCTTGTATTGTCTGTTACTCATGTGTATGTGGTTGGCTTGTATTGTCTGTTACTCATGTGTATGTGGTTGGCTTGTATTGTCTGTTACTCATGTGTATGTGGTTGGCTTGTATTGTCTGTTACTCATGTGTGTGTGGTTGGCTTGTATTGTCTGTTACTCATGTGTATGTGGTTGGCTTGTATTGTCTGTTACTCATGTGTGTGTGGTTGGCTTGTATTGTCTGTTACTCATGTGTGTGCGACTGTGTGTGTGTGTATGTGGTTGACTTGTATTGTCTGTTACTCATGCGTGTGTGACTGTGTGTGTGTGTGTGTGTGTGTGTGTGTGTGTGTGTGTGTGTGTGTGTGTGTGTGTGTGTGTGTGTGTGTGTGTGTGTGTGTGTGTGTGTGTGTGTGTGTGTGTGTGTGTGTGTGTGTGTGTGGTTGGCTTGTATTGTCTGGTACTCATGTGTGTGTGACTGTGTGTGTGTGTGTGTATGTGGTTGGCTTGTATTGTATGTTACTCATGTGTATGTGGTTGGCTTGTATTGTCTGTTACTCGTGTGTGTGTGTGTGGTTGGCTTGTATTGTCTTGTAACTCGTGTGTGTGACTGTGTGTGTGTGTGTGTGTGGTTGGCTTGCATTGTCTTGTAACTCGTGTGTGTGACTGTGTGTGTGTGTGTGTGGTTGGCTTGCATTGTCTTGTAACTCATGCATGTGTGTGTTGGTGTGTGGATGTGTGCGTGCGTGCGTGTGTGCGTGCGTGTGCGTGCGTGCGTGCGTGCGTGCGTGTGTGCGTGTGTGTGTGTGTGTGTGTGTGTGCACCTTCAGTCAGGAACAGAGGAGGTTCCTGCACCTGTTTCTATGTAGACCCCTTTACAATTGGTGTACTCATCATAACCAACCCAGAGGGGAGCTAGAGGAGCCTTTGTGCTGAAGAGCACAGAACATAAAAACACTGGACAGATGAAAGACTAGCCAGCCTATAAACAACACTAATGTAGACAGTGGAGGTGGGCAGAATGAAAGACTAGGGGGAGCAGAGAGAGAGAGGCAGAGAGACAGAATGAAAGACTAGGGGGAGCAGAGAGAGAGAGGCAGAGAGACAGAATGAAAGACTAGGGGGAGCAGAGAGAGAGAGGCAGAGAGACAGAATGAAAGACTAGGGGGAGCAGAGAGACAGAGACAGAGAGACAGAATGAAAGACTAGGGGGAGCAGAGAGACAGAGACAGAGAGACAGAATGAAAGACTAGGGGGAGCAGAGAGACAGAGACAGAGAGACGGAATGAAAGACTAGGTGGAGCAGAGAGAGAGAAGCAGAGAGACGGAATGAAAGACTAGGGGGAGCAGAGAGAGAGAGGCAGAGAGACAGAATGAAAGACTAGGGGGAGCAGAGAGACAGAGACAGAGAGACAGAATGAAAGACTAGGGGGAGCAGAGAGAGAGAGGCAGAGAGACAGAATGAAAGACTAGGGGGAGCAGAGAGACAGAGACAGAGAGACAGAATGAAAGACTAGGGGGATCAGAGAGAGAGAGGCAGAGAGACAGAATGAAAGACTAGGGGGAGCAGAGAGACAGAGACAGAGACAGAGAGGGAGAGGGAGAATGAAAGACTAGGGGGAGCAGAGAGACAGAGACAGAGAGACAGAATGAAAGACTAGGGGGAGCAGAGAGAGAGAGGCAGAGAGACATAATGAAAGACTAGGGGGAGCAGAGAGACAGAGACAGAGAGACAGAATGAAAGACTAGGGGGAGCAGAGAGAGAGAGGCAGAGAGACGGAATGAAAGACTAGGGGGAGCAGAGAGAGAGAGGCAGAGAGACAGAATGAAAGACTAGGGGGAGCAGAGAGACAGAGACAGAGAGGGAGAATGAAAGACTAGGGGGAGCAGAGAGAGAGAGGCAGAGAGACAGAATGAAAGACTAGGGGGAGCAGAGAGACAGAGACAGAGAGGGAGAATGAAAGACTAGGGGGAGCAGAGAGAGAGAGGCAGAGAGGGAGAATGAAAGACTAGGGGGAGCAGAGAGACAGAGACAGAGAGGGAGAATGAAAGACTAGGGGGAGCAGAGAGAGAGAGGCAGAGAGACAGAGACAGAGAGACAGAATGAAAGACTATGGGGAGCAGAGAGAGAGAGGCAGAGAGACAGAATGAAAGACTAGGGGGAGCAGAGAGACAGAGACAGAGAGGGAGAATGAAAGACTAGGGGGAGCAGAGAGACAGAGACAGAGAGGGAGAATGAAAGACTAGGGGGAGCAGAGAGAGAAAGGCAGAGAGACAGAGACAGAGACAGAGAGGGAGAATGAAAGACTAGGGGGAGCAGAGAGAGAGAGGCAGAGAGGGAGAATGAAAGACTAGGGGGAGCAGAGAGAGAAAGGCAGAGAGACAGAGACAGAGACAGAGAGACAGAATGAAAGACTAGGGGGAGCAGAGAGAGAGAGGCAGAGAGACAGAGACAGAGAGGGAGAGAGAGAGAAGAAGGCCTGGGAAGAGGGAGTAAGACATTATTATAAGGTTGGTAAAAGGTAGGGGACTAAGGTAGGGAACACAGTGTCCAATTCCCCATCTTATTATATGTCCCAGTGTCCCACTTCATCCCGTTACTTCTTTTAACAACACATTTACCTTCCTAAGCAACCTCAGTGTACACTACCCACCCCACCAACACCCCTCTCTACCTCTTGATTGTCATTGACTGTCAATACAAAATAACCTTGTTTTAGTCCAATTGATTTGCATGTCATCCCCATTCACACATATGTCCCCTGCAGGCTCTACAGCTGGAGCCCAGGCAGCCGTTACAATAGCAACAATACCCCGGAGAGGAACTGAATTGGGGCCGAATCCCACCTATTAGCCCCTCATTAGAGACAGCTTTTCTTAAACACACCAAGACAATGAGAGGGAAGGGGGAGGGAAGGGGGAGGGGGAGATGATTCTTGTATTGCTACTGTTTAGTTGTGTGTTTGTCTTCTCAACCAGAAACCAGGGTGGGCTAATGTTTCTCTTGGTGGTCAGTGAGCCCACAGAAAAAAACATTCACTGTTGAAAAATGCTAGCCTCTCTTTCTCTCATGTCCTCTCTCTCTCTCTCGTCCTGTCCTGTCATCTCTTTCTCTCTCTCTCTCGTCCTGTCCTGTCATCTCTTTCTCTCTCTCTCTCGTCCTGTCCTGTCATCTCTCTCTCTCTCTCTCTCTCTCTCTCTCTCTCTCTCTCTCTCTCTCTCTATATATATATATATATATATATATATATATATATATATATATATAATAACAATTCCCCAGGGAGGGAGAAAGGGGGAGAGGGAGAGTCCTGTGTGTCTACCACAGCCCCCACCCAGCCATCCACCCCCTGCCTGCAGCTGATTGGCAGTGACCATGTTTGCATTTAGGCCTCATTCAGGAGTGACCTGATGCTCTTAATTACCACACTTGGGGAACTTGATGACACAGGAATTTGTAAAATGTCAAATTAGTACAACAACAACAAAACAAAGAGGGCCTTTCCCTGTCCTCCTCTCCTCCTCCCCCTGTCTTTCTCCCCCTGTCCTCCTCCCCCTGTCCTCCTCCCATCCTCCTCCCGCTGTCCTCCTCCTCCCCCTGTTCTCCTCCTCCTCCTCCCCCTGTTCTCCTCCTCCTCCTCCCCCTGTCCTCCTCCTCTCCTCCTCCCCTGTCCTCCTTCTCTCCTCCTCACCTCCTCCCCTGTCCTTCTCCTCTCCCCCTGTCCTCCTCCCCCTGTCCTCCTCCCCCTGTCCTCCTCCCCCTGTCTTCCTCCTCCTCTCCTCCTCTGATCCCAGCATCAGGCAGGCCAGGTGAGTCCCCTTACTGAGGGGAGAGAGGCTGTAGGGGTTGTTGCTGTTCTCTACCCAAGCTGAAGCTTTGGGAAACTGATGACCGTTCGCCTCTCTGTCAATCACTACATCTAATCACATCATTAGAAGCGTTGAGAGAACAAATTAGAAACACACATTTGCAACACCAAAAACACAGCGTTTTGTATGTGTGTGTGTGTCTGTTCGTATGAGTGTGCATGTATGTTCATGTTCAAAGAAATATAAGCCTTTTCAGCAAACATTTCAGTGGTGAATCTATGCAGCTGATCAAGCCATTTGTACAACACTATCGTTTAATGTTCCTGATGCCTTGGCGTCTAATGGATGTCCCTGTACACATACAAACATGCATGTGATGTGGAACCTTTTACATAAATAACGGGATGCCGGGTTTTAAGGCCTCATCAAAGATGAATTCAAAGGGTTCTTATTCATGGAGGCTTGATAAAAGAGAAGAGAGAAGAAAGGAGAAACCACTTGAAGGGGCCTGGCCCTCCAACAAACAATGCTTAGACTAAGGTTGGATTGGAGGGAAATGGGGATGAAGGAAGTGGTACTGAAGGTAAGGTATGGAAGGAGGAGAGGGAGGATGGGGGAAGTGGTACTGAAGGTAAGGTATGGAAGGAGGAGGGGGGATGGAGGAAATGGTACTGAAGGTAAGGTATGGAAGGAGGAGGGAGGATGGAGGAAGTGGTACTGAAGGTAAGGTATGGAAGGAGGAGGGGGGATGGAGGAAATGGTACTGAAGGTAAGGTATGGAAGGAGGAGGGGGGGGTGGAGGAAGTGGTACTGAAGGTAAGGTATGGAAGGAGGAGGGGGAGGATGGAGGAAGTGGTACTGAAGGTAAGGTATGGAAGGAGGAGAGGGAGGATGGAGGAAGTGGTACTGAAGGTAAAGTATGGAAGGAGGAGGGGGGGATGGAGGAAGTGGTACTGAAGGTAAGGTATGGAAGGAGGAGAGGGGAGGGGAGGATGGAGGAAGTGGTACTGAAGGTAAGGTATGGAAGGAGGAGGGGAGGATGGAGGAAGTGGTACTGAAGGTAAGGTATGGAAGGAGGAGGGGAGTATGGAGGAAGTGGTACTGAAGGTAAGGTATGGAAGGAGGAGGAGGGGGGGAAGTGGTACTGAAGGTAAGGTATGGAAGGAGGAGGGGGGGATGGAGGAAGTGGTACTGAAGGTAAGGTATGGAAGGAGGAGAGGGGAGGATGGGGGAAGTGGTACTGAAGGTAAGGTATGGAAGGAGGAGAGGGAGGATGGAGGAAGTGGTACTGAAGGTAAGGTATGGAAGGAGGAGGGGGGAGGATGGAGAAAGTGGTACTGAAGGTAAGGTATGGAAGGAGGAGGGGGGAGGATGGAGGAAGTGGTACTGAAGGTAAGGTATGGAAGGAGGAGGGGAGGAAGGAGGAAGTGGTACTGAAGGTAAGGTATGGAAGGAGGAGGGGAGGAAGGAGGAAGTGGTACTGAAGGTAAGGTATGGAAGGAGGAGAGGGGAGGATGGGGGAAGTGGTACTGAAGGTAAGGTATGGAAGGAGGAGAGGGAGGATGGAGGAAGTGGTACTGAAGGTAAGGTATGGAAGGAGGAGGGGGGAGGATGGAGGAAGTGGTACTGAAGGTAAGGTATGGAAGGAGGAGGGGGGGATGGAGGAAGTGGTACTGAAGGTAAGGTATGGAAGGAGGAGGGAGGAGGATGGAGGAAGTGGTACTGAAGGTAATGTATGGAAGGAGGAGGAGGGGGGGTGGAGGAAGTGGTACTGAAGGTAAGGTATGGAGGGAGGAGAGGGAGGATGGAGGAAGTGGTACTGAAGGTAAGGTATGGAAGGAGGAGGGGGGAGGATGGAGGAAGTGGTACTGAAGGTAAGGTATGGAAGGAGGAGGAGGGGGATGGAGGAAGTGGTACTGAAGGTAAGGTATGGAAGGAGGAGGGGGGGAGGAGGAAGTGGTACTGAAGGTAAGATATGGAAGGAGGAGGGGGGAGGATGGAGGAAGTGGTACTGAAGGTAAGGTATGGAAGGAGGAGGGGGGAGGATGGAGGAAGTGGTACTGAAGGTAAGGTATGGAAGGAGGAGGGGGGGTGGAGGAAGTGGTACTGAAGGTAAGGTATGGAAGGAGGAGAGGGAGGATGGAGGAAGTGGTACTGAAGGTAAGGTATGGAAGGAGGAGAGGGGAGGGGAGGATGGAGGAAGTGGTACTGAAGGTAAGGTATGGAAGGAGGAGAGGGAGGATGGAGGAAGTGGTACTGAAGGTAAGGTATGGAAGGAGGAGGGGGGAGGATGGAGGAAGTGGTACTGAAGGTAAGGTATGGAAGGAGGAGGGGGGGATGGAGGAAGTGGTACTGAAGGTAAGGTATGGAAGGAGGAGGGAGGAGGATGGAGGAAGTGGTACTGAAGGTAAGGTATGGAAGGAGGAGGAGGGGGGGTGGAGGAAGTGGTACTGAAGGTAAGGTATGGAAGGAGGAGAGGGAGGATGGAGGAAGTGGTACTGAAGGTAAGGTATGGAAGGAGGAGGGGGGAGGATGGAGGAAGTGGTACTGAAGGTAAGGTATGGAAGGAGGAGGAGGGGGATGGAGGAAGTGGTACTGAAGGTAAGGTATGGAAGGAGGAGGAGGGGAGGAGGAAGTGGTACTGAAGGTAAGATATGGAAGGAGGAGGGGGGAGGATGGAGGAAGAGGTACTGAAGGTAAGGTATGGAAGGAGGAGGGGGGGAGGATGGAGGAAGTGGTACTGAAGGTAAGGTATGGAAGGAGGAGGGGGGGTGGAGGAAGTGGTACTGAAGGTAAGGTATGGAAGGAGGAGAGGGAGGATGGAGGAAGTGGTACTGAAGGTAAGGTATGGAAGGAGGAGAGGGGAGGGGAGGATGGAGGAAGTGGTACTGAAGGTAAGGTATGGAAGGAGGAGAGGGAGGATGGAGGAAGTGGTACTGAAGGTAAGGTATGGAAGGAGGAGGGGGGGTGGATGAAGTGGTACTGAAGGTAAGGTATGGAAGGAGGAGAGGGAGGATGGAGGAAGTGGTACTGAAGGTAAGGTATGGAAGGAGGAGAGGGGAGGGGGGATGGAGGAAGTGGTACTGAAGGTAAGGTATGGAAGGAGGAGGGGGGGGGGTGGAGGAAGTGGTACTGAAGGTAAGGTATGGAAGGAGGAGAGGGAGGATGGAGGAAGTGGTACTGAAGGTAAGGTATGGAAGGAGGAGGGGGAGGATGAAGGAAGTGGTACTGAAGGTAAGGTATGGAAGGAGGAGGAGGGGGGGTGGAGGAAGTGGTACTGAAGGTAAGGTATGGAAGGAGGAGAGGGAGGATGGAGGAAGTGGTACTGAAGGTAAGGTATGGAAGGAGGAGGGGGGAGGAAGTGGTACTGAAGGTAAGGTATGGAAGGAGGAGGGGGGAGGATGGAGGAAGTGGTACTTAAGGTAAGGTATGGACAGAGGAGGGGGGGTGGAGGAAGTGGTACTGAAGGTAAAGTGTGGAAGGAGGAGGGGGGAGGATGGGGGAAGTGGTACTGAAGGTAAGGTGTGGAAGGAGGAAGTGGTACTGAAGGTAAGGTATGGAAGGAGGAGGGGGGAGGATGGAGGAAGTGGTACTGAAGGTAAGGTATGGAAGGAGGAAGTGGTACTGAAGGTAAGGTATGGAAGGAGGAGGGGGAGGATGGAGGAAGTGGTACTGAAGGTAAGGTATGGAAGGAGGAGGAGGGGGGGTGGAGGAAGTGGTACTGAAGGTAAGGTATGGAAGGAGGAAGTGGTACTGAAGGTAAGGTATGGAAGGAGGAGGGGGGAGGAAGTGGTACTGAAGGTAAGGTATGGAAGGAGGAGGGGGGGAGGATGGAAGAAGTGGTACTGAAGGTAAGGTATGGAAGGAGGAGGGAGGAGGATGGAGGAAGTGGTACTGAAGGTAAGGTATGGAAGAAGGAGGAGGGAGGATGGAGGAAGTGGTACTGAAGGTAAGGTATGGAAGGAGGAGGGGGGAGGAAGTGGTACTGGAGGTAAGGTATGGAAGGAGGAGGGGGGGAGGATGGAGGAAGTGGTACTGAAGGTAAGGTATGGAAGGAGGAGGGAGGAGGATGGAGGAAGTGGTACTGAAGGTAAGGTATGGAAGAAGGAGGAGGGAGGATGGAGGAAGTGGTACTGAAGTTAAGGTATGGAAGGAGGAGGAGGGAGGATGGAGGAAGTGGTACTGAAGGTAAGGTATGGAAGGAGGAGGGAGGAGGATGGAGGAAGTGGTACTGAAGGTAAGGTATGGAAGGAGGAGGAGGGAGGATGGAGGAAGTGGTACTGAAGATAAGGTATGGAAGGAGGAGGGGGGGTGGAGGAAGTGGTACTGAAGGTAAGGTATGGAAAGAGGAGGGGAGGATGGAGGAAGTGGTACTGAAGGTAAGGTATGGAAGGAGGAGGGAGGAGGAGGGAGGAAGTGGTACTGAAGGTAAGGTATGGAAGGAGGAGGGAGGAGGATGGAGGAAGTGGTACTGAAGGTAAGGTATGGAAGGAGGAGGGGAGGATGGAGGAAGTGGTACTGAAGGTAAGGTATGGAAGGAGGAGGAGGGAGGATGGAGGAAGTGGTACTGAAGGTAAGGTACGGAAGGAGGAGGGGGGGTGGAGGAAGTGGTACTGAAGGTAAGGTATGGAAGGAGGAGGGGGGGGGAAGTGGTACTGAAGGTAAGGTATGGAAGGAGGAGGGGGGGGGGGGGGGTGGAGGAAGTGGTACTGAAGGTAAGGTATGGAAGGAGGAGAGGGGAGGATGGGGGAAGTGGTACTGAAGGTAAGGTATGGAAGGAGGAGAGGGGAGGATGGGGGAAGTGGTACTGAAGGTAAGGTGTGGAAGGAGGAGGGGAGGATGGGAGTGAGCGAGTTGTTATGGTATACAGGGGATGTTTAAATCAAAGGTTTACACGACAGCGTCGTTCCAACATCAAAGCTTGTCCTCTCTTCTCTCGTTACTCCGGGAAGTTTCCCCCCCTCTTTTTCCCTCCCTCTCCCTGCCAAACGGTTCCTCCTTTTCTTCAGTTAGAGCACAGTTGCATCAAAGCGTCATCTTCGAGAAACTTCATTAGGTACTTTTATTTCAGTATTTCAGTGACCCTGGCATTGTGGCAGTCAGTGAGGCGTGTACACACTGCTGCTCTTCCCACAGAAAGACTGGTCTACTGAGGGCTCAGTCCCCAGGGCCTCTGGTTTAGAAAGACTGTCCTACTGGAGGCTCAGTCCCCAGGGCCTCTGGTTTAGAAAGACTGTCCTACTGAGGGCTCAGTCCCCAGGGCCTCTGGTTTAGAAAGACTGTCCTACTGAGGGCTCAGTCCCCAGGGCCTCTGGTTTAGAAAGACTGTCCTACTGAGGGCTCAGTCCCCAGGGCCTCTGGTTTAGAAAGACTGTCCTACTGGAGGCTCAGTCCCCAGGGCCTCTGGTTTAGAAAGACTGTCCTACTGGAGGCTCAGTCCCCAGGGCCTCTGGTTTAGAAAGACTGTCCTACTGGAGGCTCAGTCCCCAGGGCCTCTGGTTTAGAAAGACTGTCCTACTGGAGGCTCAGTCCCCAGGGCCTCTGGTTTAGAAAGACTGTCCTACTGGAGGCTCAGTCCCCAGGGCCTCTGGTTTAGAAAGACTGTCCTACTGGAGGCTCAGTCCCCAGGGCCTCTGGTTTAGAAAGACTGTCCTACTGGAGGCTCAGTCCCCAGGGCCTCTGGTTTAGAAAGACTGTCCTACTGGAGGCTCAGTCCCCAGGGCCTCTGGTTTAGAAAGACTGTCCTACTGGAGGCTCAGTCCCCAGGGCCTCTGGTTTAGAAAGACTGTCCTACTGGAGGCTCAGTCCCCAGGGCCTCTGGTTTAGAAAGACTGTCCTACTGGAGGCTCAGTCCCCAGGGCCTCTGGTTTAGAAAGACTGGTCTACTGGAGGCTCAGTCCCCAGGGCCTCTGGTTTAGAAAGACTGTCCTACTGGAGGCTCAGTCCCCAGGGCCTCTGGTTTAGAAAGACTGTCCTACTGGAGGCTCAGTCCCCAGGACCTCTGGTTTAGAAAGACTGTCCTACTGGAGGCTCAGTCCCCAGGGCCTCTGGTTTAGAAAGACTGTCCTACTGGAGGCTCAGTCCCCAGGGCCTCTGGTTTAGAAAGACTGTCCTACTGGAGGCTCAGTCCCCAGGGCCTCTGGTTTAGAAAGACTGTCCTACTGGAGGCTCAGTCCCCAGGGCCTCTGGTTTAGAAAGACTGGTCTACTGAGGGCTCAGTCCCCAGGGCCTCTGGTTTAGAAAGACTGGTCTACTGAGGGCTCAGTCCCCAGGGCCTCTGGTTTAGAAAGACTGTACTACTACTGGGGGGGGCGTCCGTGCGTGTGTATGTGTGAAAGAGACAGATAGCGAGGGAGAGAGAGAGAGAGCTGCATCTTACACAGTATGCTCCATGGGAAGGGACTGCTAGGACCTTTTCAGAGAGTTCCGAAACGGGAAATAACAAGTTGTATGTAAAATGTCAACCATAAGGTTGCTGCTTTCTGAGGTACCGTCTCCTGCCGCTGTATCCTAGAGCTTTCTGAGGTACCGTCTCCTGCCGCTGTGTCCTGGGGCTTTCTGAGGTACCGTCTCCTGCCGCTGTGTCCTGGAGCTTTCTGAGGTACCGTCTCCTGCCGCTGTGTCCTGGAGCTTTCTGAGGTACCGTCTCCTGCCGCTGTGTCCTGGAGCTTTCTGAGGTACCGTCTCCTGCCGCTGTGTCTTAGAGCTTTCTGAGGTACCGTCTCCTGCCGCTGTGTCCTGGAGCTTTCTGAGGTACCGTCTCCTGCCGCTGTGTCCTAGAGCTTTCTGAGGTACCGTCTCCTGCCGCTGTGTCCTGGAGCTTTCTGAGGTACCGTCTCCTGCAGCTGTGTCCTAGAGCTTTCTGAGGTACCGTCTCCTGCCGCTGTGCTCTAGAGCTTTCTGAGGTACCGTCTCCTGCCGCTGTGCTCTAGAGCTTTCTGAGGTACCGTCTCCTGCCGCTGTGTCCTGGAGCTTTCTGAGGTACCGTCTCCTGCCGCTGTGTCCTAGAGCTTTCTGAGGTACCGTCTCCTGCCACTGTGTCCTAGAGCTTTCTGAGGTACCGTCTCCTGCCGCTGTGTCTTAGAGCTTTCTGAGGTACCGTCTCCTGCCGCTGTGTCCTGGAGCTTTCTGAGGTACCGTCTCCTGCCGCTGTGTCCTGGGGCTTTCTGAGGTACCGTCTCCTGCCGCTGTGTCCTAGAGCTTTCTGAGGTACCGTCTCCTGCCGCTGTGTCCTAGAGCTTTCTGAGGTACCGTCTCCTACCGCTGTGTCCTGGGGCTTTCTGAGGTACCGTCTCCTGCCGCTGTGTCCTGGGGCTTTCTGAGGTACCGTCTCCTGCCGCTGTGTCTTAGAGCTTTCTGAGGTACCGTCTCCTGCCGCTGTGTCCTAGAGCTTTCTGAGGTACCGTCTCCTGCCGCTGTGTCCTGGAGCTTTCTGAGGTACCGTCTCCTGCCTCTGTGTCCTAGAGCTTTCTGAGGTACCGTCTCCTGCCGCTGTGTCCTGGAGCTTTCTGAGGTACCGTCTCCTGCCGCTGTGTCCTAGAGCTTTCTGAGGTACCGTCTCCTGCAGCTGTGTCCTGGAGCTTTCTGAGGTACCGTCTCCTGCCGCTGTGTCCTGGAGCTTTCTGAGGTACCGTCTCCTGCCGCTGTGTCCTGGAGCTTTCTGAGGTACCGTCTCCTGCCACTGTGTCTTAGAGCTTTCTGAGGTACCGTCTCCTGCCGCTGTGTCCTGGAGCTTTCTGAGGTACCGTCTCCTGCCGCTGTGTCCTAGAGCTTTCTGAGGTACCGTCTCCTGCCGCTGTGTCCTGGAGCTTTCTGAGGTACCGTCTCCTGCAGCTGTGTCCTAGAGCTTTCTGAGGTACCGTCTCCTGCCGCTGTGCTCTAGAGCTTTCTGAGGTACCGTCTCCTGCCGCTGTGCTCTAGAGCTTTCTGAGGTACCGTCTCCTGCCGCTGTGTCCTGGAGCTTTCTGAGGTACCGTCTCCTGCCGCTGTGTCCTAGAGCTTTCTGAGGTACCGTCTCCTGCCTCTGTGTCCTAGAGCTTTCTGAGGTACCGTCTCCTGCCGCTGTGTCTTAGAGCTTTCTGAGGTACCGTCTCCTGCCGCTGTGTCCTGGAGCTTTCTGAGGTACCGTCTCCTGCCGCTGTGTCCTGGGGCTTTCTGAGGTACCGTCTCCTGCCGCTGTGTCCTAGAGCTTTCTGAGGTACCGTCTCCTGCCGCTGTGTCCTAGAGCTTTCTGAGGTACCGTCTCCTGCCGCTGTGTCCTGGGGCTTTCTGAGGTACCGTCTCCTGCCGCTGTGTCCTGGGGCTTTCTGAGGTACCGTCTCCTGCCGCTGTGTCTTAGAGCTTTCTGAGGTACCGTCTCCTGCCGCTGTGTCCTAGAGCTTTCTGAGGTACCGTCTCCTGCCGCTGTGTCCTGGAGCTTTCTGAGGTACCGTCTCCTGCCTCTGTGTCCTAGAGCTTTCTGAGGTACCGTCTCCTGCCGCTGTGTCCTGGAGCTTTCTGAGGTACCGTCTCCTGCCGCTGTGTCCTGGAGCTTTCTGAGGTACCGTCTCCTGCCGCTGTGTCCTGGGGCTTTCTGAGGTACCGTCTCCTGCCGCTGTGTCCTGGGGCTTTCTGAGGTACCGTCTCCTGCCGCTGTGTCTTAGAGCTTTCTGAGGTACCGTCTCCTGCCGCTGTGTCCTAGAGCTTTCTGAGGTACCGTCTCCTGCAGCTGTGTCCTGGAGCTTTCTGAGGTACCGTCTCCTGCCGCTGTGTCCTAGAGCTTTCTGAGGTACCGTCTCCTGCAGCTGTGTCCTGGAGCTTTCCGAGGTACCGTCTCCTGCAGCTGTGTCCTGGAGCTTTCTGAGGTACCGTCTCCTGCCGCTGTGTCCTGGAGCTTTCTGAGGTACCGTCTCCTGCCGCTGTGTCCTAGAGCTTTCTGAGGTACCGTCTCCTGCAGCTGTGTCCTGGAGACAAGAAGTAGAAGACTAATAAAGTCCTATTCTATTGTATTCTATCAGCTGATGTCCAGGATGTGGATTTGTTCAATGAGTAATAGCATACAGTACTTGCGTCAGACACACCCTCGAGACATAAATAAATAGTCCACTAATCACACCAACGCTGGCATTGGCTGCAGAGTAGACTTGCCTGCATCCCAAATAGCACCCTACACAGTGAACTACTTTTGACCAGAGCCCTATGGGGCCCTATGGGGCCCTGGTCAAAACTAGTGCACTATATAGGGAAACATTTGGGTCACCACCATGGGCAGAGGGTACTGTACAGTACCCATAAATCAGTCAGAATGGCATGAGGGCATTGTTGCTCGCTTGTTAGATCTCAAGTTCCACCTTTGAACCTCTTTGCTAAATGATATCACCATGTTCCAAGCAGACTTGAATACAATGGATGGCTGTGTGTGAATGTTTCAACTGAATCCATACTCATGTTTACTGTAGTTCCGTTCCCTGTGAACACTGAGACTGTCCATCAATCATCTAGAGCTGTCACGTCATGATGTCAGACAGCGACCACACTTTGATCATACAGGCCTACCTTACTGCAGGTTGAGATAAATACTGGTTTTACTACTGCTCACAGCACTCAGTCTTCACTGTGGCCTGTTGTGGGATTTCACCTCACTGAACAGTACATAGATTTTTCAACTATGAAAATGTTTGTGTGTGCGTGCGCGTGCGTGTGCATACTGTCCTGTATGATATGGGTGTGCTCTGAGTTTCCCCTCAGTGAACAGTACATTGGCCTTTTTCAGTTTTACACAATGCCTCTGTGTGTGTGTGTTTTGCATGTGTGTATATGTTTTGACTCTATGTGTGTGTGTGTGTGTTTGTGTTTTACCTGTGTGTGTGTGTGTTTTGCCTGTTTGTGTGTTTTGCCTGTGTGTGTGTTTTGTGTGTGTGTGTGTTTTGCCTCTCTGTGTGTGTGTGTGTTTTGTGTCTGCTTGTGTGTATACTGTACTGCATGTACTGAACTGTCTGACTCAGCCCATTTTCCCTCCTTCCTCTGCTGAGAAAACGGACCTTGTATTCCAACATGCTTAATTGTCAATGCCAATTAGTCCAGGGGCCGTGTCCACAATGGCTCAACTGTAGCGAGCTGCAAAGCCCTCTTTGTGATTATCCAGTGGCCCGCAGAGCAATCAGGCGCTCATCTAGTCTCCTAACGACAAGAGGCCTGAGAGATGCCATCAGAAACAGAAAACAAAAGAGCCTTGGACAATGAGGGCAGCAGGAGACACAGAGAGACAGCGACGAACCAGCGCGGCCCATAGGGTCATCCTTTCACAGATAGACACACATGCGTGTATACCAGAGGAGGCTGGTGGGAGGAGCTATAGGAGGACGGGCTCATTGTAACGGCTGGATTGGAATTGAAGGAACGGAGTCAAACGTGGGGTTTCCAGATGTTTAATGTGTTTAACTCAGTTCCATTCACTCCTTTCCAGCCATTACAATTAGCTCGTCCTCCTTTAGTTCCTCCCACCAGCCTCCTCTGGTGCATACAAACGCACGTACAAGCAAGCATGTACACACAGCTACATTCACATGCACGTAACAGAGTAGATGCTATCCATCTCTCACTGGGCTCCAGACAGCAGTCTTCTGCTCCCAACAATAGCTGTCAACTCAACACAGTGTGACTCAACCTGAGATAGGACATGTAACCAACAGTTTTTCATTTGGAATTGATTTGTCATTTTATTTGTATAGGACTTTATCTTCAGTTCTGATCAGAATAACCTCAGAACACCAGTATATTTAGTTTGGCAATCTAGGTAACTATGCAATGAGGGCAAATCTATGAAAGGGAGAACCATGCCAGGACAGGTCCAAGCATCTATAGTGGCACCAACCATTCCTCCCACAAACACACAGGTTCATTATAGGAGTATATCTCACACAGGACAAACACACAGGTTCATTATAGGAGTATATCCCACACAGGACAAACACACAGATGAATTATAGGAGTATATCCCACACAGGACAAACACACAGGTTAATTATAGGAGTATATCCCACACAGGACAAACACACAGGTTAATTATAGGAGTATATCCCACACAGGACAAACACACAGGTTAATTATAGGAGTATATCCCACACAGGACAAACACACAGGTTAATTATAGGAGTATATCCCACACAGGACAAACACACAGGTTAATTATAGGAGTATATCCCACACAGGACAAACACACAGGTTCATTATAGGAGTATATCCCACACAGGACAAACACACAGATTCATTATAGAATTATAGGAGTTTATCCCACACAGGACAAACACACATATTAATTATAGGAGTATATCCCACACAGGACAAACACACAGGCTAATTGTAGAATTATAGGAGTATATCCCACACAAGATAAACACATAGATTAATTATAGAATTATAGGAGTTTATCCCACACAGGACAAACACACATATTAATTATAGGAGTATATCCCACACAGGACAAACACACAGGCTAATTATAGAATTATAGCAGTTTATCCCACACAGGACAAACACACATATTAATTATAGGAGTATATCCCACACAGGACAAGCATACAGATTAATTATAGGAGTATATCCCACACAGGACAAACACACAGATTAATTATAGGAGTATATCCCACACAGGACAAACACACAGGTTAATTATAGGAGTATATCCCACACAGGACAAACACACAGATGAATTATAGGAGTATATCCCACACAGGACAAACACACAGGTTAATTATAGGAGTATATCCCACACAGGACAAACACACAGGTTAATTATAGGAGTATATCCCACACAGGACAAACACACAGGTTAATTATAGGAGTATATCCCACACAGGACAAACACACAGATTAATTATAGGAGTATATCCCACACAGGACAAACACACAGATTAATTATAGAATTATAGGAGTTTATCCCACACAGGACAAACACACAGATTAATTATAGGAGTATATCCCACACAGGACAAACACACAAGTTAATTATAGGAGTATATCCCACACAGGACAAACACACAGGTTAATTATAGGAGTATATCCCACACAGGACAAACACACAGATTAATTATAGGAGTATAGCCCACACAGGACAAG
This sequence comes from Salvelinus alpinus, assembly GCF_045679555.1. Lineage (NCBI taxonomy): Eukaryota > Metazoa > Chordata > Actinopteri > Salmoniformes > Salmonidae > Salvelinus > Salvelinus alpinus. The sequence continues at coordinate 66,394,161 of NC_092095.1, read as the reverse complement.
TGTTCGAGTAGACCTACCTGTTTGATATTCTGTCTGTAGTTTAGGACAAAGATATATGTCTGATTAGGTGCCGAGTTGAACTGGCACACTGCAGTCCACATACACTGAGTATACAAAACATTTAAGTTCCTTTGAACAGGGTATGGTAGTAGGTGCCAGGCTTGTGTCAAGAACTGCAACGCTGCTGGATTTTTCACGCTCAACAATTTCCTATGTGTGCCAAAGAACTTCCAGCCCACTGTGAGAAGCATTGGAGTCAGCATGGGCCAGCATCCATGTGGAACTCTTTCGACACCTTGTAGAGTCCATTCCCTGAATAGTTGAGGCTGTTCTGAGGGCAAAAGGGGGGGTTTGCAACTCAATACTAGGAAGATGTTTATCTAAATTAAAATTCACATTAACTAGTAATCAAACATTATTTTTGATAAAACATTGTAGGTGTGAGGTCATATAGAATGTATTCAGTTGTCTGATAAGGTTATGGTAAAAGGAATTAATGGATTGAGTTGGTCACAACACTACTTTAAACATTGTCTAACTTTACTGGTGATGTTACATAGATTGTAGGCCTATAAAAATACGGAATGATATTACTTTATGTGATAAGTAGGTTATGGTTAGAGAATGTACTGATTGAGTCGTTCAGGGTGTAAGCAGATTCCTATTGGAGAGGACGCAGCCCTGTGGGCGTAGCTGTCCGGAGTAAGCGGCCAAGGTGTTGTTAGTCAGTATGGTTAGGAGCCGGAGCAAGAAGACGCACGAGGGAAGACAGTCGTGGAGTACAGATTTTTTTTCAGAAAATAGAGGCTGTGTCACTAAATATTGTTGAAAGAAAGAGTTTGGCGCAAGGATTAGGCGTTGCTGCCTGAAAATTCCGTCTATATTATCGAGTCGAAATGGACTTTATTTGATTGCACCGGAGGCGCGTTTCCTAAAGGTACACTGGGAGTGAATTTCAGTGGTGGCAAGATTATCAGATGGCGCTTCTATCATTGATTGGCATTGGATATTGATGAGGTAGCTTACATTTTCCCGTGTGATCGACTTGGTGAGTTATCAACTTGTTTCATCACTGTATTTCTTAGCCTTTACGTGTGAGTGAATAAGGCGCACACTCAAAGTGCATTGGATGTTGATAGAACATAGAAACTGTAATACAATGTTTCAAACGTTCAGAGCGCATTTCCTATCCAATAACCTCCATTTTCTTTTTGTGGAAATCCACAGCGTTGGAGGAGCTTCCATAGCGACCATGACGCACAACTGTCCTCTTTACATCAGCGTTCTGTGTCTGCTCCTGCTGATGCGCGCACAACCGGTGCGCGCTGCCTCCAAGGCCATCGTGTGTGAACCCATCACGGTCCCCATGTGCAAGGGCATCGGCTACAACCTCACCTACACTCCCAACCAGTTTAACCACGACACTCAGGACGAGGTGGGGCTGGAGGTGCACCAGTTCTGGCCGCTGGTGCGCATCCACTGTTCCCCGGACTTGCTCTTCTTCCTCTGCAGCATGTACACCCCTATCTGCATCCCGGACTATCGCAAGCCTCTGCCCCCATGCCGCTCTGTGTGCGACCGGGCCAAGCGTGGCTGCTCCCCACTGATGAGCCAGTATGGTTTTGAATGGCCCGAGAGGATGAGCTGCGAGGGGCTGCCAGAGCTGGGTGATGCTGACCGCCTCTGTATGGACCGGAACAGCAGTGATGTCACAACTCTGTCCCCAGGCCCGGCCTTCCCCCCGAAGCCTACCCCCAAGGCCCCCCACCGCAACCCAGCCCGCCGCAGGCCGCCTCTCCTGCCCAAACCCCACCACAGTCACCACCACCAGGACTGTGAACAACGCGGCTGCCGCTGTCGCCACCCCCTGGTGTCCGTCAAGACTGAGGCCCGCTCACTGTACGGCCGCGGCGTCCACACAGGCCCCGTGGAGAACTGCGCCCAGCCCTGCCGTCAGCCCTACTTCACCCCGGATGAACACGCCTTCACCTCCCTCTGGATCGGCCTGTGGTCGGTCCTCTGCTTCGTCTCGACCTTAACTACTGTGGTCACGTTCCTGATTGACCGCGACCGCTTCTCCTACCCCGAGCTGCCTATCGTCTACCTGGCTGCCTGCTACCTCTTCATCTCCCTGGGATACATGGTGCGGCTGGCGGCAGGCCACGAGCGTGTGGCGTGCTCCGAGGACGGCGGGCACGTGCTGTATGATGCTTCGGGCCCTGCCGGCCTGTGCACCTTGGTGTTCCTGCTGGTCTACTTCTTTGGCATGGCCGGCGCAATCTGGTGGGTGGTACTCTCGCTCACCTGGTTCCTGGCGGCGGGCATGAAGTGGGGCAACGAGGCCATCGCCGGGTACTCGCAGTACTTCCACCTGGCCGCCTGGCTGGTGCCCAGCGTCAAGACCATCGCCGTGCTGGCCCTGAGCGCTGCAGACGGAGACCCTGTGGCAGGGATATGCTACGTGGGCAACCAGAGTGTGGAGAGCCTGCGGGGCTTTGTGCTTGCGCCCCTAGTGGTCTACCTCTTCACAGGCTCCCTCTTCCTCCTAGCGGGATTTGTATCGTTGTTCCGCATCCGCAGCGTCATCAAGCAGGGGGGGACCAAGACGGACAAGCTGGAGAAGCTGATGTTAAGGCTGGGCCTCTTTACCGTCCTCTACACGGTCCCTGCCGCGGTGGTGGTGGCCTGTCTGGTGTACGAACAGCACCTCAGGCCCCAGTGGGACAGGGGCCTTTCCTGCTCCTGCCAGGCTGAGAGAGAGAGGCTCGGCCTAGGGCCGGACCACGCCATCTTCATGCTGAAGTACTTTATGAGCCTGGTGGTGGGGATCACCTCAGGGGTGTGGGTGTGGTCTGGGAAGACTCTGGAGTCGTGGAGGAGGTTCCTGGGGAGGTGCTGCTGTTCATGTCCCTGCTGGGGCCACAAAGCGTCCAGCGCGTCAGTGTACAGCGAGGCCAGCACATCCCTCACGACACGCACCGGGCTGCTCCCCTCGCAGTCTGACCACAAGTCCCTGTCGCACCCATCTGTGTGACCAGACTGGCTGGATGGCCGCTGTCAGACTCACGGGGCTCCACATAGTGGCTGTCGGAAGAAACTAGATGGATGTTCATTTAACTTATTGAACGGATTGTAAATGATGTAAACTATTGTCTTCACATAAGGACGTTTAAACAAACTGTGGAAGTATAGAAAAGAGTATTTTGTATTATATTTCCTTGTTCTCATTTTAGACTCATTGCAGGAGATTTCCCCTGAAGTTAAATTATCTGGAAGGGGGCGAAAGTACACTTCAATGTATCTAGGATTTTTAAATGACATGTTTTGCTAATCCAATCAGCAGTTATGTCATTAACCTGGAGATAACTAAGTGGCATGGTATTTTTCTATACGTAATGAAGTTGGAGAATTGTTATTTGTCATTTTATTTAGAAGTGGCCATCCTAAAAGGACATATCACTCTTGAAATGTTTATGGACACAGTAACGCCTTGTTAGGATGAAGACATTTCACTACCCATTTATGCTTATGTGCAGATTTTAATATGAAGTCCATTTAAAAAAACATTGTCTTAATCTGTATCGGATGAATTGAGAGAAGTGTCACCACTCAATGTCTTTTGTTTTACTCTTCCTGTGAAAATGAAGTGTTTTAACTTTAAGGCATTCAAGGAGTTGGTCTGATTGGAATCCATAATGTCATCGTTCTCACCCTTGCTTGAGGAGCAATACAGATCCCCCCCACTTGTGCCATATTACTTACCTGGACCACCTATTGAGACATGCCTTTAAATCAGCTGAAAAGGAGACGAGTGCCTTTTAAAAAGGTGCAACTTCCCACTTCAGAAACCACTGTTGTAGCCTCTTCTGCCTCCATGTGGTGGGTTCTAGTAATTACAGCAGCACAATCTTGTTTCTCTGCAAATGTGTGAACCATAATCTACCTCTTAGTAAAACTACACTGGGATTTCATTTTCTCCACTACTTCAAGGGTTGTATTATCACCCCATTTATCGAATGGCCTTTAAAAAGTCTTAAATACCTAATAAATCAACTGAATGATCAGTGTACATGCGGTTCTCCTTCAAAAAAGTTGCCGTGTCTAATTCTGGCATGTTAAACTACGTAGCCTGTAACCCAGGTAGAGAATAAAAGCTTGTGTGAATGTTGGAACTTGGTCTTATTCTAAAAACCATCAGACCGCTTATGGAGCATACACTTCTCCAGTCTAGTCCTGTCAGATCTATGAAAACCAGCCAATTTATTTGAAATAATTTCAAATACAGGGCTTGATTAAGCTTAACCTGGCACATGAAACCAATAGAATAGCTGCAGAACTGCCAACCCCGCCCATCTGGCACTCCTGGCAGGCTCAAGTAAACCCAGGCCTTACATCATGCAGCTTATCTAGAAATGGGACACCATACACAGATTTTAGAGTTTATTACGGTTTATTTGAAATAAACAGCAACTGAAAATATTAAAAACCGATACATTTCACAGCTAAAGGGCCTACACAGTAAGCAAAGAAAACCGTCCTTCTACGTCACCACCTGTCCGTCCGTGTGCCAAACTACACCACAGGGTAGTTAGAGGCTTCGTCACCATGGTCAGTGTGGTGTCAGTCTAACCCGTTGATTTGTGCAGATCTGGAGTGTATGAGTAGGTATCAGTGATGGAGCTGCCACCTTACAGATCTGGGGGTGATTTGGGACCAGCTGTGTGTGTCAATGGTGCCAGTGAGTGTCTAGTTTAGGAAGGCCTTCGGTGCATCCTCATCCTCCGCCTGTGTGTGTAGCAGGTCCAGCTTTACGACAGCACAGCGTGGGTGGTTCGGACCCCCACCAGATTGTCTGCGCTGAGGGACCTCCTTATGGTCACCTTGCCCAGATCCTTGTATCTGTCCTCACACAGTCTGGAGATAGCCTGGGAACACAACACTTATTACAACCCAGAGATAGTCTGGGAACGCAACAACACTTATTACAGCCCAGAGATAGCCTGGGAACACCAACCCAGAGATAGTCTGGGAACGCGACAACACTTATTACAACCCAGAGATAGCCTGGGAACACCAACACTTATTACAACCCAGAGATAGTCTGGGAACACCAACACTTATTACAACCCAGAGATAGTCTGGGAACACCAACACTTATTACAACCCAGAGATAGTCTGGGAACGCAACACTTATTACAACCCAGAGATAGCCTGGGAACACCAACACTTATTACAACCCAGAGATAGTCTGGGAACGCAACAACACTTATTACAACCCAGAGATAGCCTGGGAACACCAACACTTATTACAACCCAGAGATAGCCTGGGAACACCAACACTTATTACAACCCAGAGATAGTCTGGGAACGCAACAACACTTATTACAACCCAGAGATAGTCTGGGAACGCAACACTTATGTCAATCAACAGTTAAATCATAACATAAAGACAAGACATTGGCCCCTCCCACCTAGGCACTTGTGTAGATAGGTGTACAGTCCCCCCCCTAGCCAATCAGAAGGCAAAGTGGATCTACTACCTAATTTATAACACCTATGCAATTGTTTAGTATCTACATGATAGTAGGGGGGCTGGGGTTGTTTCTGAACAGGACTACCATTAAACTCTTGCCAAGTAGCAGTGTTGTCATTCCTGCTGTACGAGAAGCTCTCCTCACCTCCAGTTTAGTGGCTCGCTGGTTGTCAAGTGGCTCCAGGGGGAAGTTGAGGTTGTTGTCGTCGGCCAGGGAGCGCAGGTCAAAGTAGTACTTGGCGTAGACGCTGGCCGGCACGTTGATGTTGAACTGAAGCAGCTCCAGGAAGTGCCTCTCCATCTCGTTCCTGTGAGACGTAGAGAGCAAGGTACAGGTAGAGAGAGGGGTAGAGCGTGAATCTCAGCAGTCTTATCCTCCATACTCTCCCAGCCTCCTTTTCAAAACGTCAGAGGGAAGTGAGTTCTCGGGGAGAGGCTTGAGGACGCAAGGAATCGAGGGAAGACTTTTAGATGTACCTGGCCAGCGAGGCAAAATCAAAAGCTAATTTTATTGATTATATAAGACGATGAGTTTTGTCCCACATGGCAACGTTCCAATTTAACGATGCGCCTCATAATATTGATGTATATGAGGATGTTCACAGTTCACTCTTGGGTGAGCCAAAACAAAAAAATCCTGCACACTTCTATGGAGACCTTTGTCAGCGGCATCAATCTATTAAATTGTATTAATATAGTCCTTTGAACAAGGATGTACCACAAAGAGCCCTGCAGCCTGTCCTACAGCCAGTAAGAAGCCCACCGTGGTAAGAAGCCCACCGTGGTAAGAAGGGGGGCCTTATGCCACTCCAGGGGCTGAGGAGACCCACAGCCTGAATCCTAAAACTACCCTGACACCCCTCAAATTCAGCTGGACCTCCAAGCCACTGCTGTTTTATATTCTTCTCTCTAAATCAGGGCCTGATTAAGACCTGGGACACCAGATGGGTGCAATTCATGATCAGATGGAACAGAATATCAGCAGGCTCCAGGACCTCATAAGGTCAGAGTTGAATACCCCTGCCCTAAGCACTTAGATATGAGAGGATTGGAGAGCTCTAAGGATGATGTAGTCGTCCCTCTTGCTTACACCTATCCAACCCTCAGATCTAATGCTTAAAGTTTGGGGTGACTTGTAAAGGTGAGCAGTCAGGGGGACAGGACAGAGGGACACTGACATGTCCTCCACGGTGATGTCCTTGAGGATCTGGCAGTAGTCTACGTTCCACACGGCCTGGTCGTCCCACACCTTGGACGCCAGCAGGATGGCCCCCAGTACGATACGCTTCCAGTTGCACGGACAGATGTCCATCTCTGCATAGGTCAGCAGACGCTCCAGGTACACCTTGGGAAAGGATGGACACAGTAAATGAGACACTCATCTGACACTGCTGGAGACACAGTAACACCGTTACCAGGGCCAGGTGTACAGCAGGAGACAATAGATTATTATGCAGAACAGGTGTCTCTTTTACTCACGTCAGCTCTCAACACGCCACAACATTTAACTACTAAACATGCCCAGAGTGAAACTCCCTGTCATAGGTCAACTGACTGGTGGCTTCCTGTCATAGGTCAACTGACTGGTGGCATCCTGTCATAGGTCAACTGACTGGTGGCATCCTGTCATAGGTCAACTGACTGGTGGCATCCTGTCATAGGTCAACTGACTGGTGGCATCCTGTCATAGGTCAACTGACTGGTGGCTTCCTGTCATAGGTCAACTGACTGGTGGCTTCCTGTCATAGGTCAACTGACTGGTGGCTTCCTGTCATAGGTCAACTGACTGGTGGCATCCTGTCATAGGTCAACTGACTGGTGGCATCCTGTCATAGGTCAACTGACTGGTGGCTTCCTGTCATAGGTCAACTGACTGGTGGCTTCCTGTCATAGGTCAACTGACTGGTGGCATCCTGTCATAGGTCAACTGACTGGTGGCATCCTGTCATAGGTCAACTGACTGGTGGCTTCCTGTCATAGGTCAACTGACTGGTGGCATCCTGTCATAGGTCAACTGACTGGTGGCTTCCTGTCATAGGTCAACTGACTGGTGGCTTCCTGTCATAGGTCAACTGACTGGTGGCTTCCTGTCATAGGTCAACTGACTGGTGGCTTCCTGTCATAGGTCAACTGACTGGTGGCTTCCTGTCATAGGTCAACTGACTGGTGGCTTCCTGTCATAGGTCAACTGACTGGTGGCTTCCTGTCATAGGTCAACTGACTGGTGGCATCCTGTCATAGGTCAACTGACTGGTGGCATCCTGTCATAGGTCAACTGACTGGTGGCATCCTGTCATAGGTCAACTGACTGGTGGCATCCTGTCATAGGTCAACTGACTGGTGGCTTTCTGTCATAGGTCAACTGACTGGTGGCTTCCTGTCATAGGTCAACTGACTGGTGGCTTCCTGTCATAGGTCAACTGACTGGTGGCATCCTGTCATAGGTCAACTGACTGGTGGCTTCCTGTCATAGGTCAACTGACTGGTGGCTTCCTGTCATAGGTCAACTGACTGGTGGCTTCCTGTCATAGGTCAACTGACTGGTGGCTTCCTGTCATAGGTCAACTGACTGGTGGCTTCCTGTCATAGGTCAACTGACTGGTGGCTTCCTGTCATAGGTCAACTGACTGGTGGCTTCCTGTCATAGGTCAACTGACTGGTGACATCCGTACCAGGGTGACGATGGCACATTCAGCAGTCAGCTGGGCCGAGCTGAAGAGCGTGCGGACGAAGCGGTAGATGAGCTTGTGTTCAGGGTCCACGCTGTAGTAGTCTTCTGGAACCTTCTCTCTCTGAGGAAGAGGAGGCCTGGCCAGTCAGTCTGACAGGAGGCTTGGTGTGCACACACACGGACATACAGTATCTACTTCCACCTACTCACCGTTAATGGGTGGATCTTCTCATCGAAAATGTCCAGAGAACGGTTTGAATCCCTGATGAGGGAAAAAAAAGACTGAAGACTACTGCTACAAGCCCACACAGAGAGAGAACACTCCCATATGTTACTATGTCACCACACCTTCATTACCATGTCGCACAAACCACCACACCGGCATTACCATGTCGCTATGTCACCACACCTTCATTGCCATGTCACCACACCTTCATTGCCATGTCGCTATGTCACCACACCTTCGCCATGTCACCACACCTTCATTGCTATGTCACCACACCTTCATTACCATGTCACTATGTCACCACACCTTCATTGCCATGTTACTATGTCACCACACCTTCATTGCCATGTTACTACGTCACCACACCTTCATTATCATGTTACTACGTCACCACACCTTCATTATCATGTTACTATGTCACCACACCTTCATTACCATGTTACTATGTCACCACACCTTCATTGCCATGTTACTATGTCACCACACCTTCATTACCATGTTACTATGTCACCACACCTTCATTACCATGTTACTATGTCACCACACCTTCATTGCCATGTTACTATGTCACCACACCTTCATTACCATGTTACTATGTCACCACACCTTCATTATCATGTTACTACGTCACCACACCTTCATTATCATGTTACTATGTCACCACACCTTCATTACCATGTTACTATGTCACCACACCTTCATTGCCATGTTACTATGTCACCACACCTTCATTACCATGTTACTATGTCACCACACCTTCATTACCATGTTACTATGTCACCACACCTTCATTACCATGTTACTATGTCACCACACCTTCATTACCATGTTACTATGTCACCACACCTTCATTGCCATGTTACTATGTCACCACACCTTCATTGCCATGTTACTATGTCACCACACCTTCATTACCATGTTACTACGTCACCACACCTTCATTACCATGTTACTATGTCACACAAATCAAAACACCTTCATTATCATGTTACCATGTCATTGAAAATCATCAACACAAAACTCCTCCATTTACCTCACGTCTCTATATAATTTTTCACTGTTTTTCTCATGAAATGAATGACAGATAGAACCTACCTGTTTTTTATGTGATAGTATATAGCCAACGTGACACTGGAACAGAGAGAGACAAGACGGTGAGTCCTTACAATGACCGCCTCTTTTCTGCTCTGTCGTGTGTGTGTGGAGGTAAGGAGGACTCACCATTTGACCGTACTCTTCAGGTTGGGCAGGCTGACCGTGCTATCGTCAAGGAATATTGTGGAGCAGGAGCTGTACTTTTTAGATAACCCAGGAGACGTCTAGGAAAAGGGAGTAGTTGTCAGTCAATGGAACAGGGAAAAACCTAGCATCACTTCCTGACATCTCTGCATTAGTATCAGTGGATGTCCATGGGTAGCCATAGTAACGCTCGACTGGAAAGATGGATTTACTCACGTGATGATTACTTAAGTAGTTACTTCTCCTTTTCTCCCGCACTGGAGGGAAAAGTCAGACAAATCTTAGGTCAGGTAGTTCCCTGAACGTGTTGAATAACTATCTGACTGTGACCATTACAGACTCTCCTGTTGTCCATACCAGACCTGGGACGTGATCTGCCTGGCACAACGTTGTGGGACGTTCAGATAAAGAAATATATTACTTAGAACTAGTGTGCCTCTCTGACATGTAGAATAAGAAATCACGTCAACTCTATTCATGACATTTCTATCTGCGCCGTTCCATGATAACCAGAGGACACAGCCATGAGAAGTAGAAGATCCCCATGCCCCTTGTGGCGACATGCTGCACGGAGCCTTCACCGTGCACTGCCACTTTAAGAGCGCATCAGCAGACAGGAAGGGGGAGATTAAGATAGCTCTTCCGGCGCTCTGTGGAGAGCTCTCGGTTGGCAGTTTGACAGTGTGTGCACCGCTGCAGAAGTCTTGTTTATTTTCAGCAGACTTAGTTTGTAAAGTGTTGAAGTGGAACGCCGGTGTTAGCGCTCTAGGTGGTGGGTGTATCTCCTGGGAGTTCTCCATCACATGGAGTGGTAGCAACATTGTTGCGAAGCTTTGACAAACAAACCAACCATCAGGTGTATCCGACGGACAATCAGTGCAACTGCAAGCCTGAAGTCAACAGCTAAGACCCCTTTCTCTCTGTGCTTTACACTGCAGCACTCTTCTTCCCCCCAACACACTCCCTTTGATGTTCAGTGTCGCTGGACTATTATTGTCCTGCCAGACGTGTTTGGGTTGACATTTTAGTTAAAGGGAGGTCGCGTGCGAGTTTATTGTTGTTTGAACTGTATTGATTTGGTGTGGTACTATTGACATTTGGCCGAGAAGAGTTGACATTTTAAGGCCTTTGTTTTGCCTATGAACACCCCCCCCCCTCACTGGGAGGTAATACTGAATATTGCAAATTCTCTAAGGGTTATGAGTGGGTTCTTTCTTGTCAATTGTTTCTATGAACTTGCCTTTTAAATTGCTCTCCACATTATTATTGTAGGAGGTATTATTGGTTGGGTTACTCCTGTGCTGTGACATGTGTTTCATATGGTGTGTCTTATCCTTTCTACTTGCCATCTGGCCAACAGACTACACTGATGTGTTTTTCTGGTAGCAGTACTCTATCCTACTCTTTGCCTTTCAGCAGGGTTAATACCTGCCTGCCTGGCGCCAGAACAAAAATTATTGTATTTACCCCTCTCTAACAATACCGCTACACACTTACCATCAGTCTGCGACTTGTTGAGGAAGATTGTGCTGGCTCTGGCATTATCGGATGGGTTGGACTCCTGCGCCAATTCTGAAAGAAACAAGAAATACACAGCCTATTTTATCACGAACACCACAAGAAATGCACACGTATCCCAACTATATGCACAATTTGTATCTTAAAACGGCAGAGTGAGATACAGTATAATACTGATTACAGATCACAACTTCCGGGGATGCACCTTGTGACTTGACATCATGACACTCACTATACTCTGGGAAAGGGGGATACCTAGTCAGTTGTCCAACTGTATGTATTCAACTGAAATGTGTCTTCCGCATTTCACTCAACCCCTCTGAATCAGAGAGGTGCGGGGGGCTGCCATAAAATCGACATCTTCGGCGCCCGGGGAACAGTGGGTTAACTGCCTTGCTCAGGGGCAGAAAGACAGATTTTTACCTTGTCAGCTTGGGGATTTGATCCAGCAACCTTTCGGTTACTGGCCCAACGCTCTAACCACTAAGCTACCTGGCTATAGCTGAAGCAAAAGCAATGCTGGATACTCTGCAGGATATCTTGGAATAGCTGAACCAATATGACAACTGCACAATCAATAGTGCAACAGGTCATAAGCGGATGTGTGATGTATGCATTGTGCGTTAACAGCAAGCAAAATCTTCCTTTCCCCTTTCATGTATGTCTTGGCTGTTCAGAGAGGTGTGACCATGACGTATACCCCTCCACTCCAGCTTATCCGAAAAGTACACCTACCATCCGGGACCTCTCTATCGCTGATGTGCTGCAGATAGGTGCCCGTGTCCTCGCTTATGTCGTCGCCAGTGGTGGTTATTGGGTAGTCGTCGAGCTCGACTGCTCTCCTTGCAAGCTTTGGACTCCCACCGGGGGACATGCAGCATGACACTGTAGCCCCCATGATTGAACAATTAGCTAAAGTCCTACCACTGACTACACCCCAGAAATCTGAAAGAACCGTCCACTCGTCTATAACATCAGACAGAACCTCTGTCAGTGATGTCTGGTCTCAAAATGACACATTCAATTTTAAATACATGAGTTGTAGCCACATATCGGGGTTCATATCTACAACACACAATTCAAACTGAACAGTTGAATCCCTATCTTTTTCAGGGCGTGTGCGCAAAGGCATGGCGAGTAGCGCATTGATACGTCGGCCAGATACAGGCTTGACCACTAAACTAATCTAAAGGCTGGCAACGCTAAGACGCCGGTTTAACCGTTAATGGCAACACGTTATACTCGGTTTTAAAAAGCCTAACTGAAGCTGCTAGACAACAACGTTAAAAACCAGTAATCTGGTCTTCATAAACCAGACGTAGTTTGCTAGCAACTAGCTGGCAAGCTATTGCTAGCTAGCCCTACACCCGGCTAACGCTAATCCAGGCTTCAGCTAACTGGCTACTTATGCCGGTCCACTTGATCTAGCTATTCTTGCGATGCATTGCAGTCAGAGAATATGCCGAATTCCTTCGTCTCAGCAAATGTTCCAGGTATGGTCGTTCACCGTACACAGAAATGTATAATGTTCAGGTTTGAGACGACTAGTTAGCCTGCTAACAGCTGATTCCCACTCCAGCCAAAGCCAACTAGGAAGGAACGCCCTCAAGAACGGCCCATTTTGACGCACGTCAATTACCATTGGCTGTTTATCAAGATTAATAATTGTTATTTGACAGAGATTGGTGAACATTGTCATTTGACAAGTGTCAGCTCTACGATTTTATTATCGCGAGAATATAGATTTTTCCACTTCCTCATAAGAAATCGTTCAGCGTGGTATGAATTTCAAGCTTACTAAACGTGATATATTATATTACATTTCCATGGTCTTCTTTTGACTATGGCGCTTGTACCATATGATGGGAATTATTTGCCCGTGCTCTCCAAACTACATAATTCGTCTGCCGAGTTCCATTTCGCTGACCACAATGTCAGACTAACCCAGGACTGGAATAAACTCGGAGTAGCTGCTGTCGTCTGGGATGCAGTGAGTGACCTTCGTTGGTGTACGACTGACTGTACATGCTTTGCCGCATTTTAAAAAAATCGTGCCAATTTTAATTCCAATATGAACTATTCAACCATCTGTTGAATGACAGGTCGTCTTCTTGAGTGTGACAAAGACGTAGCCAACTATGGTACGATTGATTCTGCCACAATTTACTGATACTGTTCTCTCCTTACATCTATGTTTCCCTTTCTCTGTCAGGCGGTAGTGATGTGTATGTACCTGGAGCTGGGGCAGGTCGAGCTGACGGGGAAGGTTGCCATCGAGCTGGGGGCAGGCACTGGACTGGTGGGCATCGTGGCAGCTCTTCTAGGTAAGAACTCACATGGGAAATTGGTAGGAGACTTGCGCTACAGGGCCAAACCAAGCTGAAGTGGGTTGTCCTGATTACTATATAGGTGAGCTGAAGTGGGCTGGCCTGATTACTATATAGGTGAGCTGAAGTGGGCTGGCCTGATTACTATATAGTTGAGCTGATGTGGGCTGGCCTGACTACTATATAGTTGAGCTGATGTGGGCTGGGCTGGCCTGACTACTATATAGTTGAGCTGATGTGGGCTGGGCTGGCCTGACCTGACAACTATATAGTTGCTGGAACCATTCTGGAAAGGATAATGTGAAAATAAACCATCAGAGCCAGAACTGTTTGGGTTGGCCCTATAGTGTGGATCAGGCTCAACTGTTAGAACTACTAATTGTTAGTCACATTTTTACATGTGCTAACCGTGCAAGCCTTCTCTCCAAAGGTGCCAAAAAAGTGACCATCACAGACCGTGAGCCTGCTTTGGGCTTCCTTGCAGCCAATGTGAAAGAGAACATTCCTCCGGATCAGCTAGGAGCAGTGGAGGTCTCAGAACTGACCTGGGGCCAGGGATTGGAGCGCTATCCCACAGGAGGCTTTGACATAGTGCTGGGAGCAGACATTGTTTACCTGGAAGACACATTTCCATCATTACTGCAAACGATGGAACACCTCAGCTCAGAGAGTAGTGTAGTGCTACTGGCCTGCAAGATCCGCTACGAGCGAGACACTAACTTCCTGAGCATGCTGAAGCAGCGCTTCACAGTACACGAGGTGCACTATGACAAGGAAAGAGACATTCACATCTACAAGGCTGTGAAGCTTCCAGCAAGGAGAGATCTGTAGGAACCCGTGACTGATGGGGAATGTGAGGGGTTTGAATCACAGTGGATGGATCAATGTGCTGTCAATCATTGATGGTTCAGGGAGCTACTACTCATGAATGGACAGCCAGTGAGATGGTTCATGGAGGATGGTTTTGTTTCATGCAGGGTTGTGTCCAGTAGGGAGAAAATATGGAGCTACAACCCAGCTACTATGGGTGATTGTAATTGTCTTAATTTCATTCATCCTTTTTTGATAAAAATGAATTTGAAAACAAATTAAGACATCTGAAAAATACCAGAAACACATTTATTAACAGCTGCCAAAAACAAATAGTAGAATCTGTAATATAATTGTTTTGCTTTTTTCATACAAGTGAATGCTGACATTAAGAAATACAATGTTTACAAAATATGAACAGAAATGGCAAGTGTTTTAAAAATAAGATGCATATACGTTATTTATGACAGATGGCTACGTAAAAACAAAATAATACAATATGGCATTCCGTTATCCAATCAAACAGAAGACCGGGTTCAGTAAGCAAATGTTATGGAACATTGCAGATAGAAATATAGTGAATAGAGCTGACATGAATCCTTATTTTACATGTCAGAAAGGCATGTCTGTTCTACAAAACAGTTCTAGCTGAACATTTTTATCTGTTCCACATTGTTGTGAGGTGCTGAACGCATCCCTGGTGTAATCCCACGTTTGTTGACTGAGTTGTCAGTCTAAATGTCAGCGATGGATCCCAAAAATCGAAGTCTACGACATCACTGCAGATCCAAGCAAACTATCCCTTTTAACTACATGATAGAAAATGCTTCTTCCCTTGTCCTATCAGAAGTGTTTGAGGCACAACAGATGAAAAAGTGTGATTGTGGGGCTAATCCTAACTTTCACTCTATAATCCCATTGACGTCAATGCATGATGACTAAGTTAAGTGGAAGTTAGGATATCCTCCAATATGATTATGCCTTACGCCTGTTCAGGCCATGGAGAAACAAACAAGGAGACTCAAACACACACACTGCCTCAGACATTGTATACATTACATGAATGGCTAAAAGCACACTATACACCCATAGTCTACCCTTCAGTCATATTTCACAACTCCTCCTGTCAGCTGTGTGGTAGCTCAGTTTACATTAGCACAACTCTTTAAAAAGGTACTCAGCGAAATGACTTTGCACCGGAGATATTGAGATGAGCGAGATGCAACACTTTGCTCTCACAGTATCTGCGCATGTGCACAGGTTCGCTTCACGTTGTAGTGGTTGCCACGGCACCAAAACAGCGGAGAAGTTGAGCCTCTCGCTTCAACGCTCTTTGTTGTGGAAATTGACCCACTATGCTGTTTACATTCTGCATCTACGTCATACCGCTGAGGTTAACTTTTAATGCCTGTTAGTTGATGCAGACAATCCACCCACAATCCATCTCCTACCTCTACCCCCAAACAGCCACCAGATAGATGTGTTTTCCCGACTTAGCAATGCTGAATAACAAAAGTTTGCAAGCAGAAAAATTCAATACATGATAACCCAACTCAAGCTCAAAGATAATACATTTCATCTGACAGTGGTTGGGATCTACAGTCCACAAAGTGTTAGTAAGTAACAGAAGAGTTAAAGCAATCATCAGCCTAAATACTGAATAGTGTAGCACTCAAAAAACATTTTCAACGTGTCTAGCCAGGTGACGGTCCAAACTCAATAGTTGTATAGGGTAGTTCATGGTGGGCAGAGGGGTCCTAGTCCTCCACGGCTGGTGTTGTCCTGGTATCTGACATCTTGAGACTGGGGACTACTGGTTAGTTAGCAGCAGTGGTGTCGTGGATATACACGATACCTACCACTGAAAGATTCCACTAGGGGCTCCATTCTATTGGTGGAGAAACAGTGTGTGCTCCACCTCATCCTTTTAAGGGGTACTCATGATGGAAGGTACTCATGTCATCCTTTTAAGGGGTACCTATGAGGCCATCCTTTCTAGGGGTACTCATGTCATCCTTTTAAAGGGGTACTTGTGAAAAAGTGGAGAAATTGTGTGAGGTTTTCCTTGTTCTTTTTCCTCTTTCTGTAGGTCTTAGACTGGTAGAGCTTTTTAAAAAGAAAAATATAGAAATGGGGGAGGGTGGTGCCAGATGCATGGCTCTGTGGTGAGTCTCTGTACATGAGGGTGGGAGGGACGACACTACTCTGATTTGTGGCAGTACAAGTCTTTAAGTGACTTCAGTTCCTCGATGAGGGTTTTGTTTTGGTTCTCCAGAACGGCCACACGGTTCTCCAGACACTTGACGTACTCCTTCTTCTTCCGGCGACACTCCCGGGCCGCCTCCCTGTCACACACACACACGTATGGACAGTCAGTACAGTATGTCCGCCTCAACAAAGCAAATCTTAACACGATCATCATGTTTCTCATGTTTTTACTTAACATTATCTCAGCTTTATTGTGTAGGTATAGAAATAGGAGTTCCATATCAACAACCTGCTAAATGTACACCTACATTCTAGGATGTAGTCTACCATCTCACCCAACAGCCTTCATTAAAGTGATCAACATAACCCTAGCTAACAGTGCTACAGTATCTATACCCTCTACTCCACCTACCTGTTCTTCATCAGTCTGACCTCCCTCTTACGGGTGACTACAACCTCTGGGCCTTCCTGGCCGGACAGGGCGGGAGAGGAGGCCATCACCATCCCAGGAGTCATGCTGCTGGTGTTGGCTGTACGGATCTGGTAGGTCTGCACTTCTCCAGAGGCAGCTGGGAAACAGAAGGGATCGTAGCATTACGTGTTGGTGTTTACGTCAAGAAATTGTGGGCAGACAGGAGTTGTTTGTGTTGTTGTGTGACTGCATATGCAGGAAAACGGTTCTGTTTAGAATGTATGAGCAGAATAACTGACAAGAACTAAAAGAACTAAAACTTGATTGAGGCTGGGGCCTCCCATGGTCCAAGAGTTTCTCACCTTGCATTACCACCTGGTTGCTGGGCACCAGGATTTGCTGTCCATCGGAGGTCTGGGCATACTGCAGGATGGTGGTGCCCTGCTGGGTGCCTGCCGCGTTGGTCATGGTCAGGGTCTGCATCCCCTGCATGCCATCCGTACCGTTATTGGCCAGTTGGATGGCGCCGCCCTGGGTGATGGCAACTGCAGAAGAGGGGGGGTTAATGGATGATCGTCAGGTTAGGAACATTGCAACGGTCTGCTCGGTCATGTTCAGCTAGGCAAACCATAGCGAAACGTTTTGAAACGGAAAATTAACATCTGTCAATATTGGACATGTTCGGGTAGAACCTTCCCGTTTAATTCAAACATTTCTCCCTACTGAACATGACCCTATTTCCACTATAGTCCTTGACCATACACTACTCATAAAATATAAAGTAAGAAAGCCAACTAAGCTTGTCCAAACCAGAACAAGCAGGCACTCTTCACATATGGCCATGATGAAACTGGAGTACGTGTGAAGTTGCTCCTAGATGCTGATCTTGGGTCAGTTAAGTATTTTCCCATGTAGAGGGGATTGGTGGAGGGGAAGCTGATCCTAGATCTGTACCTACGGGACCCCCCCCCGGAGCGATAAAACTGAGGATTGAATAGGTAGGGGTTACGTACTGTACTGGCCGCTGGCCGTCTGATAGATGGGGCATGATGTGGGCATGGCAACGGTGGTGATGGCGGGGGTCGAGTCGTCCTCCGATTTCTCCTCCTCGATCGGCGGGACCGCAGACACGTCAGATGACAGGTCGTTCAGGATCTTCCTGCAAGGGATAACAAACACAATCCCAATCAATGTCTCGGACTCTCAACAATGTGTCATCAGATTTCATTCACAGCCCAATCAGATCCAAAATGGCACCCAATCTGCATTAAAAAAAAGAATCCCAATTTGGCAACACTGAGTCAACATGACAGTCATGTTGCCAGATTGGGATTATTTTCCTGCCACCCTGAGGCTGAGACAGTGGCCCTATGGAGGAGCGGTACCTGTAGGAAGGACGTCTGGACAGAATCTCCCTCCTCTTCTGAGAGTCTGTCACACTGTCCACCGACTCCTGGGAGTCCTGGGAATCCTCTGCAACTGTTGAAATCTGACAGGGTCAAACACAAGAGTTGCAGTTTATAGGGTGTCCAATCAAAAACATTTTTTTTGACCAATGGGTAAAATAATATCATAATCCATTGGAAAGATTTTACCCTTGTAGGATGGTCAGAATTAGGGTGACTAAATCAATCGAGGCCAGAGAAAAAAAACGACAAAAAATCTGGAAAATCACTTTCCCGTTGAACTGATCTTTCTTCTAGAATCCAAAGGACATGAAACAGAGGTAAGATGGATATCCACTTTTCATATTCATTCAAAAATCCTGTCATTTCCCCAAGATATCTCACAAAAACAAGCGTAGCTCTGAAATGTCAGAGCAATAAGCATATACCCCAATTTTATTTTTAATTTTACCAAAGCCTTTTACATGTATTTCAGCTCGTGTCATGCTACTTTAGCTTTTTGCGACCCACGGAAACAACTTTGACCACAAAACGTAAAATTCTCAAAAAGTCATTACAGGAAACTTGCACTGCTATGTGAACAGAGCTTGGTGCTTATTATCAGATGTATTAGGTTATGAAATCCAACTTTTTAGATATGTTAATGATATATTAGAGAAAGACCCAACTGAACTATTCAGAACATGAAGAATCATACTTATCTTGGTAAAACGGATTTTATAACATAAGTCTAATAAAAAGCATAGCTGGCACACACCCAGAGAAAATGATTAAACTATAAGCTATGAAAATAGAAAGTCAGACATATATATATAACTCCCAGTAATTCATTTTTTGGCATCACTGTGCCTTCTTTATTTTGACCCATTAAATTACAGGGATATAACATGAAGTGAAATTTCATCACCAAAGCACATTGACACCCTGCAGTTTATTGGAAATGTAGTAATACCTATACAACATCCAATAATGTTCCATTGATCTGTTATATTACTGTATGTGACCCACACCAGCCCTCAAATAGCTGCCACCTGAGAGATTCTCTGCTATAGATTAGATCAGTTCATTAGTCACATGCACAGGGTCACACATGGAATTGAAGGGTACAGTGAAATTCTTAAAGCTCCAACAGAACAGGTCAAATATAGACCTGTTGCTGCCTACTATCAAGGCCTATTGCATGTACCTTCCTATGTATATCACAATAGACTACTGTAATGGAGGGAAGAATGGGGCTCACCTGAACAGTCTGCACTTGAGGCGACTGGATGACCGAGGGCTGGGCGGCCTGGATGACCCCGTGGACCTGAACCGTCTGACCGTTGGGTAGCTGCACCAAGGTGACTGTGGAGCCGCTGGAGGACACCTGTCCTGCTGCCATAGACACCTGCAGCAGAGACGCAGATTTAGAAACGGCTTAAGGGCCCAGCTTCCCAAAAGCATCTTAAGGCCAAGTCCATTTTAGCACAATAGGATCCTATGGCTCTAACGATGGACTTGGTCCATCTTTTTAACCTTAATTTAACTAGGCAAGTCAGTTAAGAACAAATGCTTATTTACAATGACGGCCTACCCCAGCCAAACCATAACCTGGACGACGCTGGGCCAATTGTGCGCCGCCCTATGGGACTCCCAATTATGTCCGGTTGTGATACAGCCTGGAATCGAATCAGGGTCTGTAGCGACACCTCTAGCACTGAGATGCAATGCCTTAGACCGCTGTGCCACTCGGGAGCCCAAAATCCACATAATGGTTACAATCAAAGACCATGAATAGAAGTGATTGATTATTCTTCATGTCAGAGAACAGTTCTGCTCTTCTACATAACATATTTATTTCTGAACATTCTACAATGTTGTGCCCTGCTGAACGCAGCCCACATATGGAGGCTCCCTACATGCATAGGCTGCATTTACACAGGCAGCCCAATTCTGAGCTTTCTTTTGACCAATCATATCAGCTCTAAAAAAATATGACGTGATTGGTCAAGACAAATTGGTGGGGAAAACATCAGAATTGTGTTGCCAGTGTAAACGCAGCAATATAGACTCATACATGTACACCAAAAGTATGGCCTCGTAAAGAATTTCCACCAGAGGATCAATAAAGTTTCATTTGATTCAAGTGTCTGGCAATGTTGATGAGGGTACTGTACCTGGGCCAGTGTGATCTGCTGGGCCTCAGACTCAGAAACAGCTGTGTCACCACCCTGCTGTGTATCGGCTCCCGCTTCCATGGTCATTTAGTTGGCTGGATTGGCGGGTGGAGAACTCTGGAGAGCCTGTGAATGTACATTTTACACAAAATGTAAAATATTGGTATGGGGGTGGATTTTATTCAGGGCTCTCCAACCCTGTTTCTGGAGATAAAGTTGTGTAGGTTCACGCCAATCCTGTTCCTGGAGATACCATCCTGTAGGTTTTCTCTCCAACCCCAGTTGTAACTAACCTGATTCAGCTTATCAACCAGCTAACTATTAGAATCAGGTGCATTAGATTACGGTTGTAGCTAAAACCTACAGGACAATAGCTCTCCAGGAAGAAGGTTGGTGTCCTACAGGATGGTAGCTCTCCAGGAACAGGGTTGGAGCCCTGATTAAGTGATGTTATGTACGGACTATGTGATGTTTCAGGTCGTGGCTTTTGTGCCCCTGTCTATTCATATAGACCAGGTTTGTTTAAGTGATTGTAGGCTACACCAGACATGCAGTATTACGCGTGACTATCTGAAAGTATGGGAGATACTATCCCAAACCATAAGTAACGTTCCTAAGGTAAAAATGTGTTGCTCAATGTTTACCCTGTTATTGCCGCCTTTTTCCAAGTAGTTAGCTAGCAAAAGTATATAGCATTGTTAGCTACAAAGAAAACAGTAGCTAGCTGACACTTGCCTAGCTATACTGATAAGAAAAAAACAAATGTTCAACCAAATGGTACGAAATGTATCCATGTTCATGTTGTTGCTCGATATATTAAAGCTTTGTGGTAGCTAGCTAATATCGACAACCTGGCTAACTAGCTATAGCTGCTAGCTAACGTAAATATACAAATGTGTCCCATGCGGTAAAAATCAAGAGTTTTAGTTTAATCATTTCATTTGCAACTGGTTCATTTCACGTTGGCTAGCTATGACACTTGAATTGTTGTCTCTATCTAAGTTTGCTAATGTAGTATGCTTATTCAAGACAACCACGCTGTTTGCAGACGGACTATCTTGCAAGCTAACGTTAGCTAGTTTTTTGGGAGGGAAATGTCTGTAGCTAAGCCAGATATACTTGGGCTGGGCTAACATTATATACCGCTAGTTAGCTTAGCAAGTTAGGCATTCGAACCTACATGTTTTTTTGTGGTTGGCAGCTGGCTATGTAGCTAGATGGCCAAACTAGGTCTGTTAGCCAACATGCTGATGCTATAATTACTGTGGTTGCAATCTTTACTCGAGGACTCAAGCCTCACTCCCATTTTTCCAGTACCATTCTCACATAGCTGGCTGGCTAGCTTTGTAGACTGACTCAACATCGTGTGGCTCTGCAACACCGCCGCCATGATCTCTTTGTTAGAGTTGGAGCGATTTCTCCAACACACCAGGGCTTTCTTCTATCCCCCTCTCCGCATCGGATGCTTACCCGACACAGACTCGCTTCGTCACTCCCGGGTCCTCCGAGCTCCACTTTTATTCAGACCGACACGTAAGAGACCGCGTCAGGCTACACCTCTGTCGCGTCACCGAGATGAACAACAACGCGGAGAACGAGGGAGACGACGAAAATCAGTTCTATCGACAGGGCTCGAATTCGAACGGAAAATGACGAAATGTACACGAAGAATACCGACAGGTACGAACATTGGCGGAAGTTTACGAAAAGTAGGCCTAAATAAAAGTGCGCATGTGCGACATGTGTCAGTCGAGCACATGAACAGCTGTCAATCAAAGACGTTTTATAAACAGAAACGAGAACATCTTTGTTATATATTAGGAAGCATGAACAGTATGCTAAAACAGCATTGTTTTGCCAGTAGAACTGATTCTAAAATCTTAAAAAGACTATTTTGTACATAATTGTCACCAGTGATAAATCAAGAGGTATATTCCAAATGTTCCCTAACCAATTTGCTCATGGGCTAGATATATTTAAGTATTTTTGTGAGGGATACATTTTTGTGAGGCTGTTGGAAATGATTAAATTAAACCAAAGACTGGGCTTTGCCATATGATTACATAGGAAGGGGAACCAGCTTCTTAGCCCAGATGGGGGCGAGATTTCCCTAAAAACGTACCACTTCTTTTTATTTCTTTATATTTTTGTATTTCACCTTTATTTAACCAGGTAGGCCAGTTGAGAACAAGTTCTCATTTACAACTGCGACCTGGCCAGGATAAAGCAAAGCAGTGCAACACAAACAACAACAGAGTTACACATGGAGTAAACAAACATACAGTCAATAATACAATAGAAAAAGTCTAAATGCAGTGTGTGCAAATGAGGTAGGATAAGGGAGGTAAGGCAATAAATATGCCATAGTGGCAAAATAATTACAATTTAGCAATTAAAAGCTGGGGTGATAGATGTGCAGAAGATGAGTGTGCAAGTAGAGATACTGGGGTGCAAAGGAGCAAAATAAATAAAATAAATAGCAGTATGGGGATGAGGTAGTTGGATGGGCTATTTACAGATGGGCTATGTACAGGTGCAGTGATCTGTGAGCTGCTCTGACAGCTGGTGTTTAAAGTTAGTGAGGGAGATATGAGTCTCCAGCTTCAGTGATTTTTGCAGTTCATTCCAGTCATTGGCAGCAGAGAACTGGAAGGAAAGGCGGCCAAAGGAGAAATTGGCTTTGGTGCGCGTGCTACGGGTGGGTGCTGCTATGGTGACCAGTGAGCTGAGATAAGGTAAGGCTTTACCTAGCAAAGACTTATAGTTGACCTGGAGCCAGTGGGTTTGGTGACGAATATGAAGTGAGGGCTAGCCAACGAGAGCATACAGGTCGCAGTGGTGGGTAGTATATGGGGCTTTGGTGACAAAACGGATGGCACTGTGATAGACTGCATCCAATTTGCTGAGGAGAGTGTTGGAGGCTATTTTGTAAATGACTTCGCCGAAGTCAAGGATCGGTAGGATAGTCAGTTTTACGAGGGTATGTTTGGCAGCATGAGTGAAGGATGCTTTGTTGCGAAATAGGAAGCCGATTCTAGATTTAATTTTGGATTGGAGATGCTTATTGCGAGTCTGGAAGGAGAGTTTACAGTCTAGCCAGACACCTAGGTATTTGTAGTTGTCCACATATTCTAAATCAGAACCGTCCAGAGTGATGTGATGCTGGACGGGCAGGCAGGTGTGGGGAGCGATCGGTTGAAGTGCATGCATTTAGTTTTACCTGCATTTAAGAGCAGTTGGAGGCCACGGAAGGAGAGTTGTATGGCATTGAAGCTCGTCTGGAGGTTAGTTAACACAGTGTCCAAAGAAGGGCCAGAAGTATACAGAATGGTGTTGTCTGCGTAGAGGTGTATCAGAGAATCACCAGCAGCAAGAGCGACATCATTAATGTATACAGAGAAGAGAGTCGGCCCGAGAATTGAACCCTGTGGCACCCCCATAGAGACTGCCAGAGGTCCAAACAACAGGCCCTCCGATTTGACACACTGAACTCTGTCTGAGAAGTAGTTGGTGAACCAGGCGAGGCAGTCATTTGAGAAACTGTCGAGTCTGCCAATAAGAATGTGGTGATTGACAGAGTCGAAAGCCTTGGCCAGGTCGATGAATACAGCTGCACAGTATTGTCTCTTATCGATGGCAGTTATGATATCGTTTAGGACCTTGAGCGTGGCTGAGGTGCACCCATGACCAGCTCTGAAACCAGATTGCATAGCGGAAAAGGTATGGTGGGATTTGAAATGGTCGGTGATCTGTTTGTTAACTTGGCTTTCGAAGACCTTAGAAAGGCAGGGTAGGATAGATATAGGTCTGTAGCAGTTTGGGTCTAGAGTGTCTCCCCCTTTGAAGAGGATATCTCTCTTTGGGGATCTCAATCGATACGAAAGAGAGGTTGAACAGGCTAGTAATAGGGGTTGCAACAATTTCGGCGGATAATTTTAGAAAGAGAGGGTCCAGATTGTCTAGCCGGCTGATTTGTAGTGGTCCAGATGAACATCAGCTATCTGGATTGTGGTGAAGGAGAAATGGGGGAGGCTTGGGCAAGTTGCTGTGGGGGGTGCAGGGCTGTTGACGGGGGTAGGGGTAGCCAGGTGGAAAGCATGGCCAGCCGTAGTAAAATGCTTATTGAAATTCTCAATTATCGTGGATTTATCGGTGGTGACAGTGTTTCCTTGCCTCAGTGCAGTGGGCAGCTGGGAGGAGGTACTTTCATTCACCATGGACTTTACAGTGTCCCAGAACGTTTTGGAGTTTGTGCTACAGGATGCAAATTTCTGTTTGAAAAAGCTAGCCTTTGCTTTCCTAACTGCCTGTGTATATTGGTTCCTAACTTCCCTGAAAAGTTGCATATCGCGGGGGCTATTCGATGCTAATGCTGTATTGCACAGGCTGTTTTTGTGCTGGTCAAGGGCAGTCAGGTCTGGAGTTAACCAAGGGCTATATCTGTTCCTGGTTCTATATTTTTTGAATGGGGCATGCTTATTTAAGATGGTGAGGAAAGCACTTTTATAGAATAACCAGGCATCCTCTACTGACGGAATGAGGTCAATACCTTTCCAGGATACCCGGGCCAGGTCGATTAGAAAGGCCTGCTCGCTGAAGTGTTTTAGGGAGCGTTTGACAGTGATGAGGAGTGGTCGTTTGACCGCAGACCCATTACGGACGTAGGCGATGTGGCAGTGATCGCTGAGATCATGGTTGAACATAGCAGAGGTGTGTTTGGAGGGCAGGTTGGTTAGGATGATATCTATGAGGGTGCTATACAGCTACAACCGGAAATTACTTTTTCATTGCAGGTTAAGAGAACGTACGCAGCAGGTTAGGATAATTAACATAGCAGGTTAGGAGAATTAGGTTAAGGTTAGGTTAAGGTCCTAACCTGCTACGAGAAGTCACTTCTGGTCGTAGCTGTATCGAAGGGGTGTGTTTTTAGGGAGTCTCAGGTGGGGGCAGTAGAACACTGTCTGTGAGCATGCTGTATAGATCTCCTGCCACACTCAAGCTGCAAATCAGCAATAGGAAGCTTCTACAATCTGGGCCCTGTTGGAACACATACAAAAATACATACTTCCATCTTCCCTTTTGAAAGAAAGGGATAGGTTTTGATTAAGGTCTCCACTAAAGCAATACCCAACATAGTGTTATTGTGATTATTGGCTAGGTACTTTCAATTATCTCTGATTAGTGATCACGTTGAGGGAGAAAGGAGGCATGTTTTGGTATTCCAACAGAGAAAACCCTGATCTTGTATTGTGGGAAATGCTGTGCTGAGGTTATTGAGTTTCTGTTCATTTTATAATGCTCAAGATGCCCATTTAATTTGCTTTATCTGTCTAGTATTCCTCTCCAACTTACACAAGCCATAAAAAAACATCCCTTTATTGCAGACACAAAATTAGCTGTGTTAAAATTTTTATTAACCCTCAGCTTTGGCAGCTGGTGCAAATCCTAAGGGAAACTTACACTTCAAACCAATTTATGACAATCATCTTTATTAGCTTTAAAAATCTTTTTTTTTAATAGATCAAACCATATAGTCTATACACCCCCACACACATTCAGCAAACAGTGACTGACCTTGAGCTGGCAGTGAGTGGAAGACTGGAGTGTTTCTCTGACGAGCCCCCCACTGTGCAGCTCCTCCAGGAGGGCGTGTTGGTGTGTGAACTCCCTCTTGCCTTCACTCCAACACTCAGCAATACTGTATCCTTCAGCATGAAGCCAGTCGGCTCTTTTTATCTGTGCTGTTATAGACTTTGCCTACTGCGCAAAGTACACTCATTGTAAAAAGAGGAGCCTACAGGAAATGAAACGTTTACCTTAAAAATAACTTAACTTTATTGTTTGGATGATGCTTGAAATCTTAAATCCATAAATTGTAGTCAAATTTTCCACATTCGCTTAATTTGGAACACACTCACACACACAAACATGTGTGCATGCTTTACCTAATAACACTACAAGAATGCAGAGGAGAAATGACCACAATCACCTAGCTCTTGAGGTAGGCCTAACAGCCATAGCCTGCTACACCTGGGAAAGAGTCAAGACAGAGGTGGTGGGAGAAAAAAACAGTCGCTGATCTATTTTTACTGCAGAGAGACAGAGGGAGAGGTGGTGAGATGGCGACAGAGTCCTACATAATGCATGAAGGCCAGGCGGCCCCACAATGCAGCAGCACTGCCTTGTCTTCATCCACCAACCCACCAGCTCTCCTACTGCACATCCAGCTGGCTACCAGCTCCTACTGCACTTCCATGTGGCTACCACCTCCTACTGCACATCCAGGTGGCTACCATCTCCTACTGCACAGCCAGCTGGCTACCAGCTCCTACTGCACATCCAGCTGGCTACCATCTCCTACTGCACACCCAGGTGGCTACCATCTCCCACTGCACGTCCAGGTGGCTACCATCTCCTACTGCACATCCATGTGGCTACCACCTCCTACTGCACATCCAGGTGGCTACCATCTCCTACTGCACAGCCAGGTGGCTACCATCTCCTACTGCACGTCCAGGTGGCTACCATCTCCTACTGCACATCCATGTGGCTACCACCTCCTACTGCACATCCAGGTGGCTACCATCTCCTACTGCACAGCCAGCTGGCTACCACCTCCTACTGCACAGCCAGCTGGCTACCACCTCCTAATGCACATCCAGCTGGCTACCAGCTCCTACTGCACATCCAGGTGGCTACCACCTCCTACTGCACATCCAGCTGGGTACCAGCTCCTACTGCACATCCAGGTGGCTACCAGCTCCTACTGCACATCCAGGTGGCTACCACCTCCTACTGCACATCCAGGTGGCTACCATATCCTACTGCACATCCAGGTGGCTACCATCTCCTACTGCACATCCAGGTGGCTACCACCTCCTACTGCACATCCATGTGGCTACCAGCTCCTACTGCACATCCAGCTGGCTACCATCTCCTACTGCACATCCAGGTGGCTACCATCTCCTAATGCACATCCAGGTGGCTACCATCTCCTACTGCACAGCCAGGTGGCTACCACCTCCTACTGCACATCCAGGTGGATTCCATCTCCTACTGCACAGCCAGGTGGCTACCACCTCCTACTGCACATCCAGGTGGCTACCATCTCATACTGCACAGCCAGGTGGCTACCATCTCCTACTGCACATCCAGGTGGCTACCATCTCCTACTGCACAGCCGGGTGGCTACCTAATCCTACTGCACATCCAGGTGGCTACCATCTCCTACTGCACATCCAGTGTCTCCCTACCCCTCCTGTCTCAGCCTCCAGTATCTATGCTCCAGTAGTTTGTGTCGGAGGGCTAGGGTCAGTCTGTTATATCTGGACTATTTCTCCTGTCTTATCCAGTGTCCTGTGTGAGTTTAATTATGCTCCCTCTAATTCTCTCTCTCTCCCTTCCCTCCCCGAGGACCTGAGCCCTAGGACCATGCCTCAGGACTACCTGGCCTGATGACTCCTTGCTGTCCCCAGTCCACCTGGTCGTGCTGCTGCTCCAGTTTCAACTGTTCTGCCTGCGGCTATGGAACCCTGACCTGTTCACCGGACGTGCTACCTGTCCCAGACCTGCTGTTTTCGACTCTCTTTCTCTACCGCACCTGCTGTCACTAAGTCTGAATGATTGGCTATGAAAAGCCAACTGACATTTACTCCTTAGCTGCTGACCTGTTGCACCCTCTACAACTACTGTGATTATTATTTGACCCTGCTGGTCATCTATGAACGTTTGAACATCTTGTCGATGTACTGTTATAATCTCCACCCGGCACATCCAGAAGAGGACTGGCTACCCTTCAGAGCTTGGTTTCTTCCTAGGTTCCTGCCTTTCTAAGGAGTTTTTCCTAGCCACCGTGCTTCTACATCTGCATTGCTTGCTGTTTGGGGTTTTAGGCTGGGCTTCTGTACAGCACTTTGTGACATCGGCTGATGTAAAAAGGGCTTTATAAATACATTTGATTGATAAACCGCTGTGAAATATCTTTTCAATAACCAAAAATATTGTATTTTCAGCTGTTTAAACCTGGTGTACAAAACCAAAAGTCAAAACAAAACTTATGAAAGGGAAGCATAGAAATAGTGCAGATAGAACAGATCTATCACTTATTAGACTTGCTGTCAATGAGAATGATAGATCTAGAACTCACATTTCTATGTGAATTTAGTCAGATCGCCCAAAAAGTGACATATTGCAGGTTTAAAGCAGCAGAATGAGGAGGGCTGGCGAGGGGCGTTTGAGAGCCAGGTGGAGACTAATCAAACGTTGATGAGGACCACGCTCAGAATTCACCGGGATGATTAGGCTTTAATTACCGAGGGCTACGCTGACATATTCCCAATAACTGGATATGTCTAAGAGCTCCCGTCGCCCCGAACGGGGCACAAAATAATCCATTGGAGTCGGTGATGAAATCCAAAGCTGTGAGGTGGGGAGGATGACCGTCTCACAGACTTCCTAAGCGGGGGTCACAGACAGGCAAAATCCACCCTTCTAGCAAAGCAACCACTGAATAGACTACTGATACTCAATACAATGCGAATGCCAAGAAATGTATTCTTGTACGTATGTTTGTTGCATGTTTTAATGCAATACATTTATTAGACAGCTCATTCATGTACATCATCCTTTTCAATAATGCTATCTTTATTTTTCCCTACAGGCCTAATGGTACTTTTCACCAGCGAATCATCTCGACACCAGTGTCAGAGCATAATGAACACAAGACACCAGTGTGAGAGCATAATGAACACCAGACACCAGTGTCAGAACATAATTAACACCAGACACCAGTGTCAGAGAATAATGAACACCAGACACCAGTGTGAGAGCATAATGAACACCAGACACCAGTGTCAGAGAATAATGAACACCAGACACCAGTGTCAGAGCATAATGAACACCAGACACCAGTGTGAGAGCATAATGAACACCAGACACCAGTGTGAGAGCATAATGAACACCAGACACCAGTGTCAGAGAATAATGAACACCAGACACCAGTGTGAGAGCATAATGAACACCAGACACCAGTGTGAGAGCATAATGAACACCAGACACCAGTGTGAGAGCATAATGAACACCAGACACCAGTGTCAGAGAATAATGAACACCAGACACCAGTGTGAGAGCATAATGAACACCAGACACCAGTGTGAGAGCATAATGAACACCAGACACCAGTGTCAGAACATAATTAACACCAGACACCAGTGTCAGAGAATAATGAACACCAGACACCAGTGTGAGAGCATAATGAACACCAGACACCAGTGTCAGAGAATAATGAACACCAGACACCAGTGTCAGAGCATAATGAACACCAGACACCAGTGTCAGAGCTTAATGAACACCAGACACCAGTGTCAGAGAATAATGAACACCAGACACCAGTGTCAGAGCATAATGTACACCAGACACCAGTGTCAGAGCTTAATGAACACCAGACACCAGTGTCAGAGCATAATGAACACCAGACACAAGTGTGAGAGCATAATGAACACCAGACACCAGTGTGAGAGCATAATGAACACCAGACACCAGTGTCAGAGAATAATGAACACCAGACACCAGTGTCAGAGCATAATGAACACCAGACACCAGTGTGAGAGCTTAATGAACACCAGACACCAGTGTGAGAGCATAATGAACACCAGACACCAGTGTGAGAGCATAATGAACACCAGACACCAGTGTGAGAGCATAATTAACACCAGACACCAGTGTCAGAGCATAATGAACACCAGACACCAGTATCAGAGCTTAATGAACACCAGACACCAGTGTGAGAGCATAATGAACACCAGACACCAGTGTGAGAGCATAATGAACACCAGACACCAGTGTGAGAGCATAATGAACACCAGACACCAGTGTCAGAGAATAATGAACACCAGACACCAGTGTCAGAGCATAATGAACACCAGACACCAGTGTGAGAGCATAATGAACAGCAGTGTGAGAGCATAATGAACACCAGACACCAGTGTGAGAGCATAATGAACACCAGACACCAGTGTCAGAGCATAATGAACACCAGACACCAGTGTGAGAGCATAATGAACACCAGACATCAGTGTGAGAGCATAATGAACACCAGTGTCAGGACATAAGGAAGCTGTAACATGGAAGGAGCTACAGGGAGGGGAAATCTCAACTCCACCTCCCACTTGGTAGGCTGATCAACACTGCCAGATGTGACAATAATGTCCCCTAAACCGCTGGCGCTGCCAACATCCTGCAGACACCTGGCACCTCTCAATGATTGTTCTGTTGCACAGCCAATAGGGTTTGTATCAGGGAAGTTTTACAGTTTGTTGTTTTTACCAGGGATGTCTTTGTAGATTTGTAGTGTATTATTTTACTCTTTCTCTAGCTTGTCTCTACCACGGTCACACTACTCATTCTGATCATTCAGAATTTCCCACAATGCACATTGCAGACTTCTATAAGCTGCATCCCAAATGGCATCCTTTTCACCCAAAGTAGTGTACTATGTAGGGAATAGTTTCATTTGTCACGTAGATGTTTAAGCTGCCTTTTCTCAGTGGCTGAGAACTGTGATCAGGCAGCCTGTTTTGTATCGATGTCAACATTTCCAATACAGTCCTGGGGTGTTGGTGTGTTGAATAGTCCGGTCTAGACAGAGGATGAGTCACACACGAGCCAAAATGCCCGCAGGTAAGGAACGACTGGGAGAGGTAAACACTAGCTGGCTAGCTTTTTCCCCCTGTCACATTGTATACAGCCTGGCAGACAGACATGTGAAAAGGAAGAACACACACACCTAGGTCCATGTGAAAAACACTTCATCAATTTAACACTTCATCAATTAAACTCTTCTTCAATCAACTCATCGATCAAACTAGGAAATATTCATCATGTAGCCTATTGACCAATGTGAATAAGGTCCCTGGTCTGGTGTTCTGGGGTTAAGGTGGGCATTATCTGATGTACAGCTCTGACATCAGACTGACTGCTCGCTTCGGACAACGTTATGCTATAGCCGTCTTCTTTACAAGAACACCAAAGTATTAAGGACACAAAGTAATGTAGCTACACTACCGTTTAAACGTTTAGGGTCACTTAGAAATGTCTTTGTTTTCCATGAAAACATACATGAAATGATTTGCAAAATTAATAGGAAATATAGTCAAGACGTTGACAATGTTATAAATAATGTTTTTTTTATTGAAATAATAATTGTGTCCTTCAAACTTAGCTTTTGTCAAAGAATCCTCCATTTGCAGTAATTACAGCCTTGCAGATCTTTGGCATTCTAGTTGTCAATTTGTTGAGGAAATCTGAAGAGATTTCACCCCATGCTTCATGAAGCACCTCCCACAAGTTGGATTGGCTTGATGGGCACTTCTTACGTACCATACAATCATGCTGCTCCCACAACAGCTCAATAGGGTTGAGATCCGGTGACTGTGCTGGCCACTCCATTATAGAAAGAATACCAGCTGACTGCTTCTTCCCTAAATAGTTATTGCATAGTTTGGAGCTGTGCTTTGGGTCATTGTCCAGTTGTTGAAATTGATTCCAAACAGAGGATGGCATGGCGTTGCAAAATGGAGTGATAGCCTTCCTTTTTCAAGATCCCTTTTACCCTGTACAAATCTCCCACTTTACCACCACCAAAGCACCCCCAGACCATCCCATTGCCTCCACCATCCTTGACAGATGGCATCAAGCATCTTTTCATTTTTTCTGCGTCTCACAAATGGTCTTCTGTGTGATCTGAACACCTCAAACTTAGTTTTGTCTGTCCATAACACTTTTTTCCAATCTTTCTCTGTCCAGTGTCTGTGTTCTTTTGCCAATCTTAATCTTTTCTTTTTATTGGCCAGTCTGAGATTGGGCTTTTTCTTTGCAACTCTGCCTAGAAGACCAGCATCCCGGAGTCGCCTCTTCACTGTTGACGTTGAGACTGGTGTTTTGCGGGTACTATTTAATAAAGCTGCCAGTTGAGGACTGTTTCTCAAACTAGACACTCTAATGTACTTGTCCTCTTGCTCAGTTGTGCACCGGGGCCTCCCACTCTTCTTTCTATTCTGGTTAGAGCCAGCTTGTGCTGTTATGTGAAGGGAGTAGTACACAGCGTTGTACGAGATCTTCAGTTTCTTGGCAATTTCTCGCATGGAATAGCCTTCATTTCTCAGAACAAGAATAGACTGATGAGTTTCAGAAGAAACTCTTTGTTTCTGGCCATTTTGAGCCTGTAATCGAAACAACAAATGCTGATGCTCCAGATACTCTAGTATCTAGTATAAAGAAGGCCAGTTTTATTGCTTCTTTAATCAGGACAACAGTTTTCAGCTGTGCTAACATAATTGCAAAAGGGTTTTTTAATGATCAATTAGCCTTTTAAAATGATAAACATGGATTAACTAACACAACGTGCCATTGGAACACAGGAGTGATGGTTGCTGATAATGGGCCTCTGTACGCCTATGTAGATATTCCATAAAAAAATCTGCCGTTTCCAGCTACAAGTCATTTACAACATCAACAATGTCTACACTGTATTTCTGATCAATTTGATGTTGTTTTAATGGACACAAAAAATGTGCTTTTCTTTCAAAAACAAGGACATTTCTAAGTCACCCCAAACTTTTGAACGGTAGTGTACGTATAGATAATGCATTTCTGCCAATTAGGAATCCCCAGCTTTGAATTCAATAAGCTGGAGATGGAATCCACCTCTGTTTCTCTCCATGCCTCGATGCATTAGCTTGTTTCCCCAAGCTGCCAGACACCATTAGAGAACTGCAGAAGGACTGCAGGGTAAACTGGGTGGTGAAAAACACTTCTTTGGAAGCCTCTGTGTTTGTCATTGAGGATCTGACTGTTCCGTTCTGTGAGGCAGGGAGGGAATATGTGTGTTGGTGGGAAAATGACATTGATGCATTCTCAACTGGAACAAACTGTTTTATCTCACGGGTTGTCTTGTCCAGCCCGGGGCAATGTTTGTTACGTCTTGGGATATCTTACACATCTACAGGGCCTAGTGAAAGTCTACACACCCCTTGCACATTGTCTTCACATTTTGGGTGATTTTATTTTTTCCCTACAGATCTACACAACCTACTCCCGATTTGATTTACAAATTATTATTATTTAAAAAAAAATTACCCCTTTTTCTCTGCAATTTCGGGATATACAATTGGTAGTTAGTCTTGTCCCATCGCTGCAACTCCTGCACGGAAAGACCCCGCAGAATCGCACTGCTTCTTGACACACTGATCGCTTAACCCGGAAACCAGCCGCACCAGTCGAAGGAAACACCGTACAGCTGGCGACCGAAGTCAGAGTGCATGCCCACGGCCTCCATAAGGAGTCGCTAGAGCACGCTGGGACAAGGACATCCCAGCTGGACAAACCCTCCCCTAACCCGGACGATGCTGGGCCAGTTGTGCAGCGCCTCGAACCCGGATCGGTAGTGACACCTCTACTGCTGCGTCACTCGGGAGGCCCCACTCTTGATTGCGTATGTCTTCACAGCCCAGAGCTACTACTTGTTGAAAGTCTTTTAGGCAGCCATTACAGCTGGGAATCATTCTGAATAAGATTCTACCAACCTCTTATGGCAACATACATACATTGTTTTTGTCAAAATTGCTCAAGCTCATTACATTTGGTTGGGAGTCATTGATGGAAGCAATATTCAAATTTTGTCTCAGATTTTCAAGCAAATTTCAGTCAAGATTGAGACTGGACCCCTCAGGAACACACAACACCTCTTGGATACATGTGTGTTGACATAAGAGTTGTACAAGGTTGGTAGAATCTTATTCAGAATGATCCACAGCTGTAATGGCTGCCAAAGATGCTTCCACCAAGTATTAAGTCTGGAGCATGAAGACATGCAATCCGAGACCAGAGACGAGTGGCGCAGCGGTCTAAGGCACTGCATCTCAGTGCTAGAGGCATCACTACAGACCCTGGTTCGATTCCAGGCTGTATCACAAATGGCTGTGATTGGGAGTCCCAAAGAGCAGCGCACAATTGGCCCAGTGTCATTAGGGTTTGGCCGGGGTAGGCCGTCATTGTAACTAAACATTTGTTATTAACTGACTTGCCTAGTTAAATAAAAATACATTTTATTTTAATGTGTATTAATTAGGAACAGTTTCTATAAGTTTCTTTCACTTTGGAAATGTGGAGTAGGTTGTGCAGATCTGTAGGAAAAATGTTAATTTTAATCCCTTTTAAGATGTAGGCAGCAGAATGTGAAAGGGGTGTGTAGACTTTCACTAACGACTGTATGTATCTTTCCCCCTCTTTTATTAACATAAACACACTCATTGTCATTCCCATTTCATCACTAGGAGTCTTATGACATGATAGGGGTATCCCTCAATATTAAAAACGACTCATGGGATATGAGGGACGGTGGGGGAAAAATGACTCTCTCATTTCTAATTTCATAACCTGTCCGATAGATTGATCTAGTGTAGGTACAATGGGTAGTAGGTACGAGGGGTGTGTGGTGATTGTCTGTAATTACACATAGAGGCACATTAAGTCTGACAGATACACGGAGGCTGCTTGATGAGGGTGCCCATTTCAATTAAGGACATTAAATGAGAAAACCTTATAGAGTAGCTCCCTGCCAGACATAAGCAGAATTAATACACTGCACAGGCTCATTAACTAGCATGTTAATTGCACCCTAATTAACCATTTAGTAATTTGAGTACCCTTTTATCATTTAGTCACAGTCAAAAGGAGAAGAAATGGCGGGTATGTCATCACCTTGACTAACAGTCGTAATTCATCCATCATGGGTCTCAGTGTGCGTCTTGGGTTGAAAGTAGAACTAAATTAATTTCCATTGCTTCAACAAGACAATGGACTGCAACGTCTCCACATTGAATGAGAAATTAAATGAACTGATGAAAGAGTGCATGTAGGCCTACTCCCATATTGAACCTGTCACTGTAAGCAGGTGAGAGTACGTGATTAGGAAGAGAAACCAACATGGCCGCCAAGGTGTGAGCATAGAGATAGAAGGCTCATCTTTGTATCTGTGCCATTATGACGTCTGTGACAGTACATTTTCTTCTTCACGATTGGCTGATCCCTGCTGATGTCCCGGTGAGACATGACTCCAACAGGGTGCAACCTTTCTTCTCTGAAAAAAGACATCCCCAATGTATTTACAGGGATGAGCCAAGAAAAGAGACACCACTGGCCAGCGTGATTCTACTATTTATTACACATATTACATTCTTAAATACAAATGATTCACTCAACAGTTCTTGCATAGAGATATTACAATACCAATTTAAAAAAAGAATTATGAAACAAACCAGTAACAAAAATAAATCTTTCCTTTTTCCATAATAAAGAACATCGTCATACTAACATCATACAAATAATAATTTTGAAAACACTTTGTACAGCAAAGAAAAGGAGAGAGAAAGAGAGAGAGAGAGTACAGTTAGGAATATGGGAGGGGGGCGCTGGTAGAAAAACGTTTTTTGAAGTGCTGTTTCACTAAGGATGGTGTACAATACATTTTCATTTACTCCCACACAAAGCAGTGATTTACTCCCACACAAAGCAGTGATTTACTCCCACACAAAGCAGTGATTTACTCCCACACAAAGCAGTGATTTACTCCCACACAAAGCAGTGATTTACTCCCACACAAAGCAGTGATTTACTCCCACACAAAGCAGTGAAAGCCATTGTTGTATAACCAAGTTCTGATGCACAAAGACAAGTAAAAATGACGTGTAGACTACAGACACAAAGTAAATGTGAAGTGTTTTCTCTGTTTCAGTAGTTCTCTGTGAATGTTTTTACTGACTTACTGATGTGTCTCTGATCACAAACAGGAAACATGATGTGTCTCTGATCACAAACAGGAAACATGATGTGTCTCTGATCACAAACAGGAAACATGATGTGTCTCTGATCACAAACAGGAAACATGATGCGTCTCTGATCACAAACAGGAAACATGATGTGTCTCTGATCACAAACAGGAAACATGATGTGTCTCTGATCACAAACAGGAAACATGATGCGTCTCTGATCACAAACAGGAAACATGATGTGTCTCTGACAGGAAACAGGAAACAGGAAATACATCAACACTGGTGTGTGCATCATGATGTTTCAGGGAGCCGAATTAGGGACGTAACATCCAAAGTTCATGTGGTGGTCAGACAGCTGACATGGGAGTGGGCTTGAAGATGAGGATAGAGTGCACAGCAAACACCTGTCATACAGTACATCAAGATGCAGTGTATAGCTACCCACAACTGTAAAACAATCAAAATGCCTGTCTTTCTGTCACTTTGAAATGTCGTAACAAAATGTAGTGCTGAATTATACCGACTGAAGAGATGAGGTGATGAATTATTTTGTAAATTTTACCTCCCTTTTCCCCTACAATTTTGATCTTGTCTCATCGCTGCATCTTCCCAACAGGCTCGGGAGGCGAAGGTTGAGTCATGATGCGTCCTCCGAAACATGACCCGCCTAACAGCGCTCCTTAACACCGCCAGCTGAACCCGGAAGCCAGCCTGCAACAATGTGTCGGAGGATACACCTTCCAACTGGTGACCGGGGTCAGCCCGCAGGCACCTGGCCCGTCACAAGGAGTCGCTAGAGAGCGATGAGCTCCCCCGGCCAAACCCTCCCCTAACCCGGAAGATGCTGAGCCAATTGTTGCCCGTCCTACGGGACTCCCGGCCACGGCCGGATGTGGCACAGCCCGGGAATGAACTCGGGTTTGTAGTAACGCCTTAGACTGCAGCGCCGCTCGGCAGGCCAGAATGAAGCTTAATTTTGACTCTGCTTTGGATAAGCCGCCCCAAAAGAGAACTCTGTTCAAGTTCAAGAATCTTGTTGTACGATAAAAAAATGTATTATATCACAATCAACATCTCGGTAATCAACTGGTAGCTAGCATTTACAGAGAAAACTTACATGAGACCATTTAGTTAAGTTGTTGTCTTGATGGTTTCACCCTGGAATACTGAAAGGTCTGAACACAGCGAGCTGCCAATGGAGGAAACATTAATCACAGTCCCAACTACTCTAAAACCTTTGATGTTGCGTGTTTCTTGCTGTGTTTCCTACAATAAAACGGGTTTTGATTCGGATCAACCACCGTTGTCTGTGCATTTTTGGTCTTTCATGCTGGTTTATTGGAACCAATCAGACACATGGATATTGGACAGTAAGCCTCACGGGAGAGTGTGGTAAAGATTTGATATACACAGAACATTATCACCAGGTTCCTCTTTTGGTCTCTTCCTAGTAGTTTCTACAAATCATTGAGATGTCGTGTGCAATGCATTCAACCTCCCTGCGTGTGTTTGTGCACAGCTAAGCTAGATGGGCCTGGAGGTCTGGGTTGTATTCATCCAGGACCACTGTAGCAAAAGGTTTTAAAACGTCCATGCGGTACGTTCAGGTGGTAGCTTGTTTCACTCATTCACTCATTTCACACATTAATTTCCTCCCTACTGAACATGACCCAGGAGTTTTGTATTCCTTGGTATTTGCGAGTAGCAGGACAGGAGGCTGACACTTTCTAGCAAACTAATGCCGGGGCTGGGAATCGGGCCGTGTCGGTCAGTGGGGCAATGTATGTGACCTCTCAATAGTATGGTCACAGAGAGGGGGAGAGATAAATATAGAGAGAGAGAGAGAAAGAGAGAGAGAGGTGGAGAGAGAAATAGAGGGAGTGAGAGAGAAATAGAGTAGTTGGGAAGTCTCACTCCATTGAGTCCCGTTAGAGGGCTGACTGGCGCTGACCAGCACTGCTAAGGGAGCAGAATTCACTCTTCATTACCTCGATGACCCTGCTGTCAACGTGCCCTCCCATTGGCCAATGTCAGCCAAGTCAGTGGGCAGCTCTGAGGGGCTAGCGCTGGATGATGCTAACAGCTAACGGAGCAGATGTCTAGATGGCAATTGGCAAGGGGCTAGCGCTGGATGATGCTAACAGCTAACGGAGCAGATGTCTAGATGGCAATTGGCAAGGGGCTAGCAAAAACATGTCAACAGAGAGCTAATGTTTGTCTGTCTTCTCGCCAAGTGATGTGTGCGTTTCTGCACCTGCCGATTCTTAGACAGTTCAGGGTGAGGAAAGACGATGGTGATGATAATGGTAAAGAGAAGACTACAAATGAAAGTGAATCGCAATGCCTGGCTTGTGCTTACCAGTACCACCTATATGACTGCACAACAATCCCACTGACCAACTCCTTTCTGGGTGCTAATGCCATGCACAGACAGACAACAGTACATTCACAATTACTCACTCACCCTCCAAAAAAACCTTGAATCATAAGAAGAAGAATCCTCCCTCAACATAAAATACATTTCCCACATCCCACCTTGAGTAGAAGCATCTCGGCCTATTGAAATGAACTGTGGACATGAGCAGAATTCTGTTAGAAATGCGAGGGGCCGACAAAGCCCCTCTGTCTGTATGCTTTTGACTCTGGCTCTAGTTTTGTCGTTTGTCTGGTAGTTGCACTCTGTAGTTCTGTAGGGGGGTTGGCCAAGTACTCTCATAGACCAATGTAGAATTTCAAGCATGTTGAAGAACTCATAGGTTTGGTACTTTGATGGTGAGGTGCTGTTCAGGATCTGTGCGCTCCGACATGAATTGTTCTCAGCAAAACATATAGGGAAAGGGAAGAGATTTTAGAAAATAAATTAAGAAACCTGTACACATCATTTACGATATCCTTTGCAGTCTGTGCTTCGGTAGCTGTTTTGCTACTTGTCTTTCGCTTGTGCATATGGCAGTCCACACTAGAACAGTATGTGTCCAAGCCAACGTTTGGTGAGTTTCAAGACTTTCCAGTTCAAGACCGAAGGGTTTACAAATTACATTTTTTACAAAAGTTTCAAAAGTGTCGCTGCGCAGCTGTGGAGGGGAACTCAGAGAGGAGGCAGAGAGGAAACAGGGAGGAGACAGGCAGTAGACAGAGTGGAAACAGAGAGGAGACACAGAGGAGGCAGAGAGGAAACAGAGAGGAGACAGAGAGGAGGCAGAGAGGAAACTGGGTGGAGACAGAGAGGAGGCAGAGAGGAGACAGAGAGGAAACTGGGAGGAGACAGAGATGAGGCAGAGAGGAAACTGGGCGGAGACAGAGATGAGGCAGAGAGGAGACAGAGAGGAAACAGAGAGGAGACAGAGAGGAGGCAGAGAGGAGGCAGAGAGGAGGCAGAGAGGAGACAGAGAGGAGACAGAGATGAAACAGAGAGGAAACAGAGAGGAGGCAGAGAGGAGGCAGAGAGGAAACAGGGAGGAGACAGAGAGGAGACAGAGAGGAGACAGAGAGGGCACAGAGAGGGCACAGAGAGGAGGCAGAGAGGAGACAGAGAGGGCACAGAGAGGAGACAGAGAGGAGACAGAGAGGAGACAGAGAGGAGGCAGAGAGGAGACAGAGAGGAGACAGAGAGGGCACAGAGAGGAGACAGAGAGGAGACAGAGAGGAGACAGAGAGGAAACAGAGAGGGCACAGAGAGGAGACAGAGAGGAGACAGAGAGGGCACAGAGAGGAGACAGAGAGGAGACAGAGAGGAGACAGAGAGGAAACAGAGATGAAACAGAGAGGAAACAGAGAGGAGGCAGAGAGGAGACAGAGAGGAAACAGAGATGAAACAGAGAGGAAACAGAGGGGAGGCAGAGAGGAGGCAGAGAGGAAACAGGGAGGAGACAGAGAGGAGACAGAGAGGAGGCAGAGAGGAGGCAGAGAGGAGGCAGAGAGGAAACAGGGAGGAGACAGAGAGGAGACAAAGAGGAAACAGAGAGGAGACAGAGAGGAGACAGAGAGGAGACAGAGAGGAGGCAGTAGACAGAGAGGAGACAGAGAGGAGACAGAGAGGAAACAGAGATGAAACAGAGAGGAAACAGAGAGGAGGCAGAGAGGAGGCAGAGAGGAAACAGGGAGGAGACAGAGAGGAGACAGAGAGGAGACAGAGAGGAGGCAGAGAGGAAACAGGGAGGAGACAGAGAGGAGACAGAGAGGAAACAGAGAGGAGACAGAGAGGAGACAGAGAGGAGGCAGAGAGGAGACAGAGAGGAGGCAGAGGAAACAGGGAGGAGACAGAGAGGAGGCAGAGAGGAGACACAGAGGAGGCAGAGGAAACAGGGAGGAGACAGAGAGGAGACAGAGAGGAGGCAGAGGAAACAGGGAGGAAACAGAGAGGAAACAGAGAAGAAACAGAGAGGAGGCAGAGAGGAGACAGAGAGGAGGCAGAGAGGAGACAGAGAGGAGACAGAGAGGAGACAGAGAGGAGACAGAGAGGAGACAGAGAGGAGACAGAGAGGAAACAGAGAGGAAACAGAGAGGAAACAGAGAGGAGACAGAGAGGACACAGAGAGGACACAGAGAGGAGACAGAGAGGAGACAGAGAGGAGGCAGAGAGGAGACAG
Organism: Salvelinus alpinus; assembly: GCF_045679555.1. Lineage (NCBI taxonomy): Eukaryota > Metazoa > Chordata > Actinopteri > Salmoniformes > Salmonidae > Salvelinus > Salvelinus alpinus. The sequence continues at coordinate 66,353,239 of NC_092095.1, read as the reverse complement.
GGAGGAGGCAGAGAGGAAACAGAGAGGACACAGAGTGGAAACAGAGAGGACACAGAGAGGAGACAGAGAGGAGACAGAGTGGAAACAGAGAGGACACAGAGAGGAGACAGAGAGGAGACAGGCAGTAGACAGAGTGGAAACAGAGAGGAGACAGAGAGGAGACAGAGAGGAGACAGAGAGGAGGCAGAGAGGAGACAGGGAGGAGGCAGAGAGGAGACAGAGAGGAGGCAGAGAGGAGACATGGAGGAGACACTGAGGAGACAGAGTGGAAACAGAGAGGAGACAGAGAGGAGACAGGGAGGAGACAGGGAGGAGACAGGCAGTAGACAGAGTGGAAACAGAGAGGAGACAGAGAGGAGACAGAGAGGAGACAGAGAGGAGACAGAGAGGAAACAGAGAGGAGACAGAGAGGAGGCAGAGAGGAGACAGAGAGGAGACAGAGAGGAGACAGAGAGGAGGCAGAGAGGAGACAGAGAGGAGACAGAGAGGAGACAGAGAGGAGACAGAGAGGAGACAGGCAGTAGACAGAGTGGAAACAGAGAGGAGACAGAGAGGAGACAGAGAGGAGGCAGAGAGGAGACAGGGAGGAGACAGAGAGGAAACAGAGAGGAGACAGAGAGGAGGCAGAGAGGAGACAGAGAGGAGACAGAGAGGAGACAGAGAGGAGGCAGAGAGGAGACAGGGAGGAGACAGAGAGGAAACAGAGAGGAGACAGAGAGGAGGCAGAGAGGAGACAGAGAGGAGACAGAGAGGAGGCAGAGAGGAGACAGAGAGGAGACAGAGAGGAGGCAGAGAGGAGGCAGAGAGGAGGCAGAGAATAGGAGTATGAATATTATAGTTCAATGTGGTCATCAGTTGTCTGACCAGGGACTGGGTCAATGTCTTCGGGTTGACCTTTGACTCCTTACAAGATGAGTTTGACTGGGTTGGCTTTGCAAAGTAGCCTTGTCCTGTGGTTGTTTGCAGTTGTCCAAACTCTAAGATAACCTTTGAAAGAGCAACAGAAAATGGGACAACAACTCTTTTCCTCTTTACACGACACAAGCGTCAGTCGGTATTGTGTTACTGTCTCCAGGCAGAATCCCAATCTGGCAGTATCAGATTTCCAGGACTCGGGTGAGGCAGAGCTGCTTTGGGAACAACATAAGACCAGACTGTCTGTTTGTCTGTCTGTACACAAACACCATGATTACGTGCCCAATGCAGCTCCACAGACACTGTCCGTTTGTCTGTCTGTACACAAACACCATGATTACGTGCCCAATGCAGCCCCACAGACACTGTCCTTTTGTCTTGCTCTCCCATGTCTCCCAAGGCTGATCCGATCCTTGATCTGATGTAACCAAGCTTTTGATTGAACTCTCTCTCTCAGTACCCTTTTCAACACAACAGAGACAGGGGTGATGTTCACCTCCATCTTCACCTCTCCTCTTCTCGCTCTCCTCTTCTCCCTCCACCTCCTCAGATATGCCTTTTCATGTGTAGCGCCAAGTGGTCCGATCGTGAGAAACATCTGCAGAACGGACAGAAATGATGTCGTTAGCTTGTTGCCATGGTAGGAGGAACTATTGTTGAGTCAACAGTCTAACTGCTGCTGTTAGCTAGTCGCTAGTGCGTCAAGGCAATTGTAATGCACATGCAATTAAACATGTATGACTAATTCATAATCAACATTTTCAACAGGGCCGGTAATGACTGCAGCTGCATTATGAATAGGAATGGAAGCTGTAGATGATCTGTTGATCCACTGGTGGGAAAGCAACACAAACAGCGTTTGTTCTACCATTAAGGCACAATTAGTTGAGCTGTCTGCATGTAGAAGAAATGCACACAAACAACATTACAACTAAATTAGTAGAACATATTGAAATTGGACTCATATTTGTTCGAGACCAAAATCAACAGAGTAAAACATGAAATGACATTATGTACCAAATATGAATATTTTATTTGATCATATTCATAACTTTTTATTTTTTACTTTCCTCATTGCTACAAATAAAGACATATTTATGTCTGACTCATACGTCTGGATGAATGGAGATGTTGGACACACACAGGTCCCTGTCTGACTCATACGTCTGATGAATGGAGATGTTGGACACACACAGGTCCCTGTCTGACTCATACATCTGATGAATGGAGATGTTGGACACACACAGGTCCCTGTCTGACTCATACGTCTGATGAATGGAGATGTTGGACACACACAGGTCCCTGTCTGACTCATACGTCTGGATGAATGGAGATGTTGGACACACACAGGTCCCTGTCTGACTCATACGTCTGGATGAATGGAGATGTTGGACACACACAGGTCCCTGTCTGACTCATACGTCTGGATGAATGGAGATGTTGGACACACACAGGTCCCTGTCTGACTCATACGTCTGATGAATGGAGATGTTGGACACACACAGGTCCCTGTCTGACTCATACGTCTGATGAATGGAGATGTTGGACACACACAGGTCCCTGTCTGACTCATACGTCTGGATGAATGGAGATGTTGGACACACACAGGTCCCTGTCTGACTCATACGTCTGATGAATGGAGATGTTGGACACACACAGGTCCCTGTCTGACTCATACGTCTGGATGAATGGAGATGTTGGACACACACAGGTCCCTGTCTGACTCATACATCGGATGAATGGAGATGTTGGACACACACAGGTCCCTGTCTGACTCATACGTCTGATGAATGGAGATGTTGGACACACACAGGTCCCTGTCTGACTCATACGTCTGATGAATGGAGATGTTGGACACACACAGGTCCCTGTCTGACTCATACGTCTGATGAATGGAGATGTTGGAC